>NC_139558.1:50799689-51329669 GCF_965112155.1 Podarcis liolepis
TCTAAGTCATTTGGTACCACCATCCTTTCCCAATAGTAGACAGTTGTATGTGTTTGGTCACATCGCTCACTGTCCCGTTGTTTGTTGGAACAAACACTTTCAGTCGTTAATGACCTTTGTGCTGATCCTGCATTCATCAAGCACCTTGCAATTTTTTTGCACCTGTGATTATGCATAATCATGCAAACAGCAGCATAAAGAAGAGCGGTGACCTGGGTATGGACCTTAGATTGCCAACAAGGGAATGTGACTGAAATGCCCTTCAGTTCCTTGCTAGAGTAGGCAGGGTCTGTTATCTCTGAATAGTTGGACATATTACACAAAAAGCTTTAATAAATAAATGAATGAATGATGACGACGATGATAAAGATAGCAAACATAGAATGACACCCTTTCAATCCTGTTTGTGGAACAAAAGCCTTTTATGAGAATGCAGTAACTTCTGAGTTTTCATTTATATTTTCTTTTTGTTGTGCTCCATTGCACTATGTCACAGAAGCAGAGATCCCAGAGTACATTGCTGCCCTTGAAAACTGAAGAGTATGGTTTTTTTTGTCATGTTCTGGCACACAGCTGGTGTACTGTGGTCTACAGTTGGAGACAGTAACCTTCTGAACACCGGTTGCTGGAAACCATTGGGGGCGCAGAGGCAGATTTAGGGCAATGTGGCTGGTTCTGGCGCACTGGGCGCAGAGCCAAGGAGGCAGCGCAGGGCATCACAACTATGATGTAGTGAAGTGAGCAGAACAGAAGGCGAGAAGCGTGCAGGGTGGGGACGACCAACTTTTGGCCTTGCACAGGGAGCCGCTGAAATTTGAAAGACTAAAGTCTGCCCCTGGGGAGTGAAGGATGTTCTCATGCTTGGATCCTGCCTAAGGATTTCCCACAGTCAACTGTGACCACCAGATGCTGGACTAGGTGGGCCACGGACTTGTTCACTTCTCCAAGCTTCTCACTGTCAGAATGCTTTTACTGTCATCATTTAAAGTGATGCAGGTTTCCACTGTAATGATAAATGCACAGCCTCACAAACAGCCCACTAATCTGGTTCAGGGTAAAAGCATGATCTAAAGAAGGCATGATTTGTGTGCATGGGGGAAGGGGCACTCCCGTGACTCCATTTGTTCCTCCAAGGTTCTTTCTCTAAAACACTGACATTAAGTATGTTAATGCCCTAATCCAGCTGGACAAGGAGGGCCTCTTCAATGTCAGAGCCTCAACAGAAATACAGGGGTAGAGAGCTGCGTTGACGTCAATCATTTTGCTGAAGGAAGTATCAAGTTAAACTGATAGTTATCAGCAGCACGTGTATACGTGATTTGATGGCTTTTGTAGTCATCTGTTTTGAGTTAGCTGGCACATCTTAGCATTGGTCTTCTTCTACGCAGTTCACTTAATTCAATAAGCTCTGCTGAAAATAATTTCTTTTGATCCTTAACCACTCTTCAAGCAAGACAAGCTAAGATTTCTGGACTTGCTTCTTTTGGATGTAAGTCATTCTGATGGCATGACATTGAGAAGAATTTATTTGTAACTGCTCCCAATCTCGCTAAGATAGATTTCAACTGCAGCTTCTAGAGCGAGAACACGAAATGCATTTCAAATGCGTCTCTGGTCTCTCACGATACCCAAAGCCCTGTGTTTCTATTCCTTGGGGACAGAAGTAGGTCTATAGGAATAGGGGAGATATTTGATTTTGTTTGCATTTTAGTGAGAAACTACTTCATTTACACTTCTCAAACCAATATGTGAACAGAAACAGAACTAGCTATCCTTTAAATCAGTGTTTCCCAACCGGTGTTCCGCGGCACACTAGTGTGCCGCGAGACGTTGCCTGGTGTGCCGTGGGAGGGAGGCGGGCGAGTCGGGCGGCGAGAGGCGGGGCGGCGGCGGCGAGGAGAGGCCGCCCAGTGCGGGGCTCTCGCCGTCTGCCTGCCTGGCTGCCTGCGTGGCGCTGACGTCACGGGGCTGTAACGTGCCCCACATAGGCACACGCGGGGCGGCGAGCGAGCTCCCTCCCACATCCCATCGCCGCTCGCTTCGGCCGGCCTACTGGGCTGTCGCAGGTGGAAGGCCTGCCCATGCGCGAGGTTTTCGCGCCTTCGGGATTCCCTTCACGCCTTCCTCCTCCCGGGTCCTTGAGAGCGCGGGAAGCGGCAGCGCGAGACCGGCGTTGAGCCTGGTAGGTATTGCGCTTGCCAAGGCAGTCATTTGGGAAATGAAAACTTGCAAAGCAAGCAACCAGTTCAATCTGAAGTACGTGTATGCTTAATATCCTGTATCTGAAACCTGTTCTGCCCCCTCTCCCACACTTGGTGCCATTTTCATCTACACATGCAGCAGAGTAAGTTGACCCAGAATAGTACCAATTCAGATGGCAGATGGGAGAATGACAGTGCTGACTGCTTTCCCATGTAGAACAGTCCCTGCAAATAAAAACCTAGCATATTTGGAAGAGGGATGCTAGCCTAACCATTACCTTCTATTCTGTTACTATTTTTTTATTTATTTTTTACATAAGTAAAAAGTGACCTTTCCCCATCTGGCATGGTGGTGTGCCTCGAGATTTTTTTCATGAAACAAGTGTGCCTTTGCCCAAAAAAGGTTGGGAAACACTGCTTTAAATATCTTCCATACACCTGGTTGGTGCTTATCTCATGACAGAGGTGCCAGGTTGCAAGACAGGGGCGGGGCGTGGGCGTGGGGGCAGCATGTGGTGTGTGGCATGCGTGTGTGACATCACATGCAACAGAGGAGGCTGAGTGTGTTGAAGAAGGCAGCCACTGGACAAGACGTGTGTGATGTCATGCACACATGAGGCACTCGGGGCAACCTCAAGATTGAGGGGACCCAACCCCCTTAAAGGGACATGGGTGGCGCTGTGGGTTAAACCACAGAGCCTAGGACTTGCCGATCAGAAGGTCGGTGGTTCGAATCCCCGCGATGGGGTGAGCTCCCGTTGCTCGGTCCTTGCTCCTGCCAACCTAGCAGTTCGAAAACATGTCAAAGTGCAAGTAGATAAATAGATACCGCTCTGGCGGGAAGGTAAACAGTGTTTCCGTGTGCTGCTCTGGTTTCACCAGAAGCGGTTTAGTCATGCTGGCCACATGACCCGGAAAAACTGTCTGCGGACAAATGCCGGCTCCCTCGGCCAGCATGAGTGAGATGAGCGCCGCAACCCCAGAGTCGGTCATGACTGGACCTAATGGTCAGGGGTCCCTTTACCTTTAACCCCCTTGAAACAAATATTGAGGGGCCTGAGGTACCTTCATGATGCTTTTATGATGTATATCTCATGGTGCTAGCATGCACACCCATGTTACTTGCCTAATGCCTACCTGTGAAGGTGTTAGCCTTTGTTGTGCAGGTGAATGGAAAGTGAATGTAGAGAGAAATGCAAAGAGGGGAAGGAGAAGTGAAGTATAACTACTAGCAGAAAGCAACGAAGAGGGTGCAGGCAGACCACAGGTTTGTAGGCGAAAGAGCTGTGGAAATGAGCAAGTTGCAAAGAAGGGCTACAGTAATGGGCCCAATACGCCAAGTGTGTGGGGTAGATGTAAGTCCTTTGCAAAAAAAACTCTGCAGAGAATGAAAGTACTGGGCTCACCCCTCATTTTTTCTATGGCACTTGGCAAAGACCATCTACTATGCCGCCTGACTGAAGATTGGGATTTGCAAGAGTTCCAGATAACCTGTGGCAGCTGCAGGAATTCTTTCTCTCTGGGATAGTCTGTAGGGCAGCATTCCCCAACCGGGGATATATTGGACTACAACTCCCATCATCCCTGACCATTGTCTATCTATGCTGAGTGGAGCTGACTGGAGTTCTAATCCCCAGAAACTGGAAAGATTCTACAACCTGGTGTTATCTTGCATCCCTTTCTTTCTGCCATAAATATTTACAAACAAAGGCACCTTCACTCCGGTATGGCTCCCCTTTATCACATACACAGCCCAACAAGACAATGACAAAAATCCACCCACAGCATACAAACCAATATGGCTAACCTGATCCGAAACACCCACCCACCCCACTGACACCCCACTCACAAAGAGCACCACAGCCAATCACAAACAAACAACCACACCCTAGGCCAACCCCAACCTCTCTCACCGCCAAAGGAACACAAGTGAACAGCAAAGAACCTGCACAAGCAACGCTGACACCAAACACTACATATAGTAAGTAAAATAGAAACCTCGCCACTTGACCCCACCCTCACCCATCTTCCCCCCCCTACACCTCTTTCCCCCTTTTCTTCCTAATGTCTCAATAAATGAAACTGATTTGTAAATATGTTACATGGGAGAGAAAAAATATGAGAGAAAGACATTGCACACACTTTTGTAAATCAAGAAAATCTTTAATTAATTTAATAAATAAATATTTACAAACACTTAGTAATGGAACATGGATCCAAGAAAACATGCATCTCTTTTGGGCTGTCTTTTAGGGATCCACCTATAGTAATTGCAGCTTGTACCATCAATGAAAGAAATCCTCATGAAGAAATCTTTGCCGTAAGCTTGCTTAATGCCACAAGGCAGCTGGGCAACAAGGAGAAAATCTTCCTATTCTTTTTCCATGCTTGCAAAACCAGGAGCAAATTCCACTGCAACTGATGGATGACGATAATATGTAAATGTACCAGCAACTGTTGTATCTGGAAGATGTGACCTAAGGGATTATAAAGCCAAGTATGTTAGGAAAGAAAACTGTGTGAACCCAGACTCATGCATTTCACTTTGTGAAGCAGATATAGCCACACAGAGCTATTCGCTATCCGCTGGAACACCAGCAGAACTGCAGAGACAGAATGGCTATGAGAAATTGAGTGGAACGTTTATAAAAGTTGACAAAAAGAATTAATCTGGATATGGAGCAGATGGAAGCTGTGGGACACGACAAGGCAGTGCCTGAACGGTGTGAAATGAATGGCATGGGGGTAACTTGAAAGACTCAGCTGCAGCAAATTCCACCGGGTTTCTTGCAAAGTTTTATTTAATGTGGACAGAAATTGCCCCAAACAGACACCAGTTTTTCCAGGCTTCTTGTCTATCACACATGTTCCCCAACCACATCTACCTGCCAGTTTAAACCACTCTAGCTTAATCTTAAGTGCTTTTTCATAGCTATTTGACACCCCCCCTTCATTAAACTCTCCTCCCAATTCCTGCCTTCATCTAATGTAGATTGTCAAACACCCCTGGGCAAGCACTATGCCTAGCTTACTATGGATGCTAAATAAACATTTATCGGAGAGAGGACATCTAAGGAGTGATCTGATTTTCCAGTGCACTAACATCTGGAGTCTTGCATTTTCCTCTCATTCCCACCAATGTGATGTAGGCTGGCAATGGCTTGTTATGCAAAATTGTGTTGACGTGGTCAGCAGTCCAGAAACAACAGCAACATGCCAACATGGTGTTTATCATCATTTTGAACAAATAATACTTTTTGGCTTAACGTGCATTTGTTTACTTTTGTGGATTTTAATAAATATGCTCATTTTGTCCACTGATGCTCAAAAATATCCCAGCAACTCTTCTCGGTGCAGAGTCATACTGAAAAAGACTATTAGATTAATTAACAGTTCAAATATTGATCTGATTAACTAGAGCAGTTAATGCCTTAGATGGATTGTATGTAGTTCAGTGATACAATATAGCCTGATAGCTTCTAATGTTGCATCATGTGCTTGCTTTCAGAGGAAGGGAATGAGATGGAGAAAGGCAGAAATTACTGTTAAAGGTAAATGTGTAGAAAGGTGTATCTGTGATACAAACACCATCATGTGTGTGTGCTAATTATTTTGTGAATTAGTTTATGCACACACACAGTTTAATATAACCAGTTTGGTTTTTATAGCAGTATTATAAACAGTAAACGTATTTCATATTCAGTGGCTGGTGGCGAGGGGGAACAAAGAGATCACAGAATTGTAGATTTGGAAGGGACCACGAGGATCATCTAATCCAAACCCCTGCAGTGCAGGAATCTTTTACCCGATGTGGGATTCAAACTCTCAACCCTGAGATTAAAAGGATGCAGATGCTCCAAAGGAATAATAGAATATGATCTGAAACATAGACTGCGTACAGAGCATACATTTAAAGCTCCTGACTCCCCCCCAAAGCATTTTGGGAACTATAGTTTGTCAAAGGAATTATGGCTCTGTGAGGGGGAAACTACAGTTCCCAAGATTCTTGGGGAGGCGGGGCGACCATGCACTTTTAATGTATAGTGCATATGCAGCCATAGGATAACTGCTGTCTCTGGCAGGCCTTGTAAGAATCATTTCAGCTTATGGAAAGAGTCAGTAATCACTGATACCTGCACTGGATTCTGATATTTTAGAAAACAAACCTGCCATTGAGATTCTTACAGCAGTTTTCTAAACAGTATGTGTGTGTGCGCGTACGCACGCCTGGAAGTCTCGCCCAGTTTTTCTTTAGCTTCCCATGTGCTCTCCGGTTTAAGGCCAAGGATTGCTTGATCACCAGCGCTGCCAACGGCTGAGATCTCCTAAATCCTCATGAATAATTCACGTGGCGCGGAAGGCTCCCAGGGACATCTTAGGTGTTTGCAGGCGGGGAGTAAACACATGTAATGGCTTCACAAGATTATCCCGCAGCCACGCCATCTTAATCTCCTAGGTAGATTATGCCTGAAGACTGCAGTCCTAGCATGCTGCTTCAAGATTCTCAGATAAATTGCTGAGCGAGCTATTTAAACAGTTCTTATTTCGCCCTAGCTGAAGCTGATCAAAGTACAAGTGTTTAGAAGAACTTAACTCCTTCCTTTGGGTTTCTTTCTAGGGAACGGCGAAGTTCTGTAAGGCTTCAGTAGCCTGATAATGATATGGACAGAGAGAAGAGATCAGTCTTCAAAGAGCTTGCAGGGAAGTCACTCCTTTCTCCAAGACCTTTTCACCTATGCTTGCCTAGAAACTCCTACTGAAAAATCACCATGGTCTCCTCCATCCATTTCTTCATACCAGAAATTTAGGTTTGTACATTTAAAGTGAATTAAAGTGCTCTGTTGCCCTGGCACAACAAATGCACTTAAAACTACAGACGGGGAAATTTTTCCCCCAGTGATGGAGAAATGCACTGAAAAGAGTGGGATGATTAATGAGAAGACATGTAAACATCCTGTGGGCAAATCGGGATAACTGCCCCACAAACCAGTCAGAACAAATGCTCATTTAAGAGCAGACCTAGACTAACCTCTGCCTAAATCTTTGTGCAAGCAAATCAGGTTGAATGCTGAACAAACAGGCAATCTGGAAGAGCCCCGTGGCACAAAACTTGGCCTCCAGTAGATGGATTCTAAACTGAAATCCCCAACATCTTGTTCTGATAGCTGAATTACTTCATGGGCGGAGGTTTGTTATATTATTTGTACAATGTGTGCATTGCGTCTGTGCAAACAACTTGAGGGTGGAAAAATAAGTCTACAAAGCAAGAATAAGATGCTTCACAGGAAGGATTTAACCCCACCCCCCACAAAGAACAGCTTTAATGTTCTTTTCTGTTTTTCATATTTGAAAGTATGCATCACTTCACCTGAGGCTACAGGCTAGCATAGGCTTCCCTTGTGACTAAGCAGCACAGAGACTTGCAGTACAAAGCTGTCTGTGTGATGCACAGATGTAAATATGGGAGGCAGCTTGTGGAATAAACAAGTCCTGGTATGCTCATTTGGAATATGAGCATGCAGGACACAAGCCCAAAGTTTCACTTCTGACAGTCTTGGGTCTGTTCCTGGCACAACTTGTACACTTCATTTTGTTGTCTTTGCGCAACTTACGCATCTCCTCTTTTGCTGACGCTTCTCAGTGCCAGCTATGCAGATTGCATCTCCTGGGAAATGCCTTTTGTAGCACTACTTCAAGGTGATAATGATATCATGAAAAGTTATACTGGTATCCTCCTTTATATGGTACCCAGGACATAGTGGAATGGGCTCTGGCACTGTATGGCGAGTGATGAAGGACTCTAAACTGAATTCTAGGGATTTATTTGTATGTTGTCAGCAGATATCACTTAGGAAAAGACTCATAAAAGCTCTTCTAAGTTCCTAGATGTGAACCCCATGCAAATGTTCATTTTGTCTAGAAATGGTCAAATGTGAGAGAAGGTGATAGGGATCACACTTACAGACCCTGCCGCTCTGTTTTTTATTTATTTACTTATTAAAAGTATTTGTAATCTGCCATTCAGAAACATACACAATCCAAACCAAAAGTTAAACAATAGGAATGCAGAATTCAGTTACAAATAAAAACAGCAGACCCCCATTTTATATATGTTAATTTTACTGCTTTCTCTCCTCCTATTCCCTTTAACAATTCTGTGTCTTGTAGAGTCTGTTCAAGACCATATCAATCTTTCATCCCAGCGGGGGCGGGGGTGAAAAATAATGAATTTTAATTCAGAACTCATTTGTTTCAATCGCCATTCTCTTTCATGACTAAAACAAGTGAAATAGAGAGGGCTCATTCATTTAATTTGCTCTCCGTTTTAACATGAACATACCCTCCCAACCTCAGCTTGAAATCTTACTCAATTAGCAGAAAACCTTTCAGTTTAACATGTTGTGTTAAGGGCTTTCCATGTTCACTCAAGGGTCAAAATGTCAAGAAATTATAACTCAGTTGTTTTGGGAATACTGATATGTTCCGGTATCCTATTCTGTGGTTTGTGACAGCTTCACCGCTACCTTGGAGCTTGATGGCTATCAGTGGCAGAGTGGTGGACATATCCCAAAATTTGTCTGTTTGCTAGACAAGATACTTGGATTCAACTGAGCTACAATTCCATGTTAGGCTCCTGTGTCATTAATGGGGTTGCCAACTGCCACTGCTTCTTTACCTGTAACAACAGGTTCATAGAGTGACATTAGGTTCATATAGGTTGCCATGCCCAAGAATCACCCAGGCTGATATTTTGTATGGTTGTTAAAGGCTGAAGTGTCTTCATTTGAAAGGTCTGAAGAGAGCTTCTGTGCATACAACTGTATGCACACAGATGACTCTCCGCATGATTGGGGCTTCTAAAATAAGTGGACCATTATGCTGGCTGGCAATAATTGCAGGACAAGTAGATAATATGAGAGGACTCCATAACTGGGTTATTTCAAGAGCAGCAAGGCAGAAACATAGAAAAAGAAGAGAAAAAAAGATGCTTAAAAAGGGGAAGAGCCAAAGACAAGGAGGCTGAGCCAGCAACAGTCATGAAGGACCAAGCATGTGGGGTTTCCACTGTGCTGTGCGCATGAGAATTGGATGAACTTCAACTGACCTCCCTTTGTTTAAATAGAAAAGGCTTTTTCTTCTTCACCCCACTTCAAAAGAAAGCATGTTCGAAGAACCAAATTCTGCATTCTTTCCACATGAGGGTAACCACCAACACCTCAAATCAGCGCCAATCTAGGGTAACAATGTAATTCAGAGGAATACTAGCTGATCAGCCATTTGCTCCCTTTGTCATGTCTCTTCTCTTTTATTCCTCCCCCCACCCATGCACTGCATTTGCTGGAAGCTTCCCTGGCTATTTAAAGCACTGATGCAATACAGCAACTGAATAGTTACATTTGGAGTAAGTCTAAGCAGCTCTGACAACCAATCTGACGCAGTCCTGTTTGGTTGTTGGTTCCTTAGTTAGTATGTATATGGCACACACAAACACTCTGCCAAATCAGCTCAAGGTGCCTTTGATTCCATTGCCTCAGCAGCCATAATAATAATAATAATAATAATAATAATAATAATAATAATAATAATAATATATTTATATCCTGCCCTCCCCGGCCAAAGCTGGGCTCAGAGCGGCTAACAGCAGTAAAAATAGCACAGTTTACATAAAATCACAGTCAATTGATTGAAATACATTCTAAAATCAGTTCAGAATCAAATTAATGGCAACCATTGGGCTAGCATTCTATGAAGATTACAGAAGGAGAGAGGGGGTCAGATTACCTGGCTTTAGCAAAAATGTTTAAAGAATTATGTAAGAATATTATGGTTATGAGAAGTTGGTAAAAATAAGATTTAAGTTTTAAGATTTAAGTTTTTTTATAGTAAGATAAAATTAAAATAGATTAAGGTAATGTAATGACAGAATATTATGAAATATGGAAAGGATTTGCTGCGGCAGTTAACAACTAGGATACAAAAAAAGGGAGGAGGAGGAGGTCAAAGAAAGAAGGTAATGACAGTTGAGGATTTGAGAATGATGGGTTTGTTTTTGAGTGTTTGTGGTGTATTTTTGTTTTTTGAATTTGATTTGTTTGATGTGGTTTGTTTTTTCTTTGTTTTTTCTTTGTTTTTTCTTTTTCTGTTTTCTTCTTTTTTGTAATTCTATAAAACTTTCAATAAATATCATTTAAAAAAACAAACAGATTGTGCCTTGGCCAAAGGCCTGGTGGAACAGCTCTGTCTTGCAGGCCCTGCGGAAACATGTCAAGTCCCGCAGGGCCCTAGTCTCTTGTGACAGAGCGTTCCACCAGATCAGGGCCATGGCCGAAAAAGCCCTGGCTCTGGTTGAGGCCAGCCTAACCTCCCTGTGGCCCAGGATCTCCAATATGTTTTTATTTGAAGACCGTAAGGTAGGTTAACATTCTATATTAGAGAGAAGTTGAGAGAAAGTGGTTAGCCTAAGGTCACCCACTTAGGTTATCATGGCTGAGCTGAACAGAGGAATGTCTGGAGCTCACAATATTTTCTCTGTATAATAATAATAATAAATTTTATTTATATCCCGCCCTCCCCAGCCGAAGCCGGGCTCAGGGCGGCTAACAACAATAAAACAGTACAAAAGTACAGCATAAACAACACTCTAAAATCATTCATTATAAAATATAAGCACAATACACTTCTGTCTCTTTTTAAAAAGGAGTGCTTTCCTTCTGAGAATCATAGAGTTGTAGAGTGGGAAGGGACCCCAAGGGTCATCTAGTCTAACTCCCTGCAATACAGGAATCTCAGCTAAAGCATCCAGCAGGGTTTTGACCAAGTCTAGGGAATGAGAGGTGTTTGCCGCTCCCCATTAGAATTAGCAGTTAAACAGCAATTCATCCTTGACGAAATTATAAAAGGGCTTTGCTAGCATGAACTAAGCAAACTCTCTCATATATAAATAGCATCTACCAGAATGTCTGAAAATTCACATGACTGTGGATGTTACAAGCCATTTGTATAGTTGAGTGCTGGCTGCAACATCACCTTCATTCTATTACAGGGATTTGGCAAAGAGGGAAGGTGAGCAAAAGAGGGAGAAAGCCTGCACAAGAGTTCTGTAGATGGAAATAGAATTGTATTCTTAAGCACCAGACTAGTGCTTTAGACTGCAATCCTATGCACTCTTACATCGGACTAAGTGCCATTGAATTAAGTGGGATTTACTCCTGAGCAGGCCTATATAGGATTGCAGTCTTATGTCCCCTCATTTTTTACAAGCCAGTACTTGATACATTTCAAATTATGGCCACAGTTTTCCTATTTAAGCAAGCAAAGAAATAGATATTTTCCATAGAACGTCTCAAAATGGAAGTGACCGCTGGAATCAGACCTTGCAATGCAAGTTTTGTTAATAATGGTGGTCTGTTGTTTTCCCTTCTAGCTATACAGTGGTACCTCGGGTTACAGACGCTTAAGGTTACAGACGCTTCAGATGACAGATTCCGCGAACCCAGAAATAGTACCTCGGGTTAAGAACTTTGCTTCAGGATGAGAACAGAAATTGCATGAAGGTGGCGAGGTGGCAGTGGGAGGCCCCATTAGCTAAAGTGGTACCTCAGGTTAAGAACAGTTTCAGGTTAAGAATGGACCTCTGGAACAAATTAAGTTCTTAACCCAAGGTACCACTGTACTGAGCAATTCTGTAGAGTGAAAGCACTTTCTGGCAATTGTGTTCCCAACGGCAGCCACAGTGTTGCAAGCCCTTGTGTGAAATATTTTTTTTGGGGGGGGGGAGTCCTCCCCATGTAATTTAATTATACACCAATACCAAATTGCATACATTCTGACTGGAGATGAAACATTATGAGAAAAAGAACTTTAATTAAATATGAAGTCTTTTGCCACAGGAAAGATTATTTAAAAGAAACAAAGAGTATCATATAGCCATTGCAGAGGGATAGGAGAGAATTTTTATTCAGTTCACACTTGAAGGCAAACTTGCCTAATTGTCCAAAAACAAATGTGTGAAAATCCAGCCATGTGTAAAATGCGCACTTCTCCGAATTTTGCAGTGCAGTTCTCCAGCCAAACAATGCATATGAAAATGCAAATGCCAGAGCAAAGTGTGCATATAAACGCATATATTAATGGAAAAACAGGCAAAAATACATTCAGTTAGAGTGAATCACTTTGCAAAGATGTGTACATTAGCAAAATGGCATCAAACATGAGTATATTAGGATACAATTGAACTAAAATGCTGGTGAATTTTCATAAGGACTTAAAAAAAGAAAAAAAAAATGCAAATGTGGAGGACTGAACTGAAGAGAGGGAAAGTGAGAAATGGCGGTAAACTGAATTTGCCCATCTCTACCACTGCATACAAACCAAAAGTAAAATAATATATATGGATATACAATGATAATTATTGTATATAATATTATATATGGTAGATTGTTATTACTGCATATGATGTATGGTGATTTAAGAAGATTTATGGGATTGGAGGACCCCCTAGAGACTGAAGGCACACATTATTATTATTATTATTATTATTATTATTATTATTATTACTACTACTACTACTATATGTTTATATGCCGCCTTTTCTCCAAGGAGCTCAAGGGTTAGTCAGCTATTTTCTTTATTTAAACCTTTTGAAACCTCAACTACATTCCCAACCACAGGCTAAATCTTGCTTGGCACTGGAAAACAACCTGCTGATCTTTGTGTTGGCAGCGGCGCTTGCTCTATTGTATGTTGCTGTCATCAGTATGAAAGGAGTCGTGAAGGCTGCTGTAAGGAGACTGCTGAAATGACGACTGCAGCTTCCCGAGAACCCTTTTAGCGTTCCCTCCCTCCACTATCTGAACGATAATCTTGGTCATCTGGTTGTCCTTTTTACCCATTGTTGTCTTTTTAATTGTATATATTGCTTGTTTTATGTTGCTATGGCCGTTGGCTAAGGCGAATAAAGTTTATCTATCTACCTGGTTTTAGGTTTCATCTGTCTCCATTTTCTTGTTCTACCCTCACCTTTGCCATTTGGAGTAAGACTGACAGATCCTTTTAACACTGCTATGTTAAAAGAAATCCCAGGCAGTTCTTAAGATTCCAGAGCCACCCCCAATTCCGGCTATGAGTACCATTGTGCTCAATATTTCATTAGCAGAAGGACAAATAGAAAATGTGCAAAGAAACCACAGCTCGGGGTAAGAGGCAATTCTGCTATTAACATCATTCATGTAAGAGCAAACATCTTGTGGCCTGGAGCATGTAAATGTGAAGAAGTGAGGAAGGCTCATTTTCTCCCCCCATCCTACCCTAGTAAACCTCCCCATCCAAAAGAACAGCATCTATGGATTGGTGGTGCAACTGACTGCTGGTTTTCATTTTTTTATTCTTGCTTCTAACACCTACATTTTCAGTTTATCTCCTCCCCTTCAGATAGCTGTCCGTATATCTCGGGCTGGATAAGAGAATTTAAGATAAGGGATATTTGAAAGGAACAAACAACCATCCTTGTGGGGTGTTAGAGTGGGGGAGTGTGCAGCGCATAGGCAGCTGTAGCTTTCGGAAAAGTCAGCTAAGCTGTTCAGTGGCGCAGCATTTGTCTGCCCAGCGATAGCTGTGAAAGAGAACAGTTTCTCCTTGACCTAGACGAGTGCTCTTGCCATGCCATGTTGGCTGCAGTTTAAATGAGTAGGCTGATTACCTAAAATACCAGGCCATACTGGAGCTGACTGAGTCACACACCCCTCCCCTCCTGCACTCTCCCCAGTGGAATTAAGGGGCTACAGTCAGAGCAGTCAGTTGCAGCTGCGGGGAGAGCGAGAAGTGTTTCATTTGCGTCAGTTTGCAGTGGAGCCTGACGGGGCTGCGTTCAGGGTGCTTTTAACTCTCTGTGACTGGCAGGTGCATGATGTCACAATGAGGTTAGCTATCTCGCAAGTAGATGGGGAGGGGGAAAAATAATGACAAGGGAGACAATTTAGAATTTCAAGGAAAGGGATTCACATCAAAGCACCAGGCGACAGCTCAAATCACACTGCAGAGACACAGACAGATCTGCAGGAGCTGAAGGCTCTTTTCTTACAATTTTTCTCCCCCATCTGCTTTTATTGTGCAGAAAAACTATCCATAGGGGAGGGTCTCTGTGGAGTGCAATTCTAGGTAAGGCTCATGTTGACCTTGGATAGGTCTTGTAAGGGCTGCATGCTTTAAAGGTGCAGTTGCTGCTGGGTTTTGTACAATACTGCAAAACTAAGGGAAGTAGTGAATTATAAGATTCTAGCCGGGGCACCGATGATGGTTTTAAAACATGTAGTTTTACAAAGATTCAGAGCCCCATGGAACTTTAACATTGCACAAGCTAAAAATAAATAAATGCTGATATAGCTATAGATTTTGGGTAACATACAGGATGGAGAGAGAGAAAATTCCTGTAATATGGGGTAGAGAAAAAGCTGAGTTTGCATGGTTAAGAATGCATGTGGTCTGACACCTCATTCTTTAGTTAAATGTAGTTAAGATTACTTTAGTTTTTAAAAGCCATCATTGAAATGCTAGAAAACACCTGATATAACAGGAAAGCTATATAACATGGCCACGAAATTGTACCACATCAGAATGGTTTTATTGATGTTGTTTCCTAGGAAACCATCCAAAGGCTGCAGTCCTATGCTCACTTACCTGGGGATGGAGTTAGTTCCTAAATCAGAGACTGGGAATTGCTATGCACCCCCAGATACTATTGGACTTTAACTCCCATCAGCCCCAGAAAGTATGACCAGTGATCATAGATGGCAGCAATTATAGTCCAACAAAATATGGAGCGCCACCAGTTCCACTTGCCTGTTCTAAGAAAACATGGTCAGAGTCATGCTGCAAATGGCCTCTGTCTGATTCCCTGGGAAGACAACACAGACATTGTCCTTGACACAGGTAGGTAGCTGTGTTGGTCTGCAGTAGTCGAAACAAAAAAATAAAATAGAATTCCTTCCAGTAGTACCTTAGAGAGCAACTTAGTTGGTCTCTAAGGTGCTACTGGAAGGAATATTTTCTATATTGTCCTTGACAGTTAGGAAGTATAGCATTCTTTTTGTTTAGTTTTCAGTAGGAGGGCAGAAAAGGGTGAGTGGCTTGATATGAAACCATCCTAATATTTCGATCGGTCTAAAAGCATTTCCAGAAGGTCACTATTTTCTGGTGGGATCCGATCCCTTATCAGCAAATTCATGTTGTGCAATTAAAGTTCATTTGGCACTCTTGGGCAACAAACGTGCTTCCTCCCAAAATTGACTTCTCGTGAGAGCCAGTGTGATGTAATGGTTAGTGTGGGAGACCAGGGTTCTCCCCACTCAGCCATGAAGCTCAGCCTTACCTGGTTCACAGGATTGTCGTGAGGATTAAATGAGGAGGGGAAGAACCTTGTACACCACCTTGAGCTCCTCCGAGAAAATGGTAGGATATAAATTCAATAAGTAAATAATAAGGACAGAAAATGAACTGGAAAGTGTGGGATAACTAATTTTTTATTGGGGAGTGGGTGGGATAGAATAACAATATTACCTCCACACAAACAAATGAGAATTAATTCTCAGTAAGTGCAACTGATATCATCTAACCTCCCTGCAATCTTTGTGTGAACAAATCAGGATAGATTGGAAGCAACTTATGTTCCAAAGTGGGGGAGAGAAACTGTAAGACACAGATGGTTATTCACTACCAGCACAACTTGGCTGCTCTTTCAAGAAGGCCAGCATGAATGCTAATGGTCCATGTCACAGAAATCTCCACCACAGAACTTGGACCAATGTCTTCACTCATTTCATTTTAGTTATCTGACGGCACCAGCATTATGAACCAACCACTAACGTAGGGTGAATTTTTACTCATGATATATTATGCAATTACTAACACCCTAGATTACTGGCAAATCAGTTTAACCTACCTTGATTTCAAGCTTGTATCATCAGCTCCCATGGTCATTTCTGGTATCTTGAAGGCCCTTTTCCTTTGAAATTTATTTATTAGTTACGTTAGTCTGACAACAACCTTGTGAAGTAGATTAGACTGTAAGGAAAAGACTGTTGCCCCAGGTCACCCTGTGAGGTTCATAGCTGACAGCAAATGCAAACTGTACTTTTAAAACCTGGATTCAAAAGTTACTTGAAGTTTAATGACCCCCCCCCCCCAAAAAAAATGTAAGAGACTGAAAAAGACAGAGTCTTGAGGTTCCTTAAATACTAACAAATTTATTATGTGGAATAGAGCCCACCTCATCAGATGCATGAAGTGTAATAGTCTGTAATACCACTATTGGGAAGGAGAACTGTGTTAATTCTGCATACATTTAAGCTGCAATAGAATTATCACAGACAGTACTTTTTGCATTTGATTGCCCTTCAACTCCAGACAAATGCACACCAAACATTTAAAGCATATTTTAAAAACAGGGCTTCCCTCAAAGAATGCTTGGAACTGTAGTTTGTTAAGGGTGTTGGGACCAGGAGTCTTTCAAGGAAGTCATGTGTTTAAAATGTATGGTGTGAATGTGACGAGCTGCATTTCCCCACTTTGCATATTTCACCATGTATATTTCAGTTGACCACATCAACTGAAGATAATGCTTCATCTATCCGAGGGACTTCAGAAAGACTTGTGCAATAATAAATTTGTTCATTTTTAAGGTCTCGCGCGATTCTTTGTTACTTTTGCTGCAAATGACTAACACGGAGCTACTCCTCTACAAAACGTATAACCATGTCAGGTGGAAATGACACGAGTGCATTTGAGCAGGCAGGTTTCCCTGAGGTAAACATGGAGGTGAGGGAAGAGATTTTCTGAGCTACTGCTTCAGTGTGTGCCATGGATTAAACCCCAGGGCACTTCAAGGTGTGTGCATGTTTGACAGCACTGAATATTGCAGTTTAAACTGGGGTTCTATCTTTAAAAAACAACAACACAAAAAAAAAACCCTGAAGGTTAAATGGTAAAATGTGAATTGGCTCTGAGTGGGGCTTTGAACCTGGCTTTCCTATAGCCGAACACGACATTCCAGCCTCTAAACCACAACAGTTTCTAAAAATATTGGTTCGCCTGCATTGAGGAGAAAAAGAAGAGATATGGCTGGCTCCATAAGTTGAAAAGAATTAACATGTTGCAATGACCCGCTCAGACCCAGGTGAGTGAGCTGGTCTCTTATTAAGTGAAGTGGCAGCCCAGAGTGGTTTTTCTCTCAGACCAGAGAACTCTGTGAAAAATGTCTTTGTGTTGGAGGAGGTCTTTTTCCGTTCGTGCCTCTGCGGTCTGACAAGCACAACCCTCAAAAAGAGGCATTTTTTTTTCTTTTGTCCGGAATGTATGTCTTGTAAACACTACATTTTGTAGTCTGGCAATTTAAAAGGAACCAGAAGGAATGAAGACTTTGTTCATTTTGATTACATTATTCCTTTAGACCCAGGATGTCAAGCAGTGTGACAGGGTCAAAAGAAACAAAGCTATTTTTGTCACTGAAGCACAGGCGATACAACATTTTATCTGTCAGATAAGAATATCTTTTCTTTCAGCTAGAACATGCTGCTGTCACTTTGTTGAACCTTTTCTATACTTCATTTGACTGCTCCTGAAATGCAGTTGGAGCATTTTCTTCAACAGCCCTCCTTCCTTTTTGCCCTGTTTTGCCCTAAAAGAGTGGGTGAAAGCCTTAAGAAATTTAAAAACGGGATTCTCCCTAGAACAGAGTTGGAAATTGTGCATAGAAATGTGTGTGAACAATGAGGAAGAACCTTGGAATTGCAAACAGCTAAGCAAGTTGCACAGGAATCAGATGTGCTGCTCTGCTTTTTGTCTAAGGCTGCATTCGCATGGCAGTTTATTCCATTTTCCGGACATCTTCCTAACTGTTAATCTCTGCATTATACCTGAGCTTTCAGAAAATATAAAAGCCAATTCCATAAATACAGTAGAATGTAGTGCCAGTTTGGTGCTCATTTACATACTATTTGCTTCCAGAAAAGAAAAATCTATTTGCAGCCAACATCCAGCATTTGCAGCCTGAGGAGGCTGCCTCATTTTACCTAATGATAGGGCCTGCCCTCCCATTTGCCTCCAAATTTCCTTGAAGATAGTGACTATTGGCCAACAGGTGAAGCTTTGAGAACCAAATGAAGCTCACTGCCCATGCTGCTTTGCATGCAGGAGGTGCCAGTTTCTGGCATCTCCAGGTAGGGCGGGGAATATCCCCAGTCTGAAACCCTTATGAGCTACATTGGATCTCAGTCTATGTGGACAAAACTGAGCTAAAGGGATCCAAAGACTCACTCAGTATAAGGCAGCTTTCTATGTTTAATGTTCCTACTTTGTCTACTCACGGCTTCCGTGTGTGGCAGATGATCTTTTGAAAACGCCAGCACTGAATGGGAAACTGCAAGAAAATGTTACTTGCTAATGCTTAGGTTGTTCAATGTGGCAAATGGCAACAGATCAAGTGATCTATGAATCAAGAGAAAAATCAAACATTTTTTTAGAGCTGAAAGAGTATCAGGAAATAAGAGGAAATCATAAAAGCTGATAATGCCTGTCAGCTGCAATTTGTAGCTCAGCGGGTCCTTGATGACGACGAGTCCCAATGGAGATAATTTGAGCAGTTTTATTTTGAGACACCACTGAAATACATATTATGGTTTCTAGGAGATGGAGATTGATAATTAAAATAGCTTTGATTTTGAAGATTTGGGATGGATACAGTGGTTTTGAGATATGGAATTTTAATCAAGGAAATTTAACTGGCAACTTTAGCAACAAGGGAAAATAATCAATAATTAAATTTAAGGATCTGTTTCTGGAGGGGGGAGCTGTTTTGTTACTCAAAAGAAACAACTAGAGGACAAATATAGTAAACAGGCAGTTGATATATCACTTATTCCAGCTTGTACATGTTTAAATACAATTATGAAACAATGAGTTGAAAGAATCCCAAAAGGATAAGCTATATAAAAGACTGGGGGAAACAATAGGGGACACTAGTCACTGAGGTATGCTGGAATTTCACCTGAACCAGGTGATTACACCATGTATCTGATGTTGCTCTATGAAACAACAACAACAACAACAAAATCAGAACAGCTTTGAAATCAGTGGGTAGCATTAGTGCCGTTTCGAAAGGTTCAGTCTACCATCTTGATTCAAAATGGTATCCAGTTGTATCCCAACATAGACAAAAACCTGCTCCTTGATGACAGGAACCATCATGTCAAATTTGCTTGTAGTATCTTGAGAGGTGTTCAGCTATGTATAGCAAAATGTATAGCAGAAGATGAGGGTCCTACTAAAGGATGTTGTTTGATCATTTTACACCTCTTGGAAGCTAAAGGAGAAGACAGAGAGAGGGAGAGGGAGACGTGGATGTATGGGTTAGAAACAGTGTTGGTAATGAAAGGCATTTATTTGCCTTTGAATGAATTTTCAGTCGGTTGAAACCAATCGCCCCAACCCGTCTCCCATTCTTGCCTTCTAGCATTCTTCCATTGGCTAAGGATATATAAATTATGGAATATTTACACTGTTATGTAAACAAGGAGGATATATTTTAAAATGTTTTTTTAAATACACATTGACGTCATCCAGATGCTTGGAATGTGGATGGAGCAACTTCTGCAAAATCTTGCTGCATTTTTAAGAGGTTGAGCAGGGCCATCCCTTCCATTAGGCAACTGCCTCATGCAGCAGGTTTTCCGGGGCAGCAGTAAGAGTCCCTGGCTATTCTTCCTGAGCAACCAGCCATTCCCTTCTGTTGCCACATAGCCTCCTCACCTCCTGCAGTGTATCTTGCTGCTTCAAGTGTGATGGAGTATGCTATCCATTCACCAGTGTTGAAGTAAGATTCAGTTCCCAGTCCAGTCAACTACCATGCATGGAATTTTGTGGGGGGGGGTACCATCTTGCATTTTCCTTTTGGCAAGAAACTGTTTCGGGCTGACCATGGGTTTGGATGAGCCAACTACAGCACAGATGCCACATGTAACACTAATAGCATCAATTTCGTGGCATGCCTGGATGAGAACAGGATACCTCGTGGGCCTGGACAGAGTCAGCCTTAAAGACCTGCCTGCCTGCCTGCCTCTCCTCTGCCTGTTTCAACCTGCTTTTCACAGAAGAGGTTTGTCCATTAGGAGCTGTATCTAGCCAGACAACAAAGAGAGAGAGAAAATGCAATTTCAAAGTCGTTTGTTAACATGTCACTGAACTAACCAAATGTTTTGTTTTTCCCAGGGCCGACAAGATGGGGAAGAAGCTGGCACAAATTGCCGGGGCCCATTAGTCTGGAAGGGGGCTCAGGGCCTGACAGCCTTGCATTTGTTTTATGTAATCCTTAGCAAAATATATGTTTCCTGTTCGATGCACAAACAATTCTGAAGAACAGCTTGCAAACTTGTGCTGCGAACCAAGCGTTTCCGAATATTTATACTCTACACGAACATTCACATCTCGTCTTATTACGCACAGTCACGTTTGTATGTTTTTGTAAGTGAACACTTTAGCTTAAACTTTGCATTTGGGGGGACGTTTTTGGTTGGAGAACTGCATTGCAAAATCCAGAGAACAAATACATGCACTAAAACTTGTTTTTTTAAAAATTTGGAATAGATGCAAAAGTCCAGGGATGTCCCCATTCACAGCAATTTGTTACAAATATGAATGAGCTGATGCCACTCTTTGGGGTGATTTACAACAATGGATGATATAATGGTATAATGGATGGTATAATGATTTGATTGGATGGTAGAGGCTTTTTAAAGACAGGATTTTTAAATCATATGAAGAAACAAGCAAAGAGATAGTAGTAGTAGTAGTCATAATAATAAAATTTATTTATACCCTGCCCTCCCTGGCCAGGACCAGGCACAGGGTGGCTAACATCAAAGTATGATACATTAAAAACATAAATCAAACAATCAATTAAATTACAGGTTAAAATCACATTTGGAGCAGAATAAAATCAGGTGGCAACCCACGGATTATAACTATAGGGGATAGGAACATTGAGTGAGGCAATACTGACCATCTTTATTTCAATATTTCCAAGTCAGACACATTGCCCTGTGCTTGTTGATAAAAATTGGCCCTTTAAGGAAAGCAGAACTTAAAAGCTTAATGATAAAAGCACTGAAACAGAAATTACTGAGAAATATATATAATATTTTTATGATCATGGATTTATTTAAAAATCAACATATCAAACCAGATTTATTTAAACATGTTAGACCAGATGGAATGAGGGAAGATATTCCTGAAGAAGCATGGAATTGGGTCTGGCAGAGCTTTCCACAGCAGACTGTGAGCACAAGGCTTTGAAAGAAAGCTTTTATAAACTGATATCTTGCTGGTGTTTAACACCCACAAGACTCAATCGCAGAACCAGCCCACCCATGAACCGGGCTGAGGCAGTAGCCTCAGGCAGCACCTACCAAGAGGTGCTACCCCGTTCCAGCTCCTGCCTCCCCATAGGGGCAGAGGAAGGGGGTGTGGTGGGGATGGGCCGCTCCGGATGTCACCACTGAGGGGAGAGACAAAATGCTGGGCAGCACTCACCACGGGGTCTGCAATGCACCTGAGCCAAGTGTCTCTCCTGAGAGTGACACAGTGACTTGAGTGCCTGCAGGCTCTGCGCTGCCCCAAATGGTCCGCCCGCTGCCTCCCTCTCAGCTGTAGGGCAGCTGAGTGGCAGGAGGCAGGCAGACTCCTCTGAGGCCACTCCAGGCGCCCAATCGGCTTGCTCTGCCACTGCCTCCCCTCCCGCTGAGTTGGATTCTTGAGGAGAAGCTCTTACAGAGTTTGCTCCACTGTTGTGGGGACGGTAGCAGGGCGTTTCTCCTTAGGGGCCAAAACGCCTTAGGCCACCCCACAGAACAGCCAGCACATGCTGGAGACAAGAAACACATCATATTTCTATGTCTTTGTTTTGTCCCAAAATAATGATCATTTGGGTGGGCAGAATAATAGAAAGTGAAATAACAACAGGGTGCAGACTTTGGGCTAACTCATTCAGTAGATTACATGGAAATATGGTCTGGTCTTACCAGAGGTCATGGAGCCCACCATGTACCTTCTAATAGCCACTCAGCTAGCAATCTGCTAGAAATGGTGGAGGGGACGGACTCAAGGGCACCTACAGTAGACAATTCGTCATTATAGTCATGGAAGCATTCCTATAGGGCAAAATTAACCAACATATTGAAATTGAAGAATAGCAGGCAACTTAATGACATATCAGTACAACAAGATGTAAGAAAATATCTGCCCAATTGTATTGTTGGAAACGTTTTAAGGAACAATCTTTTTTAATGATGTCTCTGACCTTTTGCTGGATTATACAGATGTGTTTGTATTTTTATACTTAAGCATGTGGGATGTTTCTTTATATTTCACCTTTGTTTTATGCTTTGGCGCACCATTTTTATTTTAAGCAAACTGAACCCAATTGCCTGCTCATTTGTAGCTCATGAAAGTGTTGATTAAGGACTGGGGCCATGCTTTTATTCCCTGACATCGGCTCTTTCCTTTGAACAGCTGTGTGTTGTGTGCAGTTCGGGTGGAAGGAGAAGCCAGGGTGTGAGCTTCTGCTTGCTATTAAGAGCTCGTTGCAATTGGGAAACCAACATAATCAGGGATGTTGATTTCTGTGTTGATTGGGAAATATCACTGAGCCCATTTGTACCAAATCTCAGGGTTCCAGATCATTGAGAAGAACTCCACGGGTTAGTCACTGAGGCCCAATGCTCTCTCATACCGTACTCTTTTTCTTCCTCAGAAGCTGCTAAGATAATTCCCATCTCATGGCAAAGTCAATGTCTTTGATCTTCCTCCTTACAGCTGGGGATCTTAATGGAAGCTCCCCCCTTCTTTTTTGGAAATAGGAGGTCTTGGCCTTTATTCACTTTCCCGAAAAGTGAAAATAATCAATACAGCTTTAAGTAGTTATGTGCACTCTAGAGAGGGTTGAGGAAAAGGTGGTATGGCGTTTCTGTGCAGGCCCAATATGGTTACTGACCCATGAAAGAAGGTTTGTGGTTAGCTTGTTTATTTTTATGTTTTGTGGGCATGAAGTAACTTTGATGGTTCAGCAATGAATATTTCATCCCTTGTGGGGGAAATTCTTCTATGACCCTTTCCCCCTCAAGCTCTGCATGGGGCATGAACCCACAGCCTTGCACAATGTTTCCAAGTCAGTTCTTTAGAACAGCAAAGCCTGCATTTATGCAGTTTTCTCACTGAGAGTGTCCACATTAGGCAATCTGTCCTACTGTGAAGCAGTGAGGCAGCTACCTTAGGCAGAAGATGCTGGGGACAGCAAATGACAGGAAAGTATTGCATATCCTGCAACTGCCCCAATTAAATTGGGACATCCGGGTTCACAGAGCCCCAAAATGCATGTTTTGGGGTAAAACATGCAAAATTGTGACCCTGCGCAAGATCCGTGATCTTGCACAGATCACACGACTTTCACTGGAGCAGGGCCAGAAATATGAAGGTCCTAGTTGCCGCAGTCAACAAAGAAAAAAAAAATTCAAAGAGAGAAGCAAATCCAATTTCCCCTCCAGCCGTAACTGCTGTAGTGGTTAGTGCCTGGTCTCAGTTTTGGGGCAAGGTTCAAGAAGACAACTCTTCTTTTACTGGAAAGATCTGCTCTGACCTTCTTCAGATACAGGTAATAGGAAACAGCTTGTCTCCATTTATTCCTGGCTCTGCAGTGCATCACGCCTAACTTAAGCTGCCATGTTCCATTATTGTGCTGCTCTGATGTGTTTCTTGTACCTCTGTCTGGAAGCTGGATGAGAATGCTAGTAAGTTAAAAGCTGAGGGCCACCCCTCTATGCTCCTTGAGTTGCTGCATTTGAAAGTAGACAGCCTTGCAGCTCAAAACCATAGAGCAAGCATCCAGCTGAAAATAGATGTTCAAAACAAGAGGGGTGGGGGGTGATCCTAAGAATGCCTCAAGTAACTGAATGTTGCTGGTAGTTGACGGCTGTTTATGAGAGCAAGCATTCCAGTTTGAGAGAGCAGGAAGCTGTCTTGCTCAGACATCACGACAGAAACAGAAACCACCATATTCCTGACCTCTTCCTCTCCAGGCAGCACAGCAAAGCTCTGTCTTCTTCCTGGCACATCCTTCGGTCACTCCAGGGAGTCACGATGCAGATTTTCCACTGGCGTCAAATGTGCATAGATTTATAACCTGAGGCTCATGAGAGCAGCTAAGGAAGAAAATGTTTTTTTAGATAACTGGCATACCTAAGAAATCATCTAATATGGGTCTTGATACTGAAAGGTCAACCGTTTCCCAAAGGGCGTGAGAAATATTTGATTCCTTCAGCTGTGTGTATATAGTACTATATTATGTACACATAAGAAGTCACCTCTAGCTTAATAGCAACTTTTCCACTCAGAAAGTTAGAGATGGGTTGATGTTCTTAATCAGGCTTTCTTTTTTTTGGCTGGGGAGGGCGGGAGATGGCCAACTATTGTATTCTTCAGGCCAGGCAATTATCCAGAGTGTAGGAGTGGTGACAGAAGTGTGCACTAGTTCACAAACAGCCTCAGAAGTGATCATACCTAATAAAGTAGTTGTCATGTAGTAGGAAAGGGATCCTAATAAATGGTGAGCACCCCAGAATTGTAACAAAGGGTTATATCCAACCCTGCACACCTGAAGTTTCTACACAAGCAATGAGATTCCCCCTTCCTCTCTTCTCCCCACACACCGTCAAAACTAGGAAACAGCAGCATTTCATTGATCTCTTTGAAACAGCACCATTATCGATATGAATAAACACTTAAGATTGTGAGAACCTATCGGCCATCCACTTCTTTAAGCGGTGGACTGACCCCAAGAATAAGTAGAGACGAAACAGTAATGCTGCATTTCAGCACACATTTAAGAAATGAACAAACCTCTCTGCATTTGGACTATGGAAATTGTCAGGTGCTGGTGGTGGTTGCTCGTGAGTAACCAGGCAGGACTCCGACCTGTCTTTTACAGGTTTTATTGGTGAAAACTATTTACAGTGCAGATCCACAAAGTTCATGTCCGTCTTAGTCACTTGCAGAATTCGGGAGTGGCCCCTTTCGGTTTCTCCCCCAACATAAGAACTTGGGCACCCCAAGCCTCCTCCTCTCCTCCTTGCGTTTCACCCTTCTGCGCAAGCTTGGTGACGGAAGGGGCGGTGTGGCTTTTCCCACCGCTGGAAGAGGAACTGCTCCTCAGGAGTTTCGGAGGACCCCTGCCTCCCTCGCTTGTTCCGATGGCAGTCCCTGACAGAAATGAATCCCCATTACTCAAATACCCTTCATAAAGTGAGTACATGTAGCTGCTATACAAAAAAAACCTGCCCCAGTGGTTATATATTGGTGCTCTCCTGATGCCTTCAGAGAAAATATCTCCACATAGGCCAATCTTGATAAATATTCAAAGATCAGATCTCCATGCAGGAGAATTTGCTGGCGTAAAAAAAAAAAAATCATTGCGAAAGGAAAATCCATGTACGAAGATGTCGTTTTTAGCAACACATGAACAGTTATTTCATCTATTTGCAAGTGTATCTCTGTACCACCGTATCATAAAATACCAGGGTGGTATACAACATTAAAATAAAAAACACTGTTAAAAACAATACAGGTAATCATTAAAGTGACATATATGTAAACAACCACTTGGACTGGAGCTCTTAAAAAACTATCAATGTTGCCTTCCGAAAAGATTCTTTTTCTTTTCACACCAATGCAGATGAGAAACAGTATTGTGCATAAGGTGCCTTTGCATGCTAGGCGCAAGACAGTTCCAATTACCTGGCTGCTATCGGTGAACAGAATGTGTTGCTGGTGATCGCTGAGCTTGGCTGCTAGCTGCAGCCAGGTGCTTTTCATTCATCCTAGAAGCACCGTCCCTCAAGCCCTCAGCACAGCAAGATGACAATTGCCACACAACTCCCCCATCACAGGCACATTCCCAAGGATTGTCTTTCCTTAGGAATGAATTTGTTTCAAGAGCGATCGGGTGGCAAACAATGTACTCTGCCAGCTGGGATTTGCAGTTTCTGTACTTAGCTTTGGAGGTAAGGCATAAACCTTCTACCCTCCTGGCAGCTTTTGCGTAAGCATGGATGGAACTGTTGAGCGCTATCTGGCAGTGCTAGTGGGAAACAAAAGATTTCTGTAGCTAGTCAAATCAGCCTTGAAATGTTATTGACTATGTTAATGTTGCCAATATACAGGGCAGTGGTCAAATAAATAAATAAATAAATAAATAAATAAATAAATAAAGTTTTGTTACCAAACCTGACCTGAAGCCTGCGTGTGGTGCTGATAATGCCAAGGTCACAGGTTCGATTCCCATACAGGCCAGCTGCATATTCGTGCTTTGCAGGGGCTTGGACTAGATGATCCTTGGGAACTTTTCCAACTCTGCAATTCTCTGATTCTATGAAACCCCCACAGATCTATAGAAGAATCAATGTGGAGGCCATGTTCTGTTTCTAAGTTGTGTTGCATCTTAATATCCTGCTCTAAGCAGGGTTTCCAAAACCTGGGTTTCTAGCTGTTCTTGGACTACAACTTCCATCATCCTTAGCTGGCAGGACCAATGGTCAGGGCTGATGGGTAGTCCAAAAACAGATGGAGACCCAAGTTTGGGAAATCCTCATCTAGAGTAATAGATGCACTGGGGGTTCCCTTTCTCTTTCCTTGGGAGAAGGAAAATGCTCCAAACGGGCCTCCTTTGTTTTTCTTTAAATAGGAACTACAGTGCTGTAAATGCTGAAATACAATCTCTCCTGATGACCTTGTTTGAATTATTCTCAGTTTTACAGGAGGAGTTTCCCTCCATTTTCTATTTTCCTATTTCCACTTTATAGGAAGAAGCCTTCCTGAATGTGCTCTGCCCTCTAGCCAACTCAGGGCACCTGCATGACAGCAACTGTCCAGGGGGATTGTCTCATCCGCTTCATGGAAGGCAGGACTGCTGTGCCTTGGGTGTGGAACAGAACAAGATGGTCTTTGGTTTCTGCCAAGTCTCCTTCTTTCTAAAAGCTACTTTCTAAGATTTTTAATCTGTGGAAACAGAACCCAGGAAATGGTTATCGTATCAACAGGTAGCCTGGTCTGCTCTACCAGAGACACTACGAGGTTGGGGTAGATAATATCCTCTCTTTCCTGCCTAAATTCAGGGGAATATATTTTCAATTCTCCTACACACACACACACCCCATGTTCAGGAGGCAAGGAGAGGAGAGAAAGTAGCTTCTCCTGTGTTGGGATAGTGGAGGCATCCCAGGCCACCTTCTTAGGCCAAGTTTGATTAGAGGGACATGAAGTCTCCCTTATATTTGCTGCCAGGCAAAACAAAACCCTGCACATTTTGAGGGCAGATGTGCTTCCCTCAAAATCCCGCTTTCCTTCCAAGCTTTATTAAACAAATCTTCCATACCCTGGCCTTTGTTGCATCCAGGGTAACTGGTACACAGAATTGCCTTCCGCTGCAACGGTTATTAACTGCATCTTCAATTACATGCTCAGCTTGTGAAATCCCTGCAGGAAACCACACCCCAACCACACTTCTCTTTCAGGCATTTTAGTCATTTATGGTAAGCTTATGTAACCCTCGGGCCACCCAAGGGCCAGTTTCATAAATTGTGGAGGGTTGTTCTCATTCGTCTCATGAGGCTCCACCCACGAAACCTGGGAACCATTTTTGACCGGGTGACCTGCCACGCCACTCACTCACATCGGGAGTGTGTAACGCCAACCATCTGTTTACTTCAACTTAATAAGTGAAAGAGAACAAAGTTTTCTAGTAAATATCAAGTTCTCTCCCTCCACCCCAGCTGTGGCACAGAGTTCACTATGCAATCCAGGAGGTGACTTACTTTGCAGCCTGGCTGTCCTATTAATCTGCAAGTTAATTGGTCAACCAATCTGGAGTGGCTCAGGCTTGAAATCTGGAAGCCACCAGGTCAGGATTTTTGCAGGAAAGAGGCAATTCTATTTGAGCCGTGTGCTCCATGTCACCTTCTCTTTGCAGGTAGTTTGCCCAGCTTCTGTTGCAGGTTCTGCTATTAGGTAAAGTTGTGGCTGACTCTGGGGTTGCGGCGCTCATCTCACTTTATTGGCCGAGGGAGCCGGCGTACAGCTTCTGGGTGTAGCAGGAAACCCCCCCCCCCCAATCATTCAGTTTGTACAAACTTCACTCACACTCACACACTACATACACTAGGCTTCTGTTATAAATTCATAGAAAATCAACCATACATCGGATTTGCACTGTTCCACTTTTATTTTACTCCATGAAGGAAGGACTACAAAATGGGGAAGGTTTGATACAGGACAGCCATCATCCCTTGAGCATACCAGCATATCCACAGGAGCCCTGCCCAGTTGCTATGCCAACCCTGATGGTCCCAGACAGAAGACCATCAAGATCACAAAGAACTTGCATATGGGAGTGGATTCAGCATGGACTGGAGCAAAGGACGATAATCAGCTCTTCCCTCTGGGGGCAGGAAACTGCAAACTCCCCTCTGTCACCTGGAAAGTACTCATGGGGAGGGGGAAAGGGGGAACCAGCCAGGTGACAGGACACTCAGACCACAACTCCTCCCTCAACCCCTCCTTTCTGTGATGTATGTATCTGAGGGGTGGTCTTAGGTTACACCCCTTCTGTGATGTTTGTATGATGTTTCTGGGGGTGGTCTTTATCTACAGGGTGGCAATTTCAATAGTCTTTATAAGGTCTTGCACACCATTTTTCTTTGTCCTTCCTCTCTCCTGCAAGTGAGGGGAGCACCCTGTTGCAACAGTTCAATAAAGGCCAAGCCTACAGGCTGCTGTTTTGCTCCAAGTAATCCTGGTTGGTGTCTTTGTTTTTGCCCAAGGGAGCCCTTGGATTTTTCCGTTAACACGGGTCATGTGGCCAGCATGAGTAAGCCGTTTCTGGCGAACCAGAGCAGCGCACGGAAACGCCGTTTACCTTCCCGCTGGAGCGGTACCTATTTATCTACTTGCACTTTGACGTGCTTTTGAACTGCTAGGTTGGCAGGAGCAGGGACCGAGCAACAGGAGCTCACCCCGTCGCGGGGATTCGAACCGCCGACCTTCTGATCGGCAAGTCCTAGGCTCTGTGGTTTAACCCGCAGCGCCTTGCTGCAAACTTACCTGAAGAGTGAAGTAGCTGTATTGATTCATTAAAGGGGCGGATGGGATGAGAAGAGAAGTCGCCAAATCACAGCAGCATGGGACCCAGGGGCATAGCTACTTGATAATTTTTCAATACAGTGGCCTCCTCAGCACCACACCACACACATTTTCCATCACGGCCCTCCACACTTCCATACCTATCCAGTTTGTTTGCTGTTCTTGCATATCATTCTACTGCAACCACACATTCTTATTATTTGTATTATACATCTTGTGTCATGTTGCCCATTTTCAATATCCGGCACATGGACCTTGCATGAGCTACCCATTACCTCCCCTAAATCTCCTTGCACTTCTTCCAGCGGAAAGAACGGAAATACACGCACGGTTCTTACTTTGAAATTTTTATTTTTTTAAACGTATTTCCAAGAAATTGTTAAATTGCTACTTTGCTTCTACTGAACTACATTGCTCATTGTTATTGCAAATGTATTGTGACAGGCAGCATCGCTGTATTTCACACAAATTGCTGCAGAATGGTTGGGGCAAAAAATAGTGCCAAAAAGGGGGAAACTTTCAGCAGAGTACTCCTGGTGGGGCTCAATTGCATGCCATAGCAGTGATTCTTCCACTAGGTGGCTACTGCTCAGATTGTGTCTTCCTTCAAAAGCTTGCACTTCTTTTACCAAACAGTTCTTAGGGTCTCTAAATGAGTTTGGACAGCGATTAGTTACACATGCTAACTCTTTTTGTAGAGACCAAAGCATAGCTATGGAATTTTGACCACTACCGAAGCTTTAGGCAAACTTGTTTATTAGCAAGAAAGCATTCAGCTCTTTCTTTGCTTTTTTTTAAAACTGTCCTTCTAATTCTAATTATTATTATTTTTACAATGGAGTCCAACACTTATCAACTTTGACATGTTCGTTTGTGTGGCAAGTTCATACTAGTATTTTAATGCATGCAAAGCTCTTAATTCCTGCAGCAGACTCCAGATTTGAAGAAACTGGAGAAATGCCACCCCCTTCATAAATCTGGGTTTAGTATCAGCACAGGTTCGAGCCTATACAACATGAGTCTGTCATCTCGCCTGACTTCATGAAAACAAACACAGCCTTTGTCCTGCTATAAAGTGCTCCCATTAATGAAATGAGAGCTTATGCAGTCCATCACAGGGTATGTTGGATTTAAGCTACAAGATCTGGTTTCAAAGCCCTGCTCAGTCATGCACAACTCACCTTTTCTTGGGCCCAAGTTCCTCAGCTGCAAGGGCTGAAAAGCAGCTCAGAATGATTCCTGCTCCTCTGGTTGTCTCGCTGCTTACAGTCTTCTAAATGCTTCAAGAACATTAATGCAATTTCTCTCTTAAAATCCTTTGTGACTGTGTATGGAAAAATAATGTACTCATTCACACTTTGGGGACATGCAAGAGAACAAAGAATAAGGTTGGATGAGTCTATGCCTTGGGTCCAGCACTGTCTTGCATGAGCAGAAAAGCACTCAGTTCCCTACTGCAGCCCCCGGTGACCCATCCCATGCAATTCCAAAGGGTCCATTTACCCCCCAGAATGACGTTGTTGTTGGCATCTATCTGTCTTGAATGACAATGGAGTGGGCCTCTGGGGGTGAAGTCAAATCACTGTGTTAGCAGCACCAAAGTGACCACCCTGGGGCAGTGTGTATGAAGCTCCTGGGCTGCCCAGATGACAAGACCCTCTTCTTGGCCTCACTGATGTGGTCCAAAGGAAAACAGAGTAATACACTGGGCAATAACTTGGCTGCAGGAGTTGCCAGAAGGAGGTATACAAGGCTTCATTCAACCATCTTAGGGACCCCACTCTGGATTTGTGTAGGGTTTAGTCCTTCGTCTTTTCTTCTCCCAGATGATGTAGGGGGGCTGCAATAGGAGGGGGAATGAGATAGAAAAAGCCTAATGCATGAGTTGAGTTCTACTCAATCATCTCTAGATCCAACCTAATATGTGTAGAATTCCTAACCTATGGCTAGGTTGTTGAGCCGAGCACCCAGGCACCCTTCTCTTTCACCTGTGCTAAAGGAACTACACTGCCTGCCAATTAGCTACCTGAACAATTGGGATCAGGTTACCTGAAGGACTGCCTGCCCCTGTACCAGAGCTGGTCCAAGACATTTTGATACCTGAGACAAAGGACAAGATGGTACCCCCCTTCCATGTTCAGAAGGTAATTGGACTGAGAGCTGACTCAAACGTCAACACTGGCAACAGCATAGCGGCATCCCCCAGCACACCTGAGGGCCGCTGTCTATTTTAGAGGGTGTTTGGCAGGCCACCTGGAACATCCACTTCTGCCCTCCAGTGAAGTGGAACAGCCAAGAAAGCTGTACTGTTGTTGCCCCTCAGCAACGGCTGCCTGAGGCAGTTGCCTCCCTCTACCCAATGGTTGTGCCAGTCCTGCCCTGTACACACCTGTAATATCATTTCGATCATCTAGATATATTCTGCACAGGGCACCACACCCTGCAGAATATCAGAAGACAGTGGCTTGAAAATGGGCATTTTCTGCCATTGTCCCTGCACTCTGGAATTTCTTCCCTCTGCCATACCTGAAGCATCATCCATCAAGTATTTGGTGTACATTGTAAAGACGTATCTTCTTTTTTTTACCAAGTTGTAAATAAGTAATTAAGCATATTTTCTTTAAAGAAAATGCTTTGTCTTGCCATGTACAAAAAATAACAGATCAGCATGGTTTGTTTATTTGTACTATTTGTAAAATTTAATTAAAATTATATAAAAAATAAAGACATACATTTTTGCCCTGGCTTTCCCTGACCCATAAGATTGAACACTGTTATTACTAGATTTTTGTTTTTATCTCTGTGTTTATTATGTTGTTTTACTGTTGTTTTGTACACCACTTGGAGATTTTAAATATTAAGCGGTTTAGAAGTGCTTTTAAACAAACAAACAAACAATGAGCTTCCATAAGGGAGTACTAGAAGGAGCAGAAAATCAGATGCAAAACTGCACTGCAAACTTGGCATCCTTTCATATTTACATTGCGCTGAGTTTCATTTGAGATTGGTTAGGCTAAAAATAAGAGTTAAGGATAAATGCATTTTCTTTCAGTGTGCATTATCTGTGTGTTCTGAATATCAAATTTCACCTTGTTTCTTGATTTGCAGCTACTGAAATGTAAGGCAAATACTTGATTTGCATATTCATGGTGTTTTGATCACACTTTTGAGCAGTCTCATGTCAGTTTGGAATAAGGAGATAGGAAAGTGAGATACAAGGACAAGAATAATTAAAAACTGAATAAAACAGCCCAGGAGTTCAAACAAAAGACTAATCTCTCCTCTATAGGCATGGAAAGTTTAATGGGATTCATCCATTTCAATACATTTTATTAACTTCAGATGTTATCTAGTGTATTGCTTATTTTCTCATAGGTTTAGGGAGCCAGTTTTTTTCTTCTTATCTTGGTGCTGATATATGTTCATAAGATAGAACATCCTGGGAGTTAAGACTAGAATATCATGGAAGGGAAAGGGGGGGGGGAGTTTAGAAGTGTCTATCCCGGATCACTAATCAAATACGTAATCCTGTTTGTTTATTTGTTTGCTTGCTTGTTTGCTTGCTTGCTTGCTTGCTTGTTTGCTTGCTTGCTGTCTACCTTGGACCAGCTTTCTTCTTCATTCTCACTAAAATGGTGCCTGTTCCACTGAGACCATTTGAAACTGTAGTTATTGTATTTTCAATTACTACATGCTCTGTTGAATTGCACACCTGGAACCAGTACTTTTTTCTAATATATATATATATCGTATTTTTCGCTCTATAACACGCACCCGACCATAACACGCACGTAGTTTTTAGAGGAGGAAAATCCGTAGGCATGCCACCTGTAGGCATTCCCTCCATAACACGCACAGACATTTCCCCTTACTTTTTAGGAGGAAAAAAGTGAGTGTTATGGTGCAAAAAATACGGTATATATATATATATATATATGTGTGTGTGTGTGTGTGTTTAGGGGTACTCTCATTTTCCTCCTCATATTGAAATACTGCCCCTCAATGAGGCCAAACTTAGATTCACAAAATGTTTAGGGGTATGCGTACCCCCAGAAAAAAAGCACTGCCTGGAACTGTGGCATTTTAAGCGATGTGCCACTAAGTGCAGCACTACTGTGCTTGTACCTTGGCAACTTTAATTATCTGACAGGCTTGATTCACACATGAAATGGACTGTCTGGAGAAAATGGCTTGGATCTACAGTTGCATGTGCTGGACTTCCTCACGCTTCCTCCCCAATGCCCCTAAAACACCTTCCCTGAGGATCTTTCCAATGGCATTGTATTTAGTTATTTATTTCCCAAAAATGTAGATACCACTGGATTGTTTGAAGAAAAGCGGTTTACAGAAAATATAAAATTATCACTTAAAAAATTTACAGCCAGAATTTAAAATATACGTAAAGTACAGTGGTACCTCAGGTTAAGTACTTAATTTGTTCCGGAGGTCCGTACTTAACCTGAAACTGTTCTTAACCTGAAGCACCACTTTAGCTAATGGGGCCTCCTGCTGCTGCTGTGCCACCGGAGCACGATTTCTGTTCTCATCCTGAAGCAAAGTTCTTAACCTGAAGCACTATTTCTGGGTTAGCGGAGTCTGTAACCTGAAGCGTATGTAATCTGAAGCGTATGTAACCTGAGGTACCACTGTATACGTAAACCATGTGATCCTGTATGGCTCCTCTTCTGTTTCCCAACAGTGACTTTGCAGGGATTGCCCAGGCAGATGAGATAGATCTGGTAGGATCTAACCCAGAATGGGGCAAAGGTGTTTGCTTGTCAAGGAGAGGCATGAAGAGAAAAGATGCGCCTGCACCAAAATCCTTCCACTGAAACATTAACAAAACAATGAAAACGATGGGGAAGCAACACAATTCCTCAGCTAGAACGTAAAATAATATACTGTGTTTTCAGAAGTAATTGCCAGAATCCCAAAGCTATTCATTTTAAGCAGCTTGTGCTAGTCCAAAGGAATTTTTAATTTTATGCCTATGAACAGTAGGTCCCCATGCCATCATTTCACAAACTGGTTTTGAGATAAAGCACAGATTCAGGTAGGCTGGCTGCCATTTGGCACAAAAGCTGCTGGCTGAGAAGAGCAAGCTCTCTTAGGCTCCTTCCTCCTCTAATAATTCCAGACCACTTTTCTTTTCGCTGTGGGGGCCACCGGCTGATTGCCATCCAGCTGTCACGTGTCACAATGTTTTCCACTTCGTCGTGAATGAAATTAGGGGGCTTTTTGTGGTATATGAATTTCCCCTTTGGCATTGAACATAAAAAGGGAGGAAGAAAATAAACTCAAGGATAGACGGGTTTTATTTGCCTGCATATATCTACAAGGCTGAAACATAATCATTATTTTTTTTCATGTTGGTGTCAATGGTGTGTGTGTGTGTGTGTAGTGAATATAAAAATATGCTGAAACACACACACAAAAGTTAGCAGAAGAAAGCCAGTGACCTGAAGTGTTTTTGTGTGAGAAAGAGAGATGAAATTTAAATGTCTTGAGAGAGAGACTCAAGACTCGTACATGAGAGATGCACTTAGAAAATCTCAAAGGGGTAGATTCAAAGGGGTACACATACACATGCCCCCTCAAAATATTTAGGCTTTTCAAGTATCCCCTTGGAATTATGAGGGGTGGGGGTGGGGGTACCCTTGAGGCTTGCTTCTTCTTTAAATCTTTTTTTTCCTTTAAGCAAAACTATTAAAAAAAAACAGGGTGGGTTTTTTTTACATAGTTCTCCTTTCTGTGCTAGTTCCTTCTTCCTTTGCCAACAACCTCCTGACCAAAAATGTACATATGAAAACGGAAAAGGGATAGGGAGCAGTGAGAAGACTTCATGACAATCATTTTCCAAAACTGAAACTTAAGCTATTCCCTGTAGTACTCCATATGCAAAACATGGTTATACATGGCAATAAACTTCTGTGATTGATTCCACACTAGGGCCATTTATTTATTTATTTTCTTTCATTGCATTTATATGCTATCTTTTTACTGAGCTGGTTTATAATTTTAAGGAACTAAAACATGTAAATTTGGCCAGGGACAAGGAGGGGATGAACTGGAACTGGTATTGATGTTACCTCTGCCTGCCTCACTCCCCTTCTTCTTTCTCCTCAAGAGGACAGATGGTGTCCATTGGCCTTGTGGTTGTGGGGTGGGAGAAGGGACTGTTCGGCTGGAGCAGACCCTATTGTTGTCTGTGCCTGCTTCCCTTGCCTTCTTCTTCCTCCTCACAGGTCAGATGATGTCCTTCTAGCGCTGCTGAAGCACTGCTTTTCTGCAATCAGCTGAAAACAGAAGAGAAATGGTGGTTCTAAACAACACTTAATACTGCACTACGTTATCCAAAAATCCCCTTCCCAATTGTCAAGGCTCTGCCACAATGTTTATTCACATGTATGTCCCAGTCAGGAAAGGCCCTCTGCAATGTAGTACTTTCTTCTTTGCAAGTTATTTCTCTCTTTTTTTGCTTCCTGTTCAGTGTGGCTAGGGGGTTAGCAGTAAATTGCCCGCGTCACATGAAACAACAATCCAACAGACCTTAGCTACAGCTCCTGGTTAGAGAAAGCTTAACCATAAGTTGGGACAAAAGGCTATGCCAAACCTTGATTTAGCTCTGCAGTAAAAAAGGACCAGGGAGGAACAAAGTTGCTCCTCTCTAGGAGCCTGCACAGTCTCTGTAAATTAGTGTGCAATCCACATTTTTAATGTTTTGTTGGAAGCAGCCCAGAGTGGGTAGGAAACCCAGACAGATGGGTAGGGTATGTATGTATGTATGTATGTATGTATGTATGTATGTATAAATAAATAAATAAATAAATAAATAAAAAAACATGTTGTCAGCTTCTCTTTCTAGGGAAAAGGAGCTATTTAATAATTGGTTTCCTGTCACTTGTTTCTCTTTTTCTTTCTTTCTGTAGTAAAGAGAGGGGGGGGGAATGTATCAGAGCCCTCCACTTCCCTCATGGGAACTAGATGAGTGATTAAGGGGCTAAAGCATCAATAGTGCTTGACCTGTCCACAAATCATTGTCACAAATCAGGCCTGAAAAAACATGAGCAGACAAAACAGAAACAGTGACTTTGCAACATCATCTGGATTCTCTGTTGATTTGACAACAGCGTCATCTGCATTCTCTGTCAAATGTGAGTGGACAATGAAAAGCGTGTATATCTAAATTGGACAGCTTCCCGGATCTGTGCAATATCCTTCATATAATCTCATCAGAAATAAGAAAAGGCGAAATCTGGAAGACACTAGGTCACTTATCACACTGCTTTTAAAAAGAGCAAGATGTAATTAGCAGCAGCGACTGACAAAAAAACATGGGCTAAACTGCAGCTCTTATGTTTGAAAAGCCAGTGTCAGAACGGCATCTTGGAAGAGGTTTTCTGAGAGGACATGTGTACAATGCAATGCAACCCAAATGACTTGTTTCTTCCACCCCACACAAACGCAGGCCAGAAAAATCCCTTAGCTCTGCTAAATCTTCATATAGAACACGTATGCCTTTGTTTGAACTTATGCAGTCACTCGGCCTCAGTCGCAAAGAAGCTAGACAACAATTGTCAAAGTGTTAAACTGTATCTACAGGGGTGTGAAGGGCCTGTTCACACCATGCTGAACTAATTCTGTCAATAAAGCATTTCCTCTGTTCAGTCATGAAGGCAAGGACAGGAGGAGGAGAGCCAGGGCTGGAGAGTTTCAGAAATGACCCAAGTTAGCAATCTAGAAAAACATTTTTCTGTAAGGATTTGTTTTCATTCTTCACAGGGCCGTGCACAGCTTAGAGGGTTTCAATGCTGGCGTTTGGTGTGTACAACAAAGGGGATATTCCCCCTCCTCACTCCGATATTCAGTTTATGTAAGGAAAGCAGAGTGGGTTTTGAGAAAGGGTTGCTTCCTGTGTTTAAATTGAGCCCTGACTGTTCTCTCTCACACATCCATCTCTTTGACATCTAAGAAAATAGACATTTTCTCTGCTTGTTGCAACAGAATCTATTATTCACAAGAACATTTTTTTTTTTTCAGAGAGTGTGATTAAGCCTGGAGGATACAGCAGGGTTCCTTTAAAATTGGCATTGGAACTGAAGGCAGCACTTGCTGGTTCTCTTCCCAGTGCTTTGTCCTACCTTAAAGGTTTGGTCAGTGGGGGATTTAAAGAAAGCAAAATGCCAATACTCTACACTTAACCTGAACTTACAAATGCTAGATAGTGGCTGCATTCAGAAACAAGCATTGGGCTCACGCATTTCTACCCTCCTTTATTCTCCTTGTTTGCTGCCTTCCATGCTTCATTTCTGGTTTGGATCGAACAAGGGTTCCCCTTTATGACTTAACTGGGGAGTTGCACTGTCACCAAGTCAACAAAATGTATAAGCAGGATTTAAAGGAAAATGGATTTGATGATAAAAAAACAAAATTTGAAATAGAAATATTAAACGATGAATGTAAAATAATGCCTAAAATGTATAAAATACTGCTGGAATGGCACTTGAAAGATGAGGAAGTGAAAACGGTAATGATACACTGGGCAAAAGATTTTGGATACAACATACAGCTTAAAGAATGGGAGAAGTTGTGGAAAGAAAGAATAAAATTTACAGCTTGTAATGCCTTGAAAGAGAATATGATGAAAATGATGTATAGATGGTATATTACACCTGTGAAATTAGCCAAAATGTATAAGACAAATAATAATGTAAAGAAATGTAAAGAAAAAGAAGGAACATTTTATCATATGTGGTGGGAATGTAAGAAAGTAAAAAACTTCTGGTAAATGATATATAATGAGATGAAAAAGATGTTGAAATATACATTTTTTTAAAAAATCATTTTTACTTGGTATTATAGGTAAGGATATTAATAGACAAGATGACAAATTGTTCTTATATGCAACAACAGCAGCAAGAGTATTGTTAGCCCAGAAATGTTTATTAAGTGACTAGATTGGAAAATTTTCAGATGTGATTGATGGAAGTCAAAATATTGTATGAGATGGAAAAGTATGTTTAATTACTGTTGAAAATGATATTTTTAAAAAAACTGAGAGAGAGAGAGAGAGAGAGAGAGAGAGACTTAACTGGGGAACTCTGGTTTTCATGCTGGTTAACATAATAAGATAATAAGCCAGGAATTAAGTGCAAAAGGCAGTGCATGAGCAAAGGAGGGTACATTTTTGGTTAGGTAAGCCTTTCCAGACATGTATAGCATTGACATGTGTTTTCATCCAGGTTTTAGCTTATTGTTGATTTTAATTCTTTTAAATGTTTTAAATAGTTGCTTTTAACTGGGGGTTTTCTTTTACTGATAATTTCAGTATTATTGTTATTGTTAGCACCCTAGAGAGGTCACTTTGGTGCTGCAAATGCCACAGTTTGACTTCACGCTCGAAGGCGCACTCCATTGTCATGAGACAGATGGATGCCAACAATGCTTTTTGTAAACCACTTTGAGGGCTTAAAAAAAAATACAATCCAGCAATATATAAATATTGTGAAATAAAAATAATAAATAGGTGGAAACTTCCCTGTACATGTATGTGGATCTTTAAGGATAGGCATCCATTGTTCACCCTTAGCGTGTTTGCTGCAGAGTCACATCAGCAGCAATCATGTGGCGAGCATGATTGTCATGTGAAGCGTGGGGCTGCTTGCAGTCAATGGCAGCTGCTTGTATCCTTAGTGGTTTAGCCAGTCACATCTGTGCACACATAGAGACACACAGGGCTGTGTGAGGGGGCTATTGTTTTGGTTTTGCTCTTATTTTGATTCTATATTTTGTGTTCTCACTAACTTAGTTGGTCTTTAAGGTGCTATTGGAAGGAATTTTTTCATTTTTTATTGTTATGTAGTGAACCTGCCACAGAGGGAAGGAGTTGAAGCAGCCTCCTCCGGTGGTAACACCAGGGGGAGGTGGAAAAGAAGCCGCTGGCCACTGAAGCCATGCAGCTGCCACATTCAGCTCTGTCCCCGGCTCCTCCCGATGTCCTGAAGACACAAGCATGACGTCAGGTAGTTGGGACATCACGTACGTGACATTGCCTCCTCCCCAACTGCCCTCATAAGCTGGCTCCTCTGGGGTCTTCAGTTTCAACAAATCAGAAACCCTACTGTCTTCTGAGCAAAAACGCAGACGTCTTGTTGTATGGGAGGCAAACAATTCCTTACCTTAGTAATGGTGGTCTGTAGACAAACAAGATACAGTGGTACCTCGGGTTACATACGCTTCAGGTTACAGACTCCGCCAACCCAGAAATAGTACCTCAGGTTAAGAACTTTGCTTCCGGATGAGAACAGAAATCGTGCTCCGGTGGCACAGCAGCAGCAGGAGGCCCCATTAGCTAAAGTGGTGTTTCAGGTTAAGTACAGTTTCAGGTTAAGAACAGACCTCCAGAACGAATTAGGTACTTAACCCAAGGTACCACTGCAAGTACACAGTGAATATAAATCTCAGTGATGCCCCTTTTAGAAGCAAACCTTCATTTTCAATTGCCATCTTAAATGCGCGCACACACACACAACACACACACACACGGAGAGAGAGAGAGAGAGAGAGAGAGAGAGAGAGAGAGAGAAATGGTTTCAGGTTCTATGAAATTTGGATGATCACTTCATGGCTTTGGGCTTCTTGAAAGAGATGAGACTCATGAGAAACAAGGAAGAATGGCTAGCTATTAATAGAATGGCAGATTTTTCTCCAGGGCCATAAAAAACACGCACCCTCAAACCTTGTCACCCAGTTGTACTTGAAGCATAGCTCAAGAGAGCTTATCTGATTTTGGACGTCATTCCCACTAACATCTGCACATGCTGTTTCATTCCTCCCTTTATCTGTTCTAAGTTATCCTAAGAGGTGCTTTCTGACAGATAATGTGAAATGCCATCTTCATCACTAGGTTGCAGAACTAATGGTTATACAGGTTGTCATCCTAAAAAAGGAACATTGTTAAGTTGTTCATAAAAAGAACTGCTGCACACTCCATGGACTTGCTGAATTGTGGAGTCTAAAGATGGAGAAGTCCTATTAATGACTGAAATCAAAGCAAAGCAGTTTATTTTAGCCAACACTCAAAAAGCTATATAAAGTTGCATCCCATAAATGCCTATGGGTTCAATCTCTGACTGGGATGTCAGTATCTGCAGTTGTCTCAAGACGAGGAAATAAACAAGGCAGCAATTGGAATGGAATTGGCACTGTTTCCATTCCTCTGCAGTTGAGTTTCTGTCAAATACTACATTATTTGTCTCGCTGCCTGCTCTTTAACATAAGTTATATTGTTAACTATTTACATAAGTATGTAAATTACATTCACTTCAATCATAGCTGTCAACTTACAGATTTGAAAATAAGAGACCAGCAGCCTTGAAAATAAGGGACCAGCAGCCAAAATAAGGGATTTTAGTCAGCCAGTTAAAAGGGAGCAGATAATTTTGGAGAGCAGCGCCGGTTTTTAGCCCTTCGTTTCCAGAGGTTGCTGCTCAAAACACTGCAATTAAATAACTACAAGCAGCAACTACTTTTCGCGCAAAACGAAGTCCAAGCTACGAAGATGCTGCTGCAGTTCTGTATCTTTTCTCTCGTGCTCCATCTGCAGCTCTCAATTCTATCAGGTGGGGTGAGGGGGGGGGAAATAGCGCCCGAAGTAAACCCGCAGATCAGACCATCTATGCTAGTCTACCACTACAAATCTATGGGAGAAGCGCTTGCGGTCCTTCCCTTGTAGCCCTTAGAACACCTGCCCGCGCCTCCGCCTCCTCCTTTTCCTCCTCTCTCTGAACTGCTTTCTCTATGGTTGCCCTCGCTCTGCTCTCAAGGCTCCTCATAAATTCATAGACCATGCCAGGCTGCCCATCTCATTCGGGTCCTTCGGTGGCGCAGCCACAGTATGTCCTAGAGAGCGCAGCGGCGTAGGGCAGAGGGGAGGCCCCAGGCAGAGACACTCAGTTCGGCAGCCGCGAGGAGGATGGTGGCGGAAGGGCCCAAGGCTCCCACCAGTCCCAGCGGGGAGGGGTTCCTGGGGGCCGAGGCTGGTGAGAGGAGGCCGGAGGGGTTGGGCCGGGCAGCCAAGCAACACATTTGGAGCCTCCCTCCTCCCTGGCTGGCAGGGAGGGAGGGAGAGGAGCTGCTTCATTTGAAACCCGGGAAATTTAAGGGACATCCATCAATAAGGGACAGCAGTGGGACATGGCACTGGGACAAGGGACTGTCCCTCCAAATAAGGATGCTTGACAGCTATGACTTCAATGTAAAGGAAACATCAAAACAATGTAAAAAAAATAAACAGAGGAATTGATTATGTATCATTTGTTTGCAAACTTAAAAAACAAGGACAGTGTGAGCAAATACCAATACTGTAATATTGGGACTGCCCCAATAGTTCTCTCAAGCCATTCATGGATGGTCCCTTCAGGAGCTAGTGGTTATGAGCTCCCTGGCCTGGGCTTCCTTGCTTCCACCTTCCCTCAGGATACAGCCCAGAAACAATGGAAGACTCTAATGGGGCATAAGAAACCTCCATTATGCAATCCCTCTCACGACATAAAGTCCCCCTGGCCCTCAGGGCTTTGCCTAAGCCATGCTCCTCAGACCACATTCCCTCTCCCTAGGCCACAGTTCTCACCAGCCCTATCTCCAGCTCTCTTCAAGTGCTTTTGCATGGCTGGAGTTTGTTCTTGAACTGTGGTAGTGACTCTTGCTTTCCTGCATGGAAAATGGGTGTGTGTTTAGGAATAAACCTTTGGCTTTACCTCAGCTGGAATATAGACTATTATATGAATGTATAAGTCACATCCATTGCTATGCCAACTTTATGCTCCTGAACCACCCACTGTTGGCATGTGCCCCCTACTGAAAGTTTGCTGACAGCTGTTGGACTGAAAAAAAATACACCCCACTTAACCTAATTTATACAAATGCCACATATTGCTGGCCTCTGGAGATCCATTGTCAATATGTTCTGGGGACAAATACTTACCTTGTTCCCTGGTCCTAGTCCTTGATATGCCTATTCTGCAGAACAGAGTACATTCTATGGGGCTTGAGCTAGATTTGTGGCCAGGTGACCTCCAGAGTTAGAATAACACAGTTATTCCAGGCTGATTCGATGTGTAGGGCCCTCAGACCAGAAACATACATTTTATAACTTGTGGTGGTTTCAGTGGCGTAGCGTGGGGGGTGCAGGGGGGGGCCGGCCGCACTGGCCGCAACATCTGGGGGTTAGGGTTAGGGGGCGCAAATCCACGGGTTAGGGGGCGCAAATTACTTGCCTTGCCCCGGGTGCTGACAACCCACGCTACGCCACTGGGTGGTTTTTAGATTTTCCATCAAACTAATTGACGATCAGGGGTTTTCTGAGCATAGGTAAAGCATCATTTTCTTATCATCAAGTAATCACAGCTAGATACATATGCATAACTGGGGAGATTAATCTTCCTGCTCAAAAGTCAGACCTTCCCTCTCAGACATTTTGATTAAATTATGGTAGTATTCACACATTGTGTCATATGAGCAAATGTGTTAACCAATAATTCTGATGTAGCTTTGTCCACAAGAAATTTGTTCTAGAAGGAGGCTCTTTCCTGCGCTTTACTGAGCCAGCAAGCAAACAATGGAATATCACAGTTGCACACGTAGGAAATTATTTGTTTCATTAAATTGCTATAAAGACTCTGCCATTTGGGTTCATTCCAGGGTTCTTATTGTTTTCTGGCTTATGGTGGCGAAAGTAGTAATTGTGACTAACTGACATTCTAAGGAGCTGTTGACAGGAAGCCAGTAATTAGCCAAGATCTGGGACTTACCGTTTATTGAGACCCATTCGAGGCTGTTTTTCTGGGGAACATGGAAACCAGAGGATGTCTTGGTGACCTGAGGAACTGTTTATTTAGTATTCATCCTGATTTGTTTCCAGGGAGATCAGACAACAATTGGTTATTTTGTGAGCATTCATTCTGATAGGTTTGCAGGGAGGTGACATGACGTTTCATCAAAGCAAATGTTATCCCACTTTCTAGTGGACTTCCCTGTCACTTGCCTCATCACAAAAAGTCCATTCATTTAGGAAGCATGTTGGTTGTGCAAGCACAAGACCTCTGAATCAACTCCAACTGTGCAACCTGAAATTTAAAGTATGTGATTGAATCCCACCTGAAAATGGTGACATTCTAGAAGCTTCTTGGCTTTCTTTGGTGACTTTGGGAGAATACATGTATTTGGTTATTCCATCTAGACTCTTTTCATGCTCTCTATACTGAAGGATTAGGATGTTTGTCATGTTCTTTACCTGACCTTTGGTTTCCTTCCTTCCTTCCTTCCTTCCTTCCTTCCTTCCTTCCTTCCTTCCTTCTCAGCTTGCATGTATATTCTTTTCTATATTAGCTTTTGAAACTTTGTGGTATATCGAAACTTCTAAATAAGAAAGCAGGAAAAAGAAGAGGAGATAAAATAAAATGTACCTTCAGGAAATGTAGGTTCAATTCTGCTGTCCACAGAAACATCACCATTCAGCTGACAGGAGCAGCTATGCATGATGTGGCCTGCAGGGTATCCAGTCTCTTGGTTTCCACGTGAAGCCAGAGGGCCTGCCTATCTAGTATCAAGGCTAGGAATGCCTTCTGGATTTGTTTGTTTTGATGGGAACCGTGGTTTAGCTTTACTAATTTTGACAGGGAGTGTCCAGAATGAATCTAGGAGTGGTATTAAACTAAGTTAAGTGAATCTGTTGAAATGAATGAACTTAAGTTAGTCATGTCTATTAACTTCAAAGGGATTCATTCTCTTGTTCCTTTTACCTAGTAGGCTTAATAGCCTCTCTGGAGGCAATAAGGGCCTGTGCCTTAGCATTCATTTGTACAGGTTTTCAGAACCAAAAATGTCATCGAGAAATGTTGCACCAGAAGGGCACCTTAGAAAAGCAGTTTGGCAGTTTGTTTGATTTGGTGATGGTGCAGAAATTTACACAGTTCCAAGTGGTTTGCCAAAGGGAAAGACTTAACAGGGTGAAGAAATCAGCTGAGTTAGCTGAGTTGAAGAAGACAGAGGATGAAAACCCTGAATAACAAAGCAATATTTTAAGTGGGTTTTGAAGCGCTCACAACTAAGGATGCCCAGGGCCAACATAAACAGAAGACAGATGATGACAGAGTAGTAAGAACAATCAAATAAGACAGAAACTAGTACTTCAGCTTGCTTAATGGTTTCTGAAAACTGTATCTGAAAAATGATAGGGATTGTGCTGTAATTTCCATACTTTAGGGGGAAAGTATAGTTTATTCTTTGTCTACAGTAGCAATCCTTTCTTGAACTAGTTAGCCGCTGCAATTTAGGTGTCAAAATGTTAGGTGTCCACCTAAAATGAGAGCATATCATGAGGGGAGTACAACTGGATCAGACAAGGGTCCATCACGTCCAGCTTCCTCTTCTGACAGTGGCCAATAAGATGCCTTTGGGAAGCCCTTGAGCAGGGCATGGAGACATCAGCCCCAATCATCCCCCATAGCTGTTGTGTTCATGTGTATGAAGTGAACCTGAAACTAGGGTTATATATATACCATACCATACCATACCATACCATACCATACCATACCATACCATACCATACCATACCAATACCTTTATTGGCATTACAAGTTAAGAAAATTCAAATCCATTGGATAAATTTAAAAGGGACAGGAGTGAGGCTGTCAAGAGTCACAAAGCACTCGATTGTTCTGCTTCACCCTGTCTATTCCCTAGAAGGATGATTCATTAAGAACCCTTTCGGGTAAGATGGAGACTAAAAAGGAAGCCATTGAGGTAGTAACGTCCTTGTCCCTGTCCGCTAGGAGGAACCTCATTTGGCTTTCTCTCGGAGCCGTGGCTCGCAGGTCCAGCCTCTTTCTCAGCATCTGTTTGCGGAGTTTGCTGTGCAAAGGGCAGTCCAAAAGAATATGGTCCAGTGAATCTGGTACTCCCTGATTGCAGGCACACAGACAGGCTTGATAGGGAATTTGCCAGTATCTACCTGAGGTCACTGTGGAGGGGAAAGCATTTAGTCACTGAATGAAATAGCATCTGAGCCAATATTTACTAACAACCAGTGATCTCCTTTCAGTTGAGCTCGAAAATCCAGTGCTTCACTGTAATTTTATGTAATGAATAAAAATATGAAATAAAATATGAAATATGAAATCTTTCCTGTGTAATAAACTATAGACTGTAAAACAACAACTTTCTCGCTGCCTGTAAGAACCATAGCAGCCTGTCCTTTGTTCAGGTGCAATATGCAAAGAGCTGGTTTTGCCATTTAGGCTGGTTGGCAAAAACGACTTTTTACACTTCCAAAGGAGCCCTGTCCATTAAAAAAAGCCCACTTCAACTTATCAATACCAAATCACTAAAACTGAATTCTAAGTAGGCAATTTCCTCCCAGTGTGATTTTTGAACAATGAACTGCAAAGCATTTTAGAATCAATAAGATATGAGTGCCAGGCAGGGGGAGAAAGTAAGGCGGCTGTGCTTTTCCCTGGTACTCACAGGCCTTAGGGCCTAGTTCTCACTGGGGCAGCAAACATGCATCTAGATCAGGGATTGGGAATCTGTGATCCTCCAGATGTTGCTGAATTGCAGCTCTTAGCATCCCTGACCATTTGCTATGCTGGCTGGGGCTAATGAGAGATGGAGTCCAAATCCATTTGGAGGGCCATAGGTTCCCCAACTGTCTTAGGAACTCCACTCTAGGGTTCCTTAGCCTTTTCTTCTCCCAAAGATGTCCTCAGGGTTTACTCCTGAAGCCTTTCTCATGAACGAGTATAGCTGCAAGGCAACAGAGATTTAGGATCAGAGTTTTCGATCTTCTAGATGGGTTACCTTCCCAGGTTGACGTGCCCCACCTGCCCTTCACTGCCCCTCTACAGCATGTGCAGAAACTGACTGTTGGACCCACTATTGGTCTCAGCAATTCCCATCAGCTACCCTCACCTGGTTTAGCTGGCCAATCGAAGCTGTTTCCTAGGCTGTGGCCGCTGTTGCATGCTGACAGCTTCTAGAAGCCAAAGGTGAGAGCTGAGTACTGAGTCGGGACCAAAGGTGGACAGACAATAGGAGAACAGTGAGCTACTACCCTTCCCCTAATGCCCCATACATATTTTATTTTCCAAACAAATGTCAAACATATTTAATAATTGCATCCATTAAGAATCACATCAATCAAGTGGGGCTTTTAATTGCATTTATGTCGTGATTTCACTGTATATTCTCTGTCAATTTCACTCAAGTCATTATTTTCAGCTGCAGAATTCCCTGCAATAATCCCATTTCACAATATTATAGGATATGCATCATGTACCAGTCTCCCCACCCACCCGCATTGTCAGTGCTAGGTGGAAGGTAAAGTAAATGAATGAATAAATGCAACTCATCTGCAAATGAAGCTCAAGTGATTCAGGTCTACTGCGTTTGCTGGGCTTGGCTGACGTAGCTAGCATGAGAAAATTACAGACACACCTGCTGAGGAACATAAATGACTAACCCTCATCAGATGAGTCCTATCTTCTGCGGCAGTGGGCTAAAGTAAACCAGGATCTGACTGGCAGGTTGCTGCTTTTGTTTAAAAAAAACCCCACTTCTTGCAGCCCATTCATTGTGTCTTTTTGTAAGCCTTTTGTCAAAATAAGAATGCATCAAGAATAGTCTGTTATTAGGCACTATCCTTTTGTTAGCATTTACTGAGATAAAGCAGCTGGATTCTTAAAGCACACAACAATTTAACACACACACACACCCCATAAAAGAGAAGAGCTCAAATAATCTAGCCATTCAGCAGATGGTTTGTTCCCTATTGTTCTGAAGAGACTTTTAGATTAAAAGTCCTGTATTTCCTCTTTTTCTTTCTTCTTCTATTCATTTTACGCTTGTCTATGTTTTGTTTTGTTTTTTTGATGTCCTTTTCCTTTACTGTAACTTATTTTCCTTTAATGTAACTTATCTATTGGGTTTTTTTAAAAATCTGATGCTATTTTATGTGCTTTTAACTATTTTTTGTATTTTGTATGTCACCTTGAGACCTGGAAGGTGATTAGTGAATAAATAAGTAATATTAATTTAATAATATTTGGCTCTTTCTATAATTTTCTTACAAGATCTAATTTATTAGGTTTCCAATTACCTTTTTCTTGACCTTCCGTAAAGAATCCTAGCCATAACTTATAATGCCTAGTTTTTATATTCTGGTCTTCTGTGAGTTTTCACATACTGTATTTTTCGCCCTATAGGACGCACCGGCCCATAGGACGCACCTAGATTTGGGGGGGGGAATAAAGGGGGGGAAATTTATTTTCCCCCCCCCCAGGTGCGGGGCTGGGGAAGCTCGGGCTTCCCCCGACGCCAGCCCCCAGAACAGGACCCAGAGCGATGCCGAAGCTGCGGGCAGCTTTGCGTGCAGCTTTGGCATCGCTCTGGGAGCTTGCGGGGCTGGAGGAGGGGGAAGCCCGAGCTTCCCCCTCCCCCAGCCCCCAGAACGGGACCCAGAGCCATGCTGAAGCTGCATGCACCTTTGGCATCGCTCTGGGAGCTTGCAGGGCTGGAGGAGTGCTGCGCCTCCCGCTGTCCCCTGAGTTTGCGGGGCTGGCGACGGGGAGGAGCAGCCTTCTCCCCTCCCCCACCAGCCTTCTAACCAAGTCGGGGGACAGCAGGAAAGGTGCGCTGCGCCTCCCGCTGTTCCCCGAGTTTGCGGGGCTGGCGACGGGGAGGAGCAGGCTTCTCCCCCCCCCCCGCCAGTCTTCTAACCAAGTCGGGGGACAGCAGGAAAGGTGCGCTGCGCCTCCCGCTGTTCCCCGAGTTTGCAGGGCTGGCGACGGGGAGGAGCAGGCTTCTCCCCCCCCCGCCAGTCTTCTAACCAAGTCGGGGGACAGCAGGAAAGGTGCGCTGCGCCTCCCCGCTGTCCCCCGAGCTTGTGGGGCTGGCGGTGGGGTTCTCCTGAAGCCTGGAGAGTGAGAGGGGTTGGTGCGCACCGACCCCTCTCACTCTCCAGGCTTCAGCGAAAGCCTGCATTCACCCCATAGGACACACACACATTTCCCCTTCATTTTTGGAGGGGGGAAAGTGCGTCCTATAGGGCGAAAAATACGGTAATTCAATAAGCACAAAAGGGGATGTAATGGTACTTCAGATCCAAAGATCTCAGTGAGCACAGCAGTTACCATTTGCCAGAGCCTTCCATATTTTGAAAACGTTTCTCTCCCCTACCCTCTTGCTTATCACAGCAAGTCCCTCTTTTGTGGGTCAGTTCTTAATTTGGTACTCTTCCATCTGGGTGTCAGGCTTCAGGGACTCATCTTCTCGCCCGCCCCCCCTTGGCAGTAGATAAGCAGAACAAAGCAAAGGGAGTCTCCTACCAGTTAGAAAATTTAATGATCATAGTGAGAGAACAAATAATCCATTCCTAGGAATGAAGGTGCTCCCAATTAAGGATTCCACCCACTTTCCCCCCAGTCACCCACATCAGTTCCGCGTCTTGCAACCTGATCTCTCAACCACTTTGCTTTCTGTGCTGCTACCTTATCTGCTCTCCTTGACCTTGGGCTGAGTGGATGTACGCTTTCCAGCGAGAGAGAGTCTGTTAACTGTCTCTCTCCCAGTTCCTCTTCTCCTAGCTGCTCACCACCCAGTTTTTCCCAACTTCTGTCTTCTGAACTATGTCCCTCTGCAAACCACTGCTCCAAATCTATACTGTCCCACTGCTCCTGGGAAGATTCAGGATCCTGATCAGGAGCAGGGAGAGGAGGAGACTCCCACCATTCCTCCTCAGTGCAGCCCTCAGCACGATCCCTGACACTGGGCACCTTTTGTTACTGGCCACAGGCCTGTATTCTGTAACTAATGCAGCCCTGTGGCTCCCACAGATGCTTTACAATCACAATCAGACCTCTCTTTTTCTTTAATTCCTTGCCTTGATTGTAAGTTATTCTCACTTACCCACACCATACATTTAGAGCATATAGCTTTCCCCAAAGCTATTTCCCAGCTTTCCTGGGAACAGTCATTTGTTATGGGCACTGGCAAACTACACTTCCCAGGATTCTTTGCAGGGATGCATATGCCTTAAATGTGTAGGAAATGTGCTTTCAGTGCGCCATAAGACATACTTTCCAACATCCAGGGATGCTCAGGCTTTGACTCCCAAGCTGTCATGGGAGTCAACTGACTTGCACCAGAATGTGAGGGGTGTGTGGAAACCCAGTGCCTTTTGGTCCAGCACTCTGGCATGAGCCAGCTGACTCACACCCAAAAAATTGGGACATTCTAGGATCCAATCAAAAGTGGCTTCTGTAATTCTGGAGTGTCCTGCTGAAATTGGAATGGTTGAGCAGTATGATGAGGAGTATGGTGAGCAGCACCTCGGATAACAATACAGCATGGCTACTTCTGGGTTGCAGTCCCAGCATTCTCTGCAACACTGTGAAAAATCCCTGAGCACAAATCTTTACATCAGTGGCCTCCCTACTAATATTGCCATCCTAAACAGCTATTCAGGAAACACAGCAGTCCCTGGTTGCTGTTAAGGCTTTGCTAGCGGTGATGATCATTTCCCAGGATTCTTTGCGGGAAGCCATGACTGCTAAAGAGGTATAAATATGCTTTCAGTGTATAGTGTTGAAGCATACACAGTTAACTGGGGGTCTCCACAAAGACTGCACCAACTCTAATCAAAATAAGGCTCACGCAGCATTTTGTTAACACCTGACCCTGAGGACTGTGTGGTGAAATATAGGACGTGTCAGGAGGACAGCAGTTATACTGATAACAAATTGTTCATCCCATCTCTTCATGCACACTATCAGCCTTTCAGCTTTTCTGCTCTGCACGAACACAGCTCACGGCTGCTTGGTTGGTTTTAGGGTATGTGTGTGTGTGTTTGCCATTTGATTTTCCTTTGTTCGAATGACAAAAAGAAAAGGAAAGCAAGAAAGGGAAGGAAACAATGGAGATAGGATGGGGAGGGGGAGTTCCAAGCCCAAATGCTGTGCAGTGTCAGGAGTTCATTAAAAGTGGAAGGTTATAGCTCTTATTGTCCCTGCGTCAGTTCTCCCCTTAATGAGCTCTCCCCGTGACGCCAGGAGGAGCCTGTTAAATGTCAGCTATTTACTGACTGTATAGAAAAAGGAAGAAAAGTGGCTGTGTGTGGCTAGCCTGTCTGCCTACAGTCACCTCTCCTGAATAATCTGTTATGAAAGAATCGATCCAGCCTGCAAGAGTTGGCTACAAAGCCAGCCGAAGTCCAGGTGGGCTTTTCTTAAAAGGAAGCCACAAAAAGATGAGGAAGGTTCTGCTTGTCAGGTTCTGTGACCTTTCTTCTTTATTCCTCTACTGCTTTCCTCCCAAACTTTCCTCCATCCCCCGCCCAAAAGAAAAAAGATATCTCCGTTTTCTTTTCTCCTGCAGTTGGGAATACACAGCCCCAATGGCAGGGACACTTTTCCTTTCCTTGCAACCACCACCGTTTATGAATCCAAGAGGGTAACAATTTATGGAGATGGTGATAAACTGCACAGCACATATCTGAGAGCTCACACAGACACCGACACAGGTGCACAGCTGGCCTGGCCACACAAGGTTTAGGGCTCAAGCCATCAGTGGATCTTGAGCTGCTGCTCTGAAGAATTTCAGCTACAGGGTTATCAGCAGTCAGCTCTGGGCCAGATTGCAGAGAGAGAGAAGTAGGTAGAAGAAAAAGTCTGGAATGCAGTTGCTGCCCACCACGTAAGGTTAAAATCACGTATAGTAAATGTGTGTAGGATGCAATTTGATTGTAACAAAGAAACAATATGATGAAACCCTGGAAATACAATACAAAACAACAACGAGAACCACCCCTGTACAGCACATTGATTTCCCTTATTTCCACCAGGAGCACCACACAGTGGGAGGTTCAGGGGAGCTCATGTCTTGCTTATGCAAAGCCATGGGCAGGATATTCAAAACAGGCAATGGTACACAAAATGCACAACAAAAGTAAACAGATGTGTGATCCTTGAGGAACAATATGTGTGAACAGCAAACAGCTACAAAATGGATGTGAAAATGTGGGTTTTCAGTGGCAGTGCAGGAAAGCCCATTGTGTTGTTTAACATGAATAGTAAGCTTTCTGTACCTCCATTAATGCTCTGTTGTCCATATGTACTGAAGATAGAGGTAAAAACTTAACTATGCAAAATACATTTTGGAGGTTTACATCAATAATCAAGGAAGGCAGTGACATGGAAGAGCATCTCATATGAACAACGGGGAATCAATGAGAGGACAGTATGGATGGGCCCTAAGACACAGGACACTATACAAGCTGAGGAAGCTATTTATAGTACATCACATGGAAAGACATTTGCAGGTGGCTGAAAATAAATCATGTATCAGCTTGAAAGGTCTGTGGGTCTCCTGTCAGATACAGTGTTGGAGCATGGCTTCCCATATTCAACCATGCATGCTGATAGTGAGAGATTCAGGTGCAATCTGTGGCAACTGTAGTAAGAAGAGGGCAAATCCTGGGCTAGGAGAGACCCCGGAGAAACACTGCAAGCCATAGCAGACAGTAGTGAGCTAAGTGCTCTTCAAGAGCAGCCCCTTTCACACTGCCAAAATGTAGTGTTATTGAATTCAGGTGGAGGGTACATATCTGTGCATAGGCTCTGTTCAGAGAGGGACATGAATGCACAAGGGAGATCAGATGCAAGCCCCCCCCCCCCATATTGGAAGAACACATGAGGGACTCCATCACAGCTGCCATTCACGCATTTTTTAATGTATCAGCAGTTCATTGTCTCTTCTTGGGTAACACAGCAAGGATAAGAGCAGAGTGGGAAGTGCATGCATCTCCTTGAGTTCAATCAACCCCCCTCACCCTTCCTCTCTCATTCCCCATCATTAAATACCTTTTATCTGAAATGTTGATTTGGTAAATGAGCTGCTATTCAGCGTGCGAGGAGGGGGAAGCTTCCTCCAATTTTCGCTCCATGTAGTGATTGCGGCACGGAGAACGAATCTTTGCAAAATGACAACACCATGGGGCAAATCTTCAATGAGATATATACACAGATTTTAAACGCTGCAACCGTCATTTACATTAATGGGAGCCGTATGGCCAAACCGCTGAGCTAGAAGTGGGGGGACGGGGGACGGGAACGCGTCTTGCCCCCAGCCTCTCAGGTGAAAGGAATTGGAGGCATTAGGAGAGGGAACAAAAGATTCAATTCGGCCTCTGTGTGAGACTGACAGAAGACCTATCACTGAGGAAGAACTGTCACTCACTGCTAGCTAATCACAGTGACAGGCAGCAGGGGACAGGTATTGAAGGCTCAGGGAGAGGGCCGGAAACCTTTTGTGCATCGGTGACTGGAAATTCTAAATGAGATCCGCTGTGGTGACAGAAAGCACAAATCTCAGCAGCTTGCAAAAAGAGTGGGGGAAATGGCAATTATTTAACACTAGTTAAAAGCCTGTCCAAAGGCAGGCTGGGTTGGGGCGGGGTGGGGGGGTGATTGAGCTCTCCTCTCTCTCTCTCTCTCTCTCTCTCTCTCTCTCTCTCTCTCTCTCTCACACACACACACACACACACACACACACACACACACACCTACCCCTACCTACTGGCACTTCAACCCAATGGCTTCTGCTCTTACACCTGGAGGCAATTCACACCAGAACCACATAGCCCTATATTCCTTGGCAGCAAAGGAAAATACTTATACCTCATCCTTCCCCAACAAACCCAAGATGGCTAACAACTTTTCTTAAAGGAATTAACTCCGCCCCCCCAAACAGTTTGATGACCACAACAATAAATGCAATAAAAGGTTAAACAGCAGAGTGAAAAGATGAAGAAATACAAACCACCCATAAAAAAACCCTTCACTTTTGGAGAGGAATTAAGACCACTCCCAACTATTCATGACCCAAAAGTCTTCCTAAAAGGGAAGGTTTGGATCATCCATAGACGACTACTAGAGAGTGGATGGTGAGATGATTCAGGGGTGATGTAGGCAACGAAACCACACTAGATATGTTCTTGTTGTTCTTGTTGTTGTTACTCAGACCAAGAGAAGGCCAAATGCTATAATTTCTACAATGTCTGTATGGCCCTGATAGCACTGTGGTTTTTGTTATCCGGCTCACTGCTATTGTTCAAACAATTGTCATTTTTTAAAAGTCATTCTTCTTCAGGCTGCGAAGAAGTGGGGGCTCATATCACATAGACAGCCAGGTTGGTTGCCCTCTTAGAATCATCCACCAGGTGGATCCTGCTGAACTCAGCTTTATTTAGGTCGTTGGAAATGTCAGGGGTTCTCTAGAGCCCCAGAGGTTGTCTCATTCTGAGGATCCCATGAGGTTCAGTCGTGCTAAATAAGTCACCGTGTCCATGACTCATGGCACTTGTGGCTTCTGAGAAGTGATTCAGATATGAAATACTGTTTTGACTGTGCTAATTTGAGGATAATCTAAATGGGTGAGAAATTGGTTTTTTAAAAAAGAATAATAATAATAATGTTATTGAGCCTCATTTCTCAGGGGGCTATTTTTTTCTTACTTGACTGAACATTCTAGACTAAAAATCCTCAACTTGGTGTAACTAGGGAGTTCCCCAATACAGTTGCGTAGCATGGGGAGGCAACAGGGGTGGTTGGCTTGGGCACAAAATCCTAAAGCAGCTTTCTTCAGGCCTGCAGAGACTGAATTTACAGAAAATGAGGTCCTTGTGGCAACAGAATGCCTTTTGAGATGGGCCGTTACTTGAAGCTTTTTGAAAAATTATCTCGATCAGGGGTTGCCAAACTGTGGTCCATGAGCTTCATTCAGGTAGTTTTCAGCATGTCTTTGGATTTGTGGTTGAAGACGGGAGACAGTATAAACCTTGCATGAAATATTCATATTGACTTTTAATTGGCTTTTTGTTCTTCCTTTTATTTCTTATAATTCATTGCACTTTGATTTCCATGGAATTCAAACTGTAATGCAATTTTAAAAAGCAATAGAAAGCAATTAAAATGCAATTAAAAATCATCCAGCATTATAATTGCTACAACAGGCAGGAAAAAAAATCATTAAGTGGTCCACCAAGAAGCTCAGCACTTAGTAGTCTGTGGGGCAAAGTTTGGGAACCACTGATCTAGATGGCTTAGCTATGTGTCTCTGGGTTTCTGATGAAGGTGAGAGAGTAATAGATAAATTGATTTGAACGCCCCATTCAGAGAAATGGGGCCATGCACAAAATAGGCTTTTTCTTTCTTTCCTACTCTGTTCTGTCAGCTTCTTTTCTCTTTCTCAAGACCCATGAAGTCTACTGGTGTTGACTATATAAAGACACAAAAGGGGAGGGGGAGAGATATCATTTAACATCATGCACTCAGAGTACAATGAAAGCACCTGTGTTTTGACAAGAAAACTCAGTACATGTGACATGAAAATTGCACAAAAGAAATGGTAGATCAAAACAAGTACAGCTCAGATGAATCAAATTTAAATTAAGCAGTACTAGAACAGGGAATGGTCAGCTTTTAAAATAGCACATTTTCTTGTTAGCCACTTTCTGCCGCAATGTAACCCTTGTTACAGAGTCTACCTTCCCCACCCCTGTGCACCCAGAAGAAACTGGCTTTTCTGAAAGTTGAGATGCCATAATTCACCACAGGTGCACTGATGAATAGGATAAAATGATACAAAACCACACTTGAAGTATGCTAATCCTTGAAAAGTTAATTTCTAGTTACTGAAAGTGCTCTTACAACTAGTACATATAATAGCACCCTGAAATGCTATTAGAAATATATGATTTATGAGCTATGGCATCTCTCAGTGGCTTCAAATTTTGTGTGTGTGTGTGTGTGTGCATTGTTGCTGATGGAAAGTAACAACAAAAAAGTCAGTGCTGTTGAGTTTTTCAATACCCTCATTCAGATACACCACTGAAATTCACACACAGCCCTATACACTCAGAAGATGTGTCTGAAGTGAGTTTAGGACCTGCTTCACCTATCAGAAGACAAGTACAGTCGGTTTGATAGATTGGAATATAGGAGGTTTCCATCCAATTCCATCACCCATATATCTCGGGTACCAGCTGGCAGGTAGATAGTGTCATCCTTCACCAGTCCTATAAACTGATAATGGAGCTGATGCATCCATCAACACCAGGGATGGGAAAATCTGTCAGTTTCAGTTTCTCCCAATTTCTCATTCCCTTCTCCTAATCTTTAGTTTAGTACAGTCAAACCTCAGTTCCAGAACACCTCCGTTTTGGAACATTTCAGCTCCTGAATGACGAAAACCCAGAAGTAACTGCTTTGGTTTTTGAACGATTTTCCAAGCCAAACAGCTTCTGAGCTGTGTTTTTCATTTTTTCCTATTGACTTTGCAGCCAGCCCATTGATCCTCGGTTTTAGAATTGTTTGGAAGCCAAACAGTCTTCTGGACCAGAGTAAGTTTGAAAACCCAGGTTCCACTGTACACTACATTTCTGCACCAGTTCACAATCTCTTTCTTTTTGAAAGTCCTCACACACAAAAATTATCAGCAATTTTGTTTCTTCTAATAGACATATTTGTGGTGGTGGTTTTTTTGTTGGGAAACTGTACTGCAAAATATGGAGAATTGTGATTATCAAAGGATAGCTCCATTTTCATTTACATAGTCTTTTGGGAAGTGAAAATTAGCAGTTTAATGCGAACTGAACAAAATTTTACCCCCATTCCTAGTGATAACCTATTTCTTTCTACATACTGACTTCTGTGGATTTATTTGGCCCACATACAGAATTGGGCTTCATTGTTGATGGCCTTGTTGTCTATGAAAGATGAAGATCTGCAAGCAAAATCTGCATTCCTTAGCCAACATTGGATGGGGCCCAAGCACAGGATGGTTCAAGGACCAGCAGACTGGAAAGTCGTGAGGTGTTTTTTGGTGCATTATGTAAAGCTGAAACCACCACTTTTAAGTAATTAGTATTAATGTGCTGTTGACTTTGGCTCTGAGTCACTGAATCAATGAAAGACAACACTTTTCCACCTTGCTCAGCTGTGACTTTCGCTGCTACTTAATACTTCAATTCCTTTTTGAACTTTTGGGTTGCTTCCTGAAGGAAGTTTTTGTTTTCTTTCAAGTGTACTTCTTTTTCACAATAGGTATCGCTTTCTTACTCAATGACCTTTAAAAGAAAACATACATGATTTCTTTTATATAATTTATGCTCTGTGACACAATGAATAATGGGATCCCCTAACCACCTTCAAGGTGCATGTGTAATGCTATATAAACTGATATGACTCATAAGACAAGCAGAGCGATGAAGAAGAAATAAGGCATCTTGCAGAAGTAACAGCTATTTTAGTGGGTGAAATATTAGAGCTGAAGGCTTTTGCTATTGATTGGTAAATACATTTGAGATTGCTCAACATTTGACTTTCCCCTGCATGGTATTGACTTCTGTTTTCTTCCCAGGATGCTTCTTAAGAAATTACTCGACGCATTTTCATTGAGATGGCTTTGAAGTCAATAGACCCCGTTTATTTTGCCTTGTGGCCTCCCCCTGCCTTGTCTTTACAGATTTATTTTTCAGTGAACCAAAGGAGAAACTTGAGACAGTGACAGAAAAAGACAAAGTTGATAGGAAGAAAAATCCAGCATCCAAAATAGACCACAAATCATTCTTCAGTACTTAGTATGTCAGCCTCTGCAGTTCAATATTGAGCAACCTCCCTATTAAGAGAGATCATTTTAAGTGATGGCGTTCAATCCTATATCCCAAGAGCAGCCAGTGTGGTTACCTCTAGACTACAGTTCCCCTCCTCCCTGACCATTGGCCATGCTGGTTGGGGCTGATGGGAATTGTAGTCTGGAGGGCACTATATTGGGTACCCCAGCTGTTAGCAGAGGGACAAGAAACTTGTTCAGATCCAAGAATTGCCATGAAAATATATCTGGACTCTGCAAACATGGCAGGTCTAGGGAGTTAATAAAAGGGAAACTTGCTCATTCCAGTTATAAAAAATGGTATTACAAATTGGGTGGTCAGTGCTTGGCGAAAAAGGAATATTCCCCTGTTTAATGCTGCAAAGTTTCAGCTAGAGTATTCCAGAGGCACTGAGGTACTCTTCCCATATGTCATTTATCAGTTCCACTTCTCAGGTCTGGCTCCAGATTTTGAGAGGCCTGGCCTTGGGACAGGGGCCTAGGACAGGGATGGGGAACCATGTGTTTGGTGGCTGAATGTGGCCCTCCAAACCTCTATGCCTGGCCCTCAGGACTCTCCACAGGCCACACCCCTCATTGCCACTGCTTTGCAATACTAGTGCTTTTGGCTGGCTGGAATGTGTTCCTGAACTCTAATCATGACCCTTGCTTGCTTGGATGGAGGACAGAGGGTGTGTGTGTGTGTGTGTGTGTGTGTGTGTGTGTGTGTGTGTTGGAAGGTAACATTTACACCCATTGCACTGCCCACTTTTGCTTCTTTTCCCTCCCATTATAGGCATGTGGCCCTCAGAAGCTTCCTGAGAAGGGAATGTGGCCCTCAGCCTGAAAAGGGTTCTCACCCCTGTGATAGGGTTATCTGGTCAACAGCATGTGATTTAACCGCTGTCAGCATCCCGATCCCTGAGGCTCAAAGGCAAGGCCTGGTGATGTCACAACAACATTCTGCAGGCGAAAAGGCATCAACAGCTAAGAGAAGGAACAGAAGGCTCTAGCGGTTGATAGGGAACCCCCTGCCACAGCATAGGCCTTGGCAGGTGCTGGAGAATACTGACTCCAGATGCCAGCCCTGCCACCAGTATGTAGCAGGTCAAACTGGAGGTGGCCACTGGTTTCCCCCAGTACTTTCAGGCACAACAAATCTAGCAAATTCCCTCCACTTCTGCATTGAAAATGGCATGCACATCGGGTGCAGCTCTCAATGTTGGTAACGAATGCTCCCACATCTCTTTTATTGGGCATATCTGCCACGGAAAACCACAATTGGGTCCTGTATCCCAGCAGCAATGTGAGCACTATGTGTACATGCAGTGAAACAGGTAAGTATATAATTGCTTGAGGTGAACAGTTTGCACACTGCTTCCTGCGTAGAAGCATAGGAAATTGTGTCACGCTGTAGGAACTCTTAAACACCATATGGAGAGCTTGATCTGAGCTTCGTCCCTAAAGTGTTTTGAGTGGTGGTGGACTGAATAGCAGCTTGCGTTAATGATAAAGCACTCAGAGAAATGCTTAGCTATGAACACTCTTGAATCTGGGCTGCCAATTCAGAATGTTTAAAAACAGCACCTTGTCACAAGGGCCCTGTGAATGAGCTTTGATCTCCGAAACCAGATCAGATTTAACTGCTCACGCACAAGGGCCTCACAACACTGTATTAAGCAACAACATGAAAACACAGGCAAGGGTCAAATGCACCATTAGGAAGCAGGCAAAGATGAAAGAATTGAAAGCAGAGAAGGGGCAAATTAAAAGCTCTCCCCCCCAAAAAAAATGCCAGCACCTAGAGGGACATATATTTGTACCTTTCAGTTTTTGAGACTTTTCCAGTGATCAGGATGTCTTATAGTTAGGGATGGGCAAATCTGTCAATCTAGAATTCATTTCATTTCTCAGTTGTCCCCCCATCTGAAATTCATTTCTCTACATTTCCACATCGGCTTACAATTTCTTTTGCAAGTCCTAATTACAAATCATTAGCATTTGGTGAAACTTTCTCCTAATAAACACAATTTTGTGTGCAGTTTTACCTAATAGGCATATTGTTGTTTTTTTGCGAAGCAACTTCCCTATATATATATGTGTGTGTGTGTGTGTGTGTGTGTGTGTGTGTGTGTGTAATACATTTTTAAATGTTATTTTCACCAATATATGCATTTTATGCAAACTTTACCTAATATATGAATTTTTTTGGTACACATTACTTGGCTGGGGAACTGCATTGCAAAATTTAGAAGTGTGAGTTTTGAAGGATTGTGTTTCAGTTCGTATATTATTTCAAGAAATGCAAATTAGTTAGGTTTGCCATTAAATGTGAACTGAATCAAATTTCTCCCCATCCTGCTTGTAGTGCATGAGTGCCAAATGTAAATGTTCCTATGCATTACAGAAGTGCCCTAATGATTTTGATACCCTTATCAACGAGGTGTTTCTCTGCCTGTCTGTCAACATATTTCTGGCTTCCCTTAAATACCTATGTATTCTATTTCCTCTGAAGCATGGACACATTTATGTCCCTCTCTGTGAAAGTCCCCTCTCCATGATTAACAAGTGGTTCTGTTTGATTGTAATTTATTTGAATCATGCCTTAAAATGTACTAGGGACACTTCTACAGGGAAAAATAAATAAACAAATCCCTGTTCCAAATCCCAGCTAAAATTTAAAAATGTGTTTGTGTGTTAAGGATTCATATTCATCATCATTTGTCACAAGATAAAAGTATTTAATTCAACGTTAAAATTAAGAACTCAAATGAAGAGAGGAGAAAAACCAAAGATCTGAGCAAAAGACAAATACTGTACTGTATTTATTAAATGAGAATGATATAAAAATCAGCAGTGAAAAGCAAATGGATTATGCAAAGCCCTTCAGGTAATATTGTCTAGATTCAGTTTTCAGGCTTTTGTTCTTGTAGATGTTGCTGGTGTGACAAAGCATCTCTCTGTTTTTACCTCCTGTGGGGAATATAATCACAATTATCAAGCCTGAAATGATAAGTGCATTGACCCTGAGAAAATGGCAAAATCTAAAGGGTGAAATGCCCTGTGCAGTATTAGACACGGAGTCACGGAGGAAGGGGATGTGTCAATAGTTTAGGGCAAGATGGAGCAGATAAAATATGCAAATTAACCAGAATGGAATTCAGGTGAATTGTTTGCTGTGGTGAATGGAGTGTCATCATAAATGTGCTCCTTGAACCATCTGACCACCAAATTTCTGAACAGCTTTACCCAGGAGCAGGTTGCACTGAATTTACTTCAAAGTGCAGTTGTTCAGTCTGCTCAGTTTTGAAATGAATAAAAAACCTAGCCAGGTATAACAATAGTACACTATTTAAATACAAAGCAAATTGTCAGGGAGGGGAAATGGTAGCTCCCAAAGACAGGAATTGCCTGATGTGGTGGGAGCATTCAAGCTGCAATTTACCCCACCTAAAGTCTGAAGTAGTTCAGTCCAGGAGCAGCCATTCCACATTATACTTCTGAATATAATTTATATCCAAGACATTTGAATTATCTCCTACACACTAACGTGGTTCTTTACCAATGGGAAATATGCCTCTTCTGCCATACTGATCAAAAATATTAAAGGGGGGGAGGTAAGTGGGAAATACTAAAACTATAAAGGAGCCCTTCTCCTGAAGGTGATATTGAAAGGAAAAGAGTTTTAAAAGGATAATTCTTAGTTCTGTATAATGTACAAGAGAAGAGCCATAGTTCAGTAGTGAAGCAAGCCCATAGCCTATTTAAACATTGCTTCAAAAATCTTCATAGGGAGCAATTCATAAATGAAAAGAAGGTTATAAGCAGCAACAATATTCTAGAAGAAAATAACACTTGCTAGGACTGATTCATGCTTGTTCTGTGACTGGTAAATCTTTTCAGCTCTCTAGATTTTTGTAAATATTGTATGCATATTTTGTGTGGACAGAAATCTAAAGGTAGTCTAGAATATGTTTTTGATTGAAGTATGTTTCTGAGAGGAAGACCTGTTTCTTTGTTTTTTTAAAGGGAGCACTCAGGTCAATTTTAATGTTAGGCAGAAGGGTGATGGGGTTAGGGTCAGGGTGTGTAGAGGGGAGTAGCTTCTGTTCTGGAGCAGCAGAAGAGTTGACTGAGTTACTTCCACAGAAGAGACCTTTAGGGCTGCTGAGGCATGGTTTTTCCACAAGGAGCTAGAAGCAGAATTAAACCAGATTCCACAGAGCACTTTATTGCTATCCAGTAATGTCCTTCCTTATGGCCAGGATCCTGCCTCAATACTCAGCAAAGGTCCCACAACCATTTATCATTAATACCCAAGCCAGCATCAACAGGAAGCAATAAAACTGACTGGTCCCACAAGTAAATAACTATTAATTGAAGTTTCCTGGAACCTTTGTGACTCTAAAGGCTGCAGGTGGCTATCACCGCCAGCATTTTTTTAAAAAATAAATCACAAGCTGTTTGCTTTGCATTATCTGATGAACTGATGAAAGTGAGATGCATCGGTAGATTGATGTTTACTGGAATCCCCTCGCCAAAATCTATGTTCTTTTTTATTTCCCTGCTTCAGTAATTAGTCAAATTATGTTAGTGCATTTCTCCTCAAAGCTATATTCACCTATATGCCATTTGCATGCTAATTTACCAGCAAGCTAGCAAGGTATTTGCATGTTTTTCCATCTAATTTGCCATCAGTACCATTTATAGCAGGTGCAGCACTAATAAGCAACTCAAGTAATCAGCCTAGGTAGAGAAGCTTATGAGTTTCATAAAACATTAGTGGCTGGTCGCTCCTTTGTGCACTCCAACCCTGTTAATGCTGCTTTGGAGATGATGATGATGAAGAAGAAGAAGAAGAAGAAAGAGAAAAACTGAAGTCAGTGGAAATGGCAGATTTGTGCATTAGCCCTGGGGGGCATTGGGAAGAAGTATAAAGCATGTTCTTTTGTGCATTAGTTAATAATAGCCAACAGTACTAACTTGTCCTAGACAGTTTCGGTCACACCGGGTGCAGAGCTTCTGGTGTGCAACTGCAGGCACTGCAACTATGATGTCCTACGGGAGGCGATAAGTGGGGGTGCTGGCTTTTGGCATTGCACAGGGCACCACTGAAATTTGAGACAGATGCCAAGGTCCGCCACTGGGCAGGCCCCTGCGTGGACCACACTATGCTTGGTTAGATGCCTGAGATCCAATCACTCACTCACAGATCCATTGATCCAAGGGTATCATTATTCAGATACCTTCAGAGAAGATGCAGCTGTACCACTGTACTCTCACACCACAATTGTGCAGCTTATGACTTGTTTGTGTGGTCCATCTCCCCCCCCCCAAAGGTAAGCAACAAACAGACATAGTTCAACCCACTGGATAATTCCTCCAGCAATAAAGTAAGGCTCAGGTGCTTCATAAGGCAATACAAGCCCAGGACAGTGTGGGGGATCTTTGCTGGTCCCAAGCACTCCATCTTCCTCATCTGGGTTTGGACCTGAAAGACCCAGCAAAAGTATGGGTAAGTTGTAAGCAAGTGAAATTTGTGACACTTCACAACAGCATTGCTGACCATGGGGCACTGCTGTTATGGCAGGCATGTCCAAAGTCCATTTCAGGGGTCTAATCCGGCCCGTCGGTCGGTTTAATCTGGCCCCTGTGGCAGTTTATTTCCTGGGGCAAAATCCTAAAAAAAACTCAACAACTTCAACCCGTCCCCCCAAATGTTAACAACTTTGGTCGGTCCTCACGGCCCTTCACTTCATCAAATGCCCGCTTTGGAAAAAAATTGGACACCACTGTGTTAAGGCATCAGCCATCAGCCTTGGCTTCAAGCTTTCTGGCCTTCTGATGCTTGAGCCAGTGTGAGATAGCCTTAACTCTGTTCTTAAACTAACACACACACACACACACACACACACACACACACACACACACACATATATATATATATATGAGCCAATGTATATATATGAGCCAATGTGAGATAGCCTTAACTCTGTTCTTAAACTAACACACACACACACACACACACACACACACACACACACACACACACATATGGGTTTGGAATCAGACAGAGGTAGTTGAACTTAGGTCCCCTTGAAATAACATAGACAAGGACTGTAATTCGGGACTTTTAAGTCCTGTTGATTTCCATAACAATCAAAGTAACTTAGCCTGAATCCAATCCATAATTTATATTTTTGTTTGCAATATGTGTACATATTGAAACACAAACACGCTCACATATACGTTTCTACCCATGGAAGGGCGTGTTCTGTTATCGCAAGTGGAGAGCCCCAGGGTTCATGACCTACTTTGCTTGCCACTCAGTCCATTAGTAACACAGACTTTCAGGCATGCAGTGATGTCAGAGCTGTCAAGATCAATTAAAAACCTGTCCAATCCTTGCTGTCACATTAGCTTCAAGTCATTTCTGTCTCCTGTGTTTGTGTGTGTTTAAGTGCGTTTCCTGTCAGATTTTGTAGTTTTGAAAAATCTGACAGATGCTGTGCAGAACAGTTCTATAAACAGGACTTCAGACAACCTTTGCCAGGAGGAAGCATGTTTTCCAGATCAAAGCCAGTGTTTTAATTTTACACAAAAATGCTGTCCTTCCTTCTCCCTGTACTACCTAGGATGCAGAGGATTTAACAAAATGGTAGAAAGTGAAACTCTTAACTGGAAATGGAGAATCTACTCTAAGAAAAGTGGGTATTTTCCCCCCCTGGAAGCTGGTCTGGCCCTACCATTAGGCAGAGTGAGACAGCCCAGTCAGGCAGCAGATGTTGGGGGGGGGGGGGCAGGGGAGAGAGCAAGGAGTGGTGGCAAAGTCTTGGAGGACAAAGCTATGTGTACCATATGGCCTGACCTGCATCCCTAAGCTAGTCCTGTTTCCCTCAGGTGCAGTGGAGGACACTGTTGCTCACTTCAGTGTTGAAGTAAGGTTCAATTGCCAGTCTGGTTGGCTTCTGTATGTTGAATGGAGGGAGTCATCTTGTATTTCATCTTGCCTTTTACCTCAGGCTGTAAAATGGCTTGAGCTGGCTCTGTCTGGAACCCTCCCATGCTCTTCTCAGAAAGTCAGCAATGTGTTAAAGTAATGGCTCTTATGGCTCAAAGTTGGACTGCCCAGAACTGCTTTTGAACCATATTTTCCAGTTCTTGAACCCATGGAGAGACCCTTTGTGAGTTTAGGTGACACAACAGTGTCAAGGGTCTTGGCAGGTCTTGCTTTCCTTTTTGTCACAGGTCGCTGCGGTAGGAAATAGTGCGTCTGCCCCAGTGGCGTAGCGTGGGGGGTGCCAGGGGTGCCGGCCGCACCGGGCGCAACATGGGGGGGGGGCGTTTGGCCGGCCCTCCTCGATGAAGCAGGAACCCCACTGTCCTCGGACCTCCTCCGAAGGCTGGCGGTGGGGCGGAGAGACCTTCTCCTCGCGCCAGCCTTCGGAAGGATGCTCCGAAGCCTGGCAGTGGGGCGGAGAGACCTTCTCCCCGCGCCAGCCTTCGGATGGCTGTCCTGAAGACTTGTGGTGGGAGCAGTGGCGTAGCGTGGGGGGTGCAGGGGGGCCTGCTGCACCTGGCGCAACATCTGGGGGGGGTGCGGAAGAGACTCGAGTGCTAAAATCCACGGGTTAGGGGGCGCAAATTACTTGCCTTGCCCCGGGTGCTGAGAACCCACGCTACGCCACTGGTCTGCCCAAATGAATATAATCGTGAACCTGGCCAAATGGATCAAAACTGCATATCAGAATGAAGGACATGATTAAACTATAGTATAGAGCATGCTGCCACAAGATGTAGTGATAGACGCCAACTTGTACAGCTTCCAAAGGGGATTAGATAGATTCATAGAGGATAACGCTATTAGTGGCTATATGTTCTGGCCAGTCTCAGAGGCCCCATGCTTCTGGAAAACAGTTGCTGGACTTCATAAGAAGAAAAGTGCTGCTCATGCCTTGCTTGTGGGTTTCCCATAAGCATCTGTGTGGCGACTGTGAGAACAGAATGTTGAGCAGGGTTCTTCTTAGGTTCTTACAAAAGCATTGCAACTGCAGAATCCAGATTTCAATTTTAAAGCATCAGATTGCAGCCCTGTAGACCAAGTCGCCACATTCCTGACATTTAGAGCACACCCCATAGGAACATGGAAGAGGTTATGGGGAGTCAGAATCCCAGGTAGACAGGGGCGCCGACTTATAAAAAATATTGGGGGGGCCCATACCAGGGTCCTGCCGCTGGTTCGCTCGGGTAGCCGGGAGAACGCAGTTCGAGGTGGCGGTGTTGGGGAGAGACCCTCGCTCAGGGCGCCACTAGACTTGGCGGCCGGCGGCCTATCTGGGGGGTTTTGGAGCGTATTTCGGCGGAGCGATTGGGGAGGAGGGGGCTTGTTGCCGGATTCTTCAGCTGAGCCGGAGATCCGCTGCTGGGGGTCCCTGGGCCGAGTTGTGAGCACGGCCTGCTGAAGGGAGATCCAGCCGATTGCGCGACGGGGACGGCCGGGGCTCTCCGGCTAGGGCGCGCGGCTGGCTGGCTGGCGAGGGAGCAGGTGGGGAGGAGGCGGGGGTCCTCACTCTCTTAGGAAACGCACCCGCGCGCCCGATTGCCACGAAGTCCGAAGGGTGCGTGTGTGGAATTAAAAAGCAAAAACGAGATACGGGCAGGGCAGGCAAAGAGTTTTCTGCAAGAGGATGGAGGGCAGGTTGAAGAGAAAATCACTCAGGATGAGACAGTCAAATCAGCCATGATAAAATGGGCTCAGGATATTGGGTATAACATCATGTTTGAGGACTGGGAAAGGTTATGGACCACCGGAATGAAATTCACGGCATGTAATGCCTTGAAGGAAAATATTATGAAAATGATTTATAGGTGGTACATGACCCCAGTCAAGCTTGCAAAAATATATCACCTGTCTGATAATAAATGTTGGAAATGTAAGGAGGCTGAAGGGACATTCTTTCACCTCTGGTGGACTTGTCCAAAAGTGAAGGCCTTCTGGGAAATGATCTATAATGAGTTAAAAAAGGTATTTAAGTATACCTTTCCCAAGAAACCAGAGGCCTTCCTCTTGGGCATTGTTGGCCAGAAAGTGTTAAAGAAGGATAGAACTTTCTTTATGTATGCAACTACAGCAGCAAGAATACTTATCGCAAAATATTGGAAGACACAAGATTTGCCCACACTGGAAGAGTGGCAGACGCAATTGATGGACTACATGGAACTGGCTGAAATGACTGGCAGAATCCGAGATTTGGGAGAAGAAACAACGGAAGAGGACTGGAAAAAATTTAAGGACTATTTACAAAAACAATATAAGTTGTATGAATGTTAAAAATTTACACGATTCGGAAACTATAGCTTCAGCAATTAGATTTGGGAAACAGGAAATTATATTTTAAGTAAGAAAAGGTCAAAATCTAAGGTAATACTATGTTTAATTTAAGATATAAGTAACTGATGAAAAGTATGTTAAATTTAGAGGTATAGTATTTGAAAAGTACAAAATAAGGTACGAAACAAGGTAATAATTTGCTGATATCTTTATTATAAAGAATGCAGGGTAAGGGAGATGCGAGGAAGTCCAGTTAGTTATATAAAAAATGTGTTGAATGGTTGGTTTTCTTTTCTTCTTTTTCTTTTTTTCTTTTTCTTGTTCTTTTACTTTTTTCTTCAGTGTATGTTTCTAACTTTGTATTTGAAAACTTAATAAAATATTTATAAAAAAAGAAGAAGAGAAAATCCTTTCGCTTTTCTGGGGCGCAGGGAAGTCTCAGAGCCGGAGGTTGGGGAAGGGACCCCCTTTGCTCTGCCCTCTTCTCCCGTCTTAGATTTGCATGGGGGTCCCCGCCCGAGCTTGCCTGGCCACCGGGCCACACAAGGGCCGCGCTCTACGCGGCGCACCTTGCTAGCCGCGCAGCTGTCCTCCGCGGCTGCGGAGCAGCCCTGCGCCGGTGCCCAGCCCCTCTGGGCACCCACTGCGCTGCCAATGACAAGCGGACGACGTCGCGGGCGGGGAAGGCGTCGCTTTCTTTCCCGATCCTTCATCCTCCCAGTCTTCCAGCCCTTTTTTGGGTTGGAAGCTCGTCTCGTTCGCCCTTCTCCTTTCTTCACCCTGCGCGCAATTTTCCTCCCTCGTCTCCCTCCCCATTTCTCCTTCCTTCCTGACTGACTGACGGGCTCGGGCTCAGGCTCAGGCTCGGGCTCGGGCTCGGGCTCGGGCTCGGGCTCGGGCTTCGGCTCGGGCTCAGGCTCAGGCTCGGGCTCGGGCAGCCACAGCGTCGGCGGTGTTGGCGATCGGCGGCGCGGGGGAATGGCCCTCCCGGGGGAGCCGGCGCTGCTCAATGGGGTTGCCAAGGAGACAGGCCGGCCGCCCCCCTCCCCCGGCCTGGCGCCCCCCGCCGCACCGGTGCCCGTTATTGAGCTGGTGCGCGCCGGGCGCCCTATAAAAGCCGCGGACGCGCCCACTGCCGCCCGAGATTATTGGGGGGGCTGAGCCCCCCCAAACGAATTTTTGAGGGGGCTCGGGCCCCCTCAAGCCCCATGGAGTCGGCGCCTATGCAGGTAGATGAGGCAAAGTCCTCACGGTGATTTTAGCTCATGGTCAGTTTAGTACCTGCACTCCAGTCAAGATTTGCTAAGAGCTTAGGGACAACTGAAACACAGTTTTGCACAACACAGTTTTGCTATAAGTATTTACAATTGCACACACACAGACACACACACAGACACACACACACACACACACACACACACAGAGAGAGAGAGAGAGAGAGAGAGAGAGAGAGAGAGAGAGAGAGCGCCTTGTTTACAATTACAACTCTGCCTGAATCATGCTCTTTGTGTGCTGATTGAGTCAGATGAGTGGGGGTATCCTACAGGGCAATATGAGGAAGCCTGAAATTGAACAGGGATAGATAACTCAGAACCATGAGTCAAAAGGGCTTTGGTGGTTTCCTCTATTCATGGATCATGTTGCCTGGCCTGCCGGCCTGCCTTGTAGGAGGTGAGGACAGGTGACCCCACCTAGGCCCGAAGTCACCCCCCCCCCAAAGCAGGCTCAAAGCTTCTCAAAGCTTTTCAAAATCATTTTTCTCAGCAGCTAAAAGGCATTAGCTAAGCATCAGAAACATTTCACTCTGCTGTAACAAAGGTCGCTTCTCAGGCTATAGTTGACCTTGCCAAACAGTACATTTGACTTGCAACTTTCTTTCTGGGAACTATGCCAGAACAAGAGATTGAAACATATCTGAATACTCTGAAACCCCTTGGTTTTTCACCCCCCCCCCTTTCCCAAGACAGCTTTCTGTTCATGCTCAGAGGAACTCATGGGCAGGACTCTTCAAGAAGGAGGAGAAAGGGGGAGGGAACTGGAAGGGTATATATGCTCTGTGCACATGACTGTGAACCCGTGCATGCTTTTTGTGAGTTATCACACTTGCTCCTTCTACCAGTTCATGGATGGTAGAAATAAAGCTTTTTCTCTGAAACTATTCCTTGAGTGTCTGTTGACTCCCACCTCCCTTTCCCGGGCGCAATATTTTTCCCACCCGAGGGCAAAGCCTCATAAGGCTACAGCCTGGCCTCTCTCCTCCTTCCCAACACTTTCCCCCACCCCGTCCCCTCCTCTGCTGGAGCCACCTGCCGGGCAGTGAGGGGCTGGCAGTGGCTGTGGTGGCTGGAGCTGGGCTGGGCTGGGCTGAGCACAGTGGAGGGGAGGCGAGGCCCAGGACTGAGGCAGCGGTTCCCCCTAGATTGGACTCCCAATTTTCCCCCTCCTGCTCCTGCTCCCTTCTTCCTTCTTTTCCTCCCTTTCACCTTTTTGGGAATCCCAAAAGTTCGTGTTTTAATAACTACCTGTTGTAGCCTGATCATACAGTGAAGCACATGCATGTGCAACAGACACATTTCCTGAGAATGCAATTTAACCCTACGTATGCAGCCAAACTAACCAGCAAATTCCATTATTGCCCATTTAAGTTCAATAATCCTTCGATATTTGTGCCCAAAGCAACTTCTGAGTGTTCTTGCAAATCCAGCCACACTCCCTGTATATATCAGTGACTTGCAAAATGGGGGCTTGCACATTTCCAGCAAACCAAGTGAGATAAACCTCAAAAGGTACTTTAAAAACAAGTATTTTCATATCACTTCACTCCAGAGGGTTGTTATGCCTCTAGCATTTTAAGTAAAATGTAACTCATAATCAGAAGCAAAGGTCATTTCATATCTACTGCATGAGGAATGTGCTCTGCTGACTACATTTATGCGAAGCACATCAGGCAGAACAAATATTTTGAAGTTCTTCAATAAATAGTTTTTGGCACCTTTTTTGCTCACTTGGTTTGTTTATTTTGGAAGCTGGTGCCTTCACTTAAAATGGCTGCAGAAGCCCATTATTCTTTGAACCCCTCTTTTCTGTGAGAAAATGGAGGACAGTGAATCATGGCCAGAACACTCTAATTGAATCCTCCATCTCACTCTAAATGGTCCCTGAAATGAATTTAATTGGTTGGCTGCTGTGACAAGGAGCAAACTTCAAGTAGTTCCTTGTGAAGCTCTTTGGTTTTGTTGAAATCACCTTGCAATGACAAGCAAGAATAACCTGAGGTTTTAACATCATTATGGGTATTTTATTTTATTTTATGTTGTTCTGTTTTGTTTTGTTTTTGCCCTCTTGGCTCCTGAGTTAGGGGAGAAGAAAACAATTGGGAAAGGCAGTCTTTATTTTGGAAGGCTGCACATCTTTACTTCAGAATGTCTGTTTTTGCAAAGTTGCTTCAGTTCAACCTCCTCATCCCCATCCATGATTTCAACATTAAAAGTTCTTTTATGTGGCATTATGTGGTGAAGTAACTGACCACTCGGCTAAGTATACTGTAGTCATTGCCTAGTTCAACTTCAGATGTGGCCCAAGCCACTGTAATTGACCTGAAGAAATATTGTTGTCATTCTTGCCTATTGCACTGAAGGAGAGGTACCTACAAAGCCACAAACAAACCATCATTTAAAGGGTGGGGGAGTTTGTAGCCCATATAATTGAATAGAATTTCCCTGTCCAAATCCACAATCCTTTAAATGCTCCAGAATTCAGTAAGAATTCAGGCTGTTTACACCCTAGCCCACTTATAGAATTAAAAAAAACCACACACCTTTTTTCTCAATTTGGAATCATTTGAACTCATCCTTTCAATCTAGGTTGATTCTAGATCCTGCCATCCACAAGGGTAGGCATGTTTCTTGGCAGCCTCTGTTTTTGCACAGACCTGAGCATCTTCTTTGATGTGCAAATGCTTGGCCATTGATTCATAATGTTCTACATTCAACCAGCCCAGCTAGCCTAGTTTGCATAGGCTAAACCAGGAATTTCCTTTGGCACAGTTAAAGAGAACTACTGCAGCCTATATTTTCCCCCTTCATTCAATATCCCAAATATTAGCTAGAGTCTGACATTCATTAATTTATTGGGTTGGGAGGTATCTCCCCCCGCCCCGTTCATAATAGTATATCTGATTTTAAAATGTGCATTGGGCTGCGTAAACACTATTTATTTAAAGCACATTCTGCCCTCCCACAAGAATCATGGGAACCCCTCACAATGCTACAACTCCCAGCGTACAGTTCCCAGAATTATTTGGGGGCGCTTTAAAAATATGCTGTGCGTACACAGCCTTGGTCTCTCTATCCTACATTTGCAACACTTTGCACACAAGTAACACAGTTCAAAAGTGAAAAGAGAGCTCGAAGGCAGTAGAAGAGTACATGCCTACTTCTGTCTTTGCTCCTTTAGGTCCATTTAGGGCAGGCATGGCCAAACTCAGCCCTCCAGCTGTTTTGGGACTACAACTCCCATCATCCCTAGCTAACAGGACCAGTGGTCAGGGATGATGGGAATTGTAGTCCCAAAGCAGCTGAAGGGCCAAGTTTGGCCATGCCTGATTTAGGGTTTGATGTCACAAAACAAAGGAACACAGGGTGCTTCCTTATGCTGAGAGTCAGGCTGTTTTGGTCTGTCTAGCTCAGTGTTGTTCGCAGTGACTGGCAGAAACTCTCCAGGATTTCAGACAGAAAAGGCTCTCAGCCTTACCTGGAGATGTCAGGCTTGAACTTGGGACCCTGGGCCTGCAAAACACGCAGGTGCTGTGCCCCTGAGCCACAGCCCTTCCCCCCAATAAGTCAGGGTTTTAAAATGGCCACGGCATCAAGTGACCACTTTGCCATTCAGGCTGGTTGCTGCCAGAAGAACTGGTACAAACCAGACACAGTGTAAAGTTAATAGATAACTAGGGTCTCGAGGGGAACCTGGGAGATAGCCAGAATAACAGTGCCCAGCCACTTAATTAGCAAGCGTGGTAATTTAGGATGGGCACTACCTGGAAGCGTTACAGAAGACCTCGCTGACCGCTGCATGCCTCTCAGAGACACGAGCAACGGTCATTACCACCACTACTGAAAGAACCGAGCCTTTGAGCGCAGCTTGACACTGCTGTAATCAAGTGCTGCTCTTAATGTACTCCTGCAAATAATCCTCGCTCGTGTCACATGCCGGCAGCAAAGTGCTGCAGCAGGGCCCCCCTCTGGAAGGCAGGCTTATTTCCAACCTTCGTTTTTTCGCTGAAGGAAGGACATTTGTGCCATTGTGCAAGGCTTAGCCAAATTGGTTGGGCCTGCCGCTTTTTGCAGCTCTCGCTGCAGGGCGGTGTCACTTTATCCACACGGGTTTGGGGTAATGTGATTGGTGTGATTAATGCTAGCAGCTTGGCTCAAGGTGTGTGCAGTGCTGCTCTTTCCTCAGCTGAAAAACAATACGGGCTTGTCATTTTCCAGAACAAAGGCAGGAAGCATCGAGAGCAGCAGCAGGACTCAGTATGGTAGTTTACTGCTTGATCGAGCTGTGCTTTCTGTGGAAGAACAAAAGGAGCAGGCTTGGCTACCATATATGGTGCTGTTTAAATGGCACAGGCCAGTCTCCCCCAACCTGGCGCCCTCCAGGTGTCTTGGACTACAGCTCCCATCAGCCCCAGCCAGCACAAAACATCTGGGAGGGAGAGCCAAGTTGGGAAAAGCTGGCACTGATCATTCAGGACCATAATCTCCAAGAAATACATGTCAAAAACATTTTCATTTTCCCTCATAGTATTTTTGTACTGCTTTAAAATAGCTTGGGATTGGTCAGAAGTGTTTAACTTCATTCAGAATGGTATGATTTTTTTTTTAACATAATATATCAACGTATATATATAAAAAAATTTTTTAAAGGAGGGAATCTCACTGCACACAAATTATCGGTGATATCTAAGCCATACTCAGAATATACCCATTAATTTAAATGAGGGTGCTTAAAGGTCACCCCATGGTTAAAGTCCCGCGACACTATTACTTATTTAGAGAGAACAAATACATTTAGGGAAGGTATTATGCCTCCATTAAGCCTTCCTGAGCTGTACTAAAAGTGCATTGGGTGCTGTGAAACAGTGTGCTCCATAAATGTGTGTGGCATTTTTCCCCATTATCACACACGAAACAAATTTGGCATAATAAACTAAAACAAAAGTCTAGCTTAGTCAGGGATGAAATCTACATGGCACAGTTGAGTGCCTGTCCCTGCAGAGAGGGTAAACTTTGGGTAAACCACCCAAAAGGTATGCTGAAGAGTTTGCTAAAACAGTCATAGCAGATAAAGCTGTTGATAGTAACTACAGTGGTACCTCGGGTTACATATGCTTCAGGTTACAGACGCTTCAGGTTATAGACTCTGCTAACCCAGAAATAGTACCTCGGGTTAAGAAATTTGCTTCAGGATGAGAACAGAAATTGTGGTCCAGCGGCGCGGCAGCAGCGGGAGGCCCCATTAGCTAAAGTGGTGCTTCAGGTTAAGAACAGTTTCAGGTTAAGAACAGACCTCCAGAACGAATTAAGTACTTAACCCGAGGTACCACTGTAGTTCTAGTTGTGAGGGTGGGGGATGGGGAGGGGCCTCACAAGAGGAGTAGCCTAGGCCCTCTCTTCATCTAAATCCAGCCCTGCCACCTGGTAGCAATCTTCCTCACTATGATAAGACATAGTGTATTTCTTTTTAAATTATAGCAATTATTCCTACATTTTTGATTAACGGAAAGATGAGTCCTCTCTTGTTCCTTTTCTGGTGAAGTATTTCCTTATTTTGGGTGATGGAGAAGTGCTGATGGTAGCATCCTTTCTTGCCAACTGGGCAGCGGGGGTGGGGGAGCGAGAGTCAAGGGTCCTCCTTAGCTGGCCACTCTGTGACCCTTTCTTTCCCTCCTGCAATCTGAAATAAAAGCAGAACTTCTACTATTCCTGTTTCCAGTGGTGCATGGAAAGAGGAGGGTGAGCAGGAGGTTATCTCTACCATTACTTATCTTCCTTTTAATAGGGGAGAGAGGAGAGGAGAGGAAGCAAAGCTATAATCATGAGTGACAAGAACACCACTCAGCTTTCTGAAAAATAGAAAGGGACCTAATTCTGTTTCTAAAATAAAAAATAAAAAAGGAGAGCCATCTTTGTGTCTTCCAGTAGCTGCTGAAAACTGTTCTGTTTTAATAAGCTTTTCCTTTTCCCCTTTATTTATATATATTTTTTTACCGCCTTTCATCCGAGGATCGCAGGGTAACTTACAATATAAAAACACCAAAAGGCATATCATAATAACAAACAAAAACAATAATCACACCCACAGTTTTAAAAGCCATGTATTGTTATATAGATTATTTAATTAGCCAAAGGCCTGCAAGAAGGAGGATATAGTTGCCTGGTTCCTAAAGATATGTAACCAAGGCTCCAGGCAAACTTCTCTGGGGAGAACATTCCACAAGTGGGGAACCACTGCAGAAAAGGCCCATTCTCGTGTTGCCGCCCTCCAGAACTTTCATGAAGGAGGCACACAAGGGCCTCAGATGATGAGTGCAGGGTCCAGGCCGGCTCACATTTCATATGAAGCGCTTTACCCATTATGCTGTGTTCCATTGTTCATCTGTTTTATCTTGTGACTATGTGGAATGTAATTAATGAACATAATTATTGAATTATTGTTTTTAATGAAAGTCGTTGGTTGTGTTGGCAAACTTTTAGCTGGAAATGGCAGCGGGGTGTCATATGTGATGAGAAACAAGAAATAAAGCTGAAATTCTGGTGCCAGCCTTAGGATACAGTGTAAATGCTGTTCCATCACTGGAATGGAGCTCCCTCCATAGGACAGCACTTACGCCCCTCAGGAAGCCCTAGATATGCCCATGGGGTGTTCCATAGGCATAGACATATTACCAATGGTGGGTCACTGCTGCTAGGGATTTGGAAATGGGACATGTCAGGGCCATGCTGGGGTGGATCACAAGATATCTTAGAACCACAAGATCCAGTTGATCAGGAAGATGGTGTTTGGCCTGTTTTAGATAGGGCCAAAATTCATCCTATTAAAGGACCAGGAACTACTATTAATTCTGGCCTTAAGTGTGTCCTTCAGGTTATCCCTTGTTTAGACTGTGTACACATCACTAGCTTTAAAAGATTGTTCTTTATCTCAATTCAGATCAAAATTGGTTCAGGGGTGGGGGCATATAATAATGTGTAAGAAACAACAGGATAGATAGGGGTTGTGGCTATCGTAGCTGTGTACACCACACAGCTCTGCTTTTCCACTGTGGATTTGTAAACAGTCAAAGCAATGTTTGAAAACAGAATGAAAAAATATTTGGGCTGGGTTAAAAATGGGCAGATTAGCTCCCTGTAGACCATATTTACAAGAGATATTTTCAGATGCATTTTCAGGAGAGCTTTTAGGAGAGCAATGACAGGAACTGTGCAGCTAAGGAGCTCCTCGTCACCTGCTAAGCTGCTTATATTTATAAAGAGACATTTTCTCTCAGACAATGTCTACTGCTCTGTTCAACAAAAATGTGGATTTCTGCTGGCTATCCATGACAGAAACATTACTGAATAAGTGGCCACTTTTGCAAACAGTGCATGGACAGAGGATTTTATATTGTTTGTGGCTGTTAAATTCTAATCAAGCCTTCTGATCCCTGGATCCAGCAAGTGTTAAAATGTAAGCCAAGCTAGCTTCCTGGGTTGAAGGTGATCACCTGGGTGATAGGCCAATAAGAAAACAAAGAAAGGAAGCTCTGTGCCAGACAGCAAATGGGTTGGGGCCCTTCCCTCAACTCAGAGATAATTATAAGGACAAAGCCTGAATTGAGAGGGCAGAGTTTGCTGTAATGTGAGGAAAAAGCTGCAGACTGGAAAACCAGAGAGGCAGAGCACAATGTTTGATTTCGGTTTTAATCCAAGGCTGCAGCTATGGGAGTAGCAGGACCTACTTGGTGTTGATGCTGTGAACCCCTCCATCATAGGTTCAGGTTGTATATGTGTGTAAATAAACCATATATCATAAAGACACCACATTCTCCACTATGTCTCATTCCCAAAGGGAAACACGAAACCTGAGTGAGAGCCTGAGACCCCTGGAATCTCACACTGCTCAGAGATTAGGGTAGCATGCAACAATACCTTGGCAGGACAAGTTTTTATGGCATAACATTGCTAATATTTATAGTATGTTATGTGAAAAGAATAACTTTTCTATGATGTATCGTTTAAACAAACTTAAATTGTCTTTCTGCCTAGAGCCGAAGATGTGAATTTGCAGTATGTTCATATTTAGGTTTTAAAAGCTACCATGCCACATTCAGAAAGGACACAACATTCCCCTAAGGGTAGCTATCTCTGTTCTAAATGCTGAATTGATCTGCAATTATTTGATGAATTATTTGATGGAGATTTTCTCCCTATTTTATGGAGCATCAAAGAACAGATGCAACTGAGGGGCTGTCAAAAGCAGTATAGAGCCAACTTTGATCCATTTTGTGCCATTTGTGAAAGTATTGCTATTAGCAGACACCTTTTTCCTTACTAAATGCGGACAGGAGTTTTACTTTAGCTGATTCCCGGAACACATTAGAAATCCACTTCACAATTTTTGGATTCCCTTACCAGAACTATAGCAAAGCCTGACCTCTTGTGGTAGGTAGAGTGCAAAGCAATTGCTTCACATAAGGCAACCAGCTGCATGATTGCTATCAGATGGTTGGATCTAAACACAGGAATACAACACTGTAAATAAGTCAGAAATTAGATTGTTTTTGCCAAAAGGAAAAACTACAACGAGAAATCCCATTTTAAACAATTCTCACTCTTTGGCGCCTTCTGGTATTCTATGTTTAAAACGCATTCAAATCGTGTTGTTGTGATGAATGCAGCTGAGTGCAGTCCGTAACGTTAAAAAGGTGTACATAAGTTATTAGAGACAGAGAAAGGCTTATAGGTCTGGAAGATAATGGGAAGGCCATCTAGCCCAATTCTCACCCAGAGCAGGACCCTCCTTGCCTGAAAGCTTCATTCATTTGACTTCTCACTTGTTTCTGAAGATTGAAAATCTTATTGTGGAAATGGGCTTGTTTCAGTTCCTAGCACTGCTAACAATATATGATACTCAAAGCATAGCCTGATTATCGATGTTCAAATGGTAGCCACTTCCTGTCCAGTTAAGAGAGTCCATTCACTCTCCTACATCAATTCCATTCTCTGTCTATGTCAAAAAAGTTGAGTGTCTGGACTGTAAATTCTTCCAAGTGCAGGATACCAACCCAATACCTTGTAGCAACAGAATGTATGATACACATTTGTATATGATACTCAATATAATTATTGCATTTATATTGCATCCTTCCTCCAAGGAGATCAGGGCGATGTACACAGTTCTCCCCCCTGCCCCTTTAATCTTCAGAACAACCTTGTGAGCTAGGCTGAAAGATAACTGGCCCAAAGTCACCCAGTGAGTTGCATAGATGGGCAGGGATCGACATTGCTATATAGTCGTACCTTGTTTTTCAAACAGAATGAGTTCTGGAAGTCCATCCGACTTCCGAAACATTCGGAAACCAAGGCGCGGCTTCTAATTGGCTGCAGGAGCATCCTGCAGCCAACCAGAAGCTGTGGAAGTCGTGCCGGACGTTCAGCTTCCAAGGCAAAGTTTGCAAACCAGAACACCTACTTCCAGGTTTGCGACGTTCAAGTTCCAAGTTGTTTGTGAACTAAGCTGTTCGAAAACCAAGGTTCAACTGTACTTCCTTGGAGAAAGAATAGCTCATACAAGAGAGAAAGAGAGAGAGCACAGTTGCTAGAGCATGAGACTCTTAATCTCAGGATTTTGGGTTCGAGCTCCACGTTGGACAAAAGGTTAGAGAAGGCTTCGTGGAGAAACAGAGAGGAGAAGGTGGGCAGGTTGGTGGGGAAAGAAGACACGTTGCTTGTTTCACATTTTCTTTATTGACTGCCACTGACTGAGTTCTCAGATTGCGCCAGACATCAGTAAAAGAGGTGGAGCTATGTTAGAATTACAGCAAGATTAAGGAAGATGGTGTGATAACACGCAGGCCTGGGGGAAAGCTCAGTAGGGATTTGAAGCCTCAGCACTTGTGATGGACCCCCGAGTGGGTCTGCAAAGACCATGGAGAGATGTGCTTGTCCTTGCACCAGCAGAGGAAACGACAGTTGATGTTGTAAATGGATGTACTTTCCCCCCCTCTTTCAACTTTGCTAGAAAAAAGTTACAACCCTTTCCAAACACTTTTTGTGGTTTTTCCTCCTTTTAAAAAGTGCATGGCACATTCGTTACAAGTACCACCCACTCTTTCTTCCTCTTCTTCTCCCCTCTCACTAATCAGCTTAGCTCTCGCTTGCTCTTAATTACTTTAGGGTAGAACAAGCCTGTACTGTTGCTTTCGCTACACCAAACTTAGCATTAACAATTGATGCATTGAGAGCTAATGCTGCTGTCTGGCCAGCTCTTGTGTTTGGGGCTTGGCAGATGTTTATCCAAACTAGCACAGCATCCTAGACCATTTCAGCAAGTATGTCAGATCTGCTGTAGCACCCTTTCGCCTTCCAATGTCATCACAATGTTTTAGGCTTCAGCTTCAAAGTCCTCTAGCCGCTCACCCGGCCTCTCATTCCATCCAAGAGAAAAATTAGAACAAAAAAGAGAAAGAGAGAGAAACCCTTCTAGATATTCACTGATATCTATGTAATGGCTCTGTGAATGAGGCCTGCAAGTGAAGTGTGACAGCCCGGATGCTTCTTCAGCAGCAGCAGGTTCAGCCTAAGAAGAAGGAGCCGAGGTTGGCTTCTCCTCACGGGATACAGGGATGGGTCTCTCGCTGTGGCTGGGGTCAGTGTTGGACTGGACCTTGGGAGCCGAGAAGGTCAGCATGCCATCAGCAGAGAGAGAGCAGGTGATGGCCGCTTGGTCCACATTGGATGGGAAGCGGTACCGACGGTGGAATTCACGGGAAATATACCCATGGTCATCCTGACAAGAGACAAAAGAAACCGATAGCATTACTTTTTTTAAAAAAAAAAATTGCAGCTGTCCTGTGAGATAAAGTAATCAGTATTTTAACGGCAAAGATAGAGAACTCAGGCTGAGGAGCTTACCAAACGCCTCCTCAGCTGTAACTTAAAGCGGAGTCTTGGATACAAAATGGAGTTCTCAGAGTGGTTTAACAGTCAATCCCTCCTCAAAGGGAACTCTGGGAATTATAGCTCTGGGAGGGGACTAGGGGGTCTTCCAACAACTCTCAGCACCCTTAACAAACTACAGCTCCCAGGATTTTTTGGGGGATAGTCACAACTGTTTAAAGTGGCATGATTCTGCTTTAAATGTATAGTGCAGATGGTGCCTAAGATTTCCACTCACTGAGCGTGGTTGTAGGCCTTGGGGTCTTCCTGCCTTCCAGTTTTTGAAGCCTTTCCATTTCAGATGTAGTAACTTTCCAAGCCCAAGGCTCTTGATTCCTTCTTGTGTCATGTTTTAATACTTCTCATTCGTGCTGGCTTATAAAAGCTCAGCCTTTGCAGATGATTCAGAGCTACTGACCACTGGGAAATCCTCCCCAGTTGGGCTTCTATTGACTTTTTACCTAGTGTACCGCCTATCATTAATTTCTAGCTTTGCTAATTTAAGACTAATTTGTCTTTACTTTGTTCTTTGCCTCACAAAGAAAACATTGGAATGATTGGAATGTCACACACACACACACACACACACACACACACACACACACTTTCTTTGTCTTAAGAGTCATGGACTGACCTGAAACCAATTAGCACCCAAGGCAAGCTAATCTCATTTAGTCTTCAAGTCTCCAGCCCAGTCAAGCCATTCTTATCTCTCCACACCCACCCAATGCCCAACTTGCAGGTTTTACTTAACATCCAGCTGGATGAAGGGTTATGAAGAACTTGAAAACTTGCTCATTATTTTTTTATATTTCAATTGGCCCCAATAAAAGTACTGCACTACTGTAGATTTTGTTTTCTATGGACCAACCCAGCTATCTATCCTGTTTCAGAGCTACTAAAGTGCAGACATTTTCTTGGAGTTTCAGATTACATTATTTCTGTACTGAAAAAAATAATTACCCAGTGATGCCCACTATCATCTAAGTGCTATGGAGTACATGATGAAAGAAAATTGATTTTTAAAAATCCTAACCATAATAGTATGTAACATCAAATCTGACATTTGACCTTTCCTAAAGCAGATGCATACACCTCTGAGCTAAATCTCAGTAGTTAATGCTAAATAAAATAAATTTGTTTTTCATTCCAGCTGAGTAATTTTTACTTTCTTTCTCCCTTCTGCTTACCTGTCTCTCACTGTGTTTGCCATGAATTTCCACAAAGTCTTCAATGACCTTCACACTCAAATCTTCAGGAGAGAAATGTTTTACATCCAAAAAGATTGTAAACTTGTCCCGGTCAGATCTTACCTAAAAGTGAAATAACAAGAAACAACCCCCCACCCCCCAAACAGAATTAGAATTCAAACTGGTTGTTACTAACACTAGGCAATTATTTAAAGAACAAAGTAGCTTTTCAGCCATATCATTTACTCTGTGATTATATTTCTCAGATTCCCTGTGAGATAATTTGTGACGGCAAAATCATTAAGACATGTTCTTAAACCCATGAAATTAGCAAGTGTCTTTTTATTATTCTTTTCAGTTTTCAAAAGGATTTGTTTTGAAAAGCAGGTGAGAATTCAGTCTACAACTTGAGTCAGTTCACTCACAACTGGCACTAGTGACTTAGCTACTGGTATTATGGATTGGCAAGTTTGTAGGTTTGAGTGTGATTTAGGATGCTGCATACAATTGCTTAAATGCTGTTTGCAATCCAGCTTGTGGCTTCCATTCTTCACACTGTACTATTCAGTTTCTGCCAAGTCATTTCAGCATTTATCTATTTTGTGGATAGATTATTTCTTGCCCCCAACAACCCAAAGGGTAATCAGAGGCTTTTGGCAATTTTTGCAACTTGCCCGTATGACTCTAAAAACCTGGGCATGCACAGACACTGCAGGAGACTTGAGTTTCATGGCTAACTTTTAGAAGCTGCCACTGCTTTTCATCGGCAGAGCTCTTCCTAGATTTCTGAGCCGGTTAGACCATAAATGTATGCAGAATATCCAACAAAACCCAATATGGTCACACGTCCTATTGGAATGTTCTGAACACAGCCTGAAAAGCAACACTTGATGAATAACCTTTGAGCTGCTCTTCCCAAGAGACCACTATGCAGCGCATCAAACAAAACTCAAAACCCGCATTTTTAAAAAGGCAACAAAATGTACTTGATTAAGTAAGAATCTGCTTCATTTTTAGAGGAAGGGCCACAGCTCAGTGTTACGGAATCTGCTTTGCATGCACAATGTCTCAGGTTCAATTGGATAGCTCAGTTGGTTAGAGTGTGGTGCTGATAATGCCAAGGTTGCAGGTTCGATCCCCCATAAGGGACAGCTGCATATTCCTTCACTGCAGGGGGTTGGACTAGATGATCCTCAGGGTCCCCTCCAACTCCACAATTCTATGATTCCATGAAATGCAACAATATACAAAGTCCCCAGCATCTCCAGGTAGGGCTGGCAGAAACCCTGTAGAGCTACTGCCAGTTATTTTGGACCAGGGATTGGGAATCTAGCTATCCAGACAGTCCTGGACTCCAATTCCCATCATCCCTAGCCACCATGGCCAATGGTCAGAAATGATGGGAGCAATATCTAGGTCACAGGTTCCCCATCCCTGATGTAGACAATACTAAGCTAGTCAGACCAATTTCTGACTCAGAATAAAGAACCTTCCTATGTGTTGTTTTTTTTAACCCACCTAATTTGTAAGTGACACAGAGATCATCTAAACATGCAACACACTCCCTTCAGATAGTTAAGAGATGTTACAATACGATTTTCCAATTCTGCTTATTTTTCTTTAAACTGTTATCACATAAATCCTGAACTACAGTTTCTGTCAAATATTGTTCTTTCTAGCACGTTCTCAATCTATCCCGTTCAATATGGAATTAAACTGATTAAACCATGCAACACACCTGGTGGTGTGCAAAAAGCTTGCTTTTTTTAAATAAAAAAAAAGAGCTTCAAATGTATTCAGGAACACGAATCTTACCTCAGAGACACCTGACTCCAGAACGGTGCGGAAGAGAGATTGCCTGTAGTATGGGCTGATGGTCGAGGAAAGCAAAGGCAGGAGATCATATTCAAAAAGACCTTCTCCAAAAAACTGATCAAACAAACGGCTTGGAATTAAAGGTCCAAGAGCCCGTTTGAACCAGGGGTGCTGAATGGTAATATCCATGGTCTCTGCTGCTGCAAGTTTGGCGGTGGAGAGGAGACAGTGCAGTCACTTTGTGACAGTGAAGTCTTTGCTGGACTGCACAGTGGAGGTGTAGAAAACTTCCCTCTATATATACGACTTTCACAGAATGAAGGCATTAGTGGGATTTCTCTGGAAAGACATGATCTCATGATGAAGGCCAATCTGGTCAGCAGAAATTGTAGGGGCTGACCCGAGAGTGACAGTCTGGTTAGAATCAGTGCCAGATATCTCTCTGAACAGCAGCTGGCTGGCCTGCAGCATTCTGCGGACATAGGAGGGTGTCACCACGGCCCGGCAGTACAGAACACCAACCCTCACCTACACGAGCCGTTCCAAAAGACTGTTATTGTCGTTGACATTACTGTGGAACATTTTAACAAGAAAACTCACTAGCCTTTTTTTACTCGCATGTTGGTTTGGTGTTCGCCCGAGAGGGAAGAAAGCAAATATTTTGCACTGTATACTTTACCTCTCCACCCCCACATACACACCCAAAAAAGAGAGAGGGTTTCCACTAAATGACAGAAAATAGGAGGCATGCTTCCAGACTGTTACTGGTTTCAGGTAGGGTTCAATCATACGCTGGCAAATTCAGGCTGAGTATTTAAAGTTGATTTGAAATAACTGGCTTGCTCTGCTCCCAGCACCTCATGCTGGGAGGCGCAAATTTTGGGCCCTTGGAGTGGTGTTATCCTCTTGGAACTGAGTCACTTCACTGGATAGAGAAACATTCCTGAAGGCTTCCCAGTTGCGAAAACTGCAAAGAGGGCCTTGAAACGCTTTTGAGGTGTTATCATCTGAGGGAAGTCTTGAAACAGGTCCTTATCTGGAAGCCTGTCTGTTGTCTGCTGCTTAGAGCATTCTTTAACACAAGAATAATTATTTTTATACTATATGGTTCTTTGCAAACATTGCTGAAATGTAGATGTGGCAGGTGTAACGATATTTCGTTTACTTTGTGGCAAACTTCTTCTCATTATCAATATACTGTTGGTACAATAATATATTATACCAACAATAATATATTGTTTCGCTTTAAAACTTCAAACTGAAAGCTGTCATGTAGTTGACCCTTAAATGTAGATGAAGCAACCTGGGGGCTTCAAGATGTTGTCGAACTCCATTGCCCAGCAGCAGCAACCAAGATGAGAATTGGTTAGTTGGAAGTTGCAATCCAGCAACATCTGGAGAGCCACAGGTTCCCCATCCCTTCCTTAGTGTGAGACAAAAACCCACATAGGCAGAAATCCGAGGCTTGCTCTGGAATTCAGTCATCCAAGTAACTGAATGAGTGAATCTGCTCTATCCTTGCATCATCTCTGAGCTGTGCCCCCCCCCCCACAAACCTTCTTCCTTCCTCTAGCTGGAAGAGGAGATATGCATTTTCAGGTAAGAATGTCTCCCTATCTCTATGGGATTTTGTGGTGGCTCTCCCTTACATATTCATGGTCCATCTACAATGGGTATTGGTCATGTTAATTTTAAATTTATCATGTGCACAATGGCCTGCAGAGTGTCAACTGAGAAATTGCTGAATGTTAAGCTTGCATGGTTATTCCATCTTCTACCCTTCACAAGAAACGGGGAACTGGGTGGGGAGACCCCTAGTGCTGTGCAAGGCCACGGCCAGACTGAACTTTGGAAAAGGCTTGGTATCAGCTCAGTGTTTTCCAAAACTGGATCAGATCAAAGGCCTGTCTAGCTCAGCCTCCTCTTCCTACAGCAGCCAACCAGATACGTATGGGAAGCCAGCAACCAAGGCCTCCTGTTTTTAAGGGCAAATGTCTGAGCATTAGCCTTGTCTTGGTTCCTGCCCTTTAGGACCATACAATTTTACCTTCTACCATATTTAAAATTGTTAGGGGTTCATTTTATTGCAGCATGTGCTTGAATTTGGAGCAGCTTTTCCATTTGAGCTGCATGTTGGAAAAGCTAAATATCAGCTCTCTTTATACAAAGGCAGATATTTATTTTATCTAAAGAATTTATATAATGTCAACAGTCTGCCTGGGCCCAGCCAAAGGGGCTTAAAAAGTTACTAGCAATCCCTTTTTTCCACCTCAGAGCCCATGTCCTGAACACTGAGCAAATCCCATCAGTGCCCGGGGCGTATAATATCATTGTTGTCAAATCAATGGTGAATGTACGTGGTGTTAATCCCTGGCACATATTCAACCAAGCTCAGCAAGTTTCAGCAGCACAATGCACTCCATGTCTTCATCAATGGATTTATATGGTGAATGAGATGCTCAACACTTCAGCCCATGGACCTTCAGGACAGTGGGAATGGGGAAAAGCAAGATCACATGGGAAGTGCTACAGATTAAGGAGAGGGCTGCGCCTTTGCGCACAGAATAAGATATAAAGGGCCAAATTTAAGCACACTCCTGCCATTTTGTGTTGAGTGCATGATAACATTTTCAGCATTGAAACCACGCTGAAATGTGCTCAACTTTGGTTGCATCATGCCAAAGTGAGCAATGCAATATATCTTCTATCAGACATAACTTTTGTTGTTAAGGGTCCGCTGAAGCATCGAGCAATCATGGCTTTCCTGGGCTCAATGGCTTGAATACTTGCTATTAATAGTAAAACATTAGAGATGGCTATTACATAGTTTGGAAAGGAAAAATAAGTTGATGCAAGGGAACTGTGTAACGGGATGAGCGACACAAAGTGATTGCTGTACGTGCTGGCACCCTTAGGAAACAGAGGGTCACAATTCTCTTCCTCTGGGGATTCATCCCCACCCATATCCAAATTTGCTAGAACTGTAGTAAAGCCAGTCTGAGCCCTATGGCACAATATGCACCACTAGACCATCAGTCAAGCCCAGCAAGAAGAACAAGGGAATCCTCATTAGACTGGGAGGATGATGCACAAAGTCTTGGAACTTTGGTATTGTACAATTTTGGTATTGTACATCTGAAGGCAGCTCTGTTTAGGGAAGTTTTTAATGACTGATGTTTTAATGTTTTTTTAATCTTTTGTTGGAAGCTTCCCAGAGTGGCTGGGGAAACCCAGCCAGATGGGTGGGTAGAAAAAATAAATTATTATTATTATTATTATTATTATTATTATTATTATTATTATTATTCCCATATATTTGTGCCTATGTCATGCCAAATGATTATGTCCCTGCAATGCCTGCGAGGACTTGTCCATTTGCTGTAGTCAGGACTCCTTTCCATGACTTTATTTGCTCTCCCAGTAAGTCTTAGATCCGAAGTGTGAAGCACAAAGACATATAGCTTAAACTCTGAACAAAGTCAGAACATAGTACCATGAAATTCTGGAACCTCCATTTCCCAGCATGGTTCCGAAAAGGCAGAAATCCCAACAGTGGAAAGAGGGTGGTGGGCAAAAAGACAACAAAGGCAATGGAAGGTTCTGAAATGCTATACGTTTTTTCCACCTCCCACCCCCACCCGCAAAAAGAATTTCCCTTGAAAACAGCTACAACTATTATCTGCTGTGAATGTTGTTACAAGGCCTTTGACACGGCTGCTTCTAAATACAGAATCTCAGACTTCACATAGCCAAGCTTTCCCCTCTATTATCTCCACAAACTGTAGTTCAGACCATTTGTTCAGTGTGTACACAGCACAGCAGAAGCAATGTGCCATCTTCAGCTGAAATCACAACATGTTCCACATCCATCTAGCGGCCTATCTTCCCATGGATTATGGCCTGGAAAGGCTGGTTTTCTCTTCTGTGAAGCCTTCAAAACCAATGTCTCACATGGTGGGAAGATTTGTAAGCCCCAGACCCTTCTTTTTGTCTAGACAGAACTTATATAAGTTGTCCATGTGCCATACAGCTCAGTTTCACTATACAGTGGTACCTCAGGTTAAGTACTTAATTCGTTCCGGAGGTCCGTTCTTAACCTGAAACTGTTCTTAACTTGAAGCACCCCTTTAGCTAATGGGGCCTCCTGCTGCCGCTGCGCTGCCAGAGCACGATTTCTGTTCTCATCATTTCACACCATTCTGAAGCAAAGTTCTTAACCTGAAGCACTATTTCTGGGTTAGCGGAGTCTGTAACCTGAAGCGTATGTAACCTGAAGCATATGTAACTCGAGGTACCACTGTATAAATGTGAACTGGCTGCAGACCTGAATGCTACACATAAATACAGGGAGAGCTGCACTTCCCATTTAGGGACTTAATCAAGTCAAGTACAGAGCACACATCTCCATGCAGGTCAGCATACACAAATCCTCACTCCTGACATTATGTATAAATATAGAAAGTGTGATTCATTTGCATTTCCTGAATCCAACCACTTGTAGAAGCAAGAGTGGCCAATGTTGTGCCATATATATCCAATTATCCTTGATCCTTGGTCATCCTGGCTGGGGCTCATGAGAGTTGTAGTCCAACAATGTGTAAAGGGTACCACCATGTTGACTATTCCTGTGTTAAAGGGTACAGTTCAACACCTTGATGGATAACATAGCTCCTACTAACATGCTCACCAACATGTAGTGAAGTGTGACAGAAGCTTCCTTGTGGTGACATTGTAAAGGGATATAATGCATTGCAGTAATTACAGTAATCCATCCTTGAGCTTACCAATGCATGGCTCACCTTGGCCAGCTACCCTTATCCAGGAATGATCACAGCTGGGTACTAGCTGAAGCTGGTAGAAAGTGCTCCTAGCCAGAGCAGCTGTTTGTGCCACAAGGAACAAAGATGGACGGAGGAGTGGCACCCAGACTCCACCACACCTATTCCTTATGTGAAAGCGCAACGCCATCCACCCAATTTTCAGATCAGGGAACCACTCTTCCGCATCCACAGGGCTTCTGCCTTGTCAGGATTCAGCTTTTGGCCCTCATCCAGCGCAGCACTGCGCCCTGAATACGGTCTTCTACCGCTTACAACCTTATCCCACATCTGGTCTGAAAACAAAGTCTAGTAAAATTCCCAGCATTGGCATTCCAGTGAGGACAGCTGCTTAGGAAAGCAATGTGGTAGGAGAAGAAAACAATCAGGCCTCTTGTCATTGTTAGCGGACCAATTCAAGTGCAGTGTATCACGCTTCAAAGCATTTGTTGTTTTTGCAGTAGTTTTGAAAGAGAAAATGTGTGTGTGAAAGAGAAAAAGTATTGCTTGGAATAATCACCGCATGAGAAGATGTGTTAATGCCCTGGTTTTAAGATAAAAGAAATAGTATGCTGTTCTTATATGATAACAGGCAAGTTTTCTCCACTGGACACTGGTCCAAGAGGCCATGTTTTGTCATCTACAAATCGTGCACTCCAATCTAATGAGGGAAATCCATATGTGGAAAAGAGGCTTCCATGCATGGATCTCCTTGCTGGATCAGAATCTGATCCTACCTATATCTGGATGCTCATTCACACACATTATAATCCAGAAAAGTGCCCTGCTGGATCAGACCTAAGGCCCATCTTGTCCCATAGTGGTCAACCAGATGCCTGTGAAAAGCCTACAAACGAGACATGGGTGCAGTAGTCCTCACTCACTCATATTCCCTCACCATGCCTAGTCACATGTGGAGGGTGATCCACATTGTACTACACAGCTAGGGATATATATTCCCATGATTATGGCTGGATTGGGTGGCCTGATCTGCACTGAACTACCAAAGGAAAGAAGACCCTAGGAACCGAGAATAAAATTATTGTCTCTAAGAGCTTTCTTTACCCTAGCCTCATCCAGTGATAAATTCCAAATCCATGTAAGTGAAGAGAATGAGGATAGTCAACTCCATAAGGTCAATGGATATTCATTTTATTATAAGAGATGGTTTCTTATTTGAGAATGTCCCATTTCACACCATTCACATCCTTGCCCCACAGGTTCCTCTTCACCTTCTGTCCAGTACAATATGACTACGAGAGTTCCCGACATGCCCCGTAATTTTACCTACCTATTGTGGGTGGCATCTCTGAGTCTATAACAGGGAATGGCTCTGGTAACTCGACTCTGAAAGGAAGTTAGTGCTGTCATTCTATGAACTTGAGGAACCAACCTGAAGATGGCTGTCTCCAGTTCTTCTCCTCAGACTAGTTACTCTGAAGAACACTAAAAATAGGCCAGGGGTTGGGTTCTTCTAAGCTATGGCCCTTCTTGATCCAGATTCCCACCTTCCCCAAAATTAATTTTCATTACCCCAAATTCCTTTCCTCAATGGGAAAGTGGGAGGGAAACAAATGATTGGGAAATTTGGGAGGGAAATTGCATAGCTTCTGGAATAGAAATTAATGTGTAAAGAGCAAAACTGTTTTCTGGCTATGTGGGGCTGAGGAAACTTTAAGTGGACCTGTTCCATGAAGTCCAGCATTCTGCAGCCAACAACATCCCACCAACCAGGTGCCTCTGGAAATTCACAAGCCAGAGTGAAGCTGATGGCCTTCCTCATCCTAGCATCTGGTGCTCAGTGGTATGCTGAGGTTCCACTGAGATGCAATAACTATTAGCTGTTGACAGATGTATCATCATGCATTTGTCTAAACTATTTTTTAAAAAGTCCATCCAGTGCAGTTGTCATTACAGTCATACCTCGGCTTACAGACGCTTCAGGTTGCATGATTTCGGGTTGCGCACCGCGCTGAACCCGGAAGTACTGGAATGGGTTACTTCCAGGTTTCGGTGCTCGTGCATGTGCAGAAGTGCTAAATTGCGACCTGTGCGCGCGCAGATGCGGCGCTGCAGGTTCCGAACATGCCTCCCACACGGATCACATTCGCAACCCGAGTATCCACTGTACTGCATTTTAAGACTGTGAATTCCACAAGATAACTGTGGTTTGTATGAAGAAACCACCTGTGCTTTGTGATGCTTTCTTTTTCCTTTTAGATCTTAAAAAAAGCAGGAAATTGGGTTGCAATAGTGGAGGAAGCAGCTCAAAGCATGGCATACCATGGACAGGCAGCAAGGTTTGGTGCTCAGGATATGTCTTCCACCTCCACAGTTTGAGGGCTCAGCCACACTTAGCTTTTGCCCTATGCGTTCTAGGCACAGAACCACGCTTTCCCAGTCCATGTCTGAGCACTTATTTCCCCAGGAAAACCCGCTCTTTCATGCTAAATCAGAACAACTGGCAATCTGGGGTTGGTTTTGTTTTTTGTTTTGTTTTTTTTTTGCAGAGCAGAATTGCTTTCAGTGGTAAAGAGCAGGTTTTTGAGGAGTAAGCACAGGAGCAAAAAAAAAAAAAAAAGGCACTTGGACATGAGAGCTTTAAAGTACAGACATGTGTGAGAAATGTGGCACAAAAGGAAGTCTGGATGAGCCCAGGCACAGTATCCCTCTGAATGCCACTGGCTGAGAATCACAAGTGGAGAGTGCTTTTGCTTTTGTTCCAGCCTAGTGCCAGGTTGATAAAGGCTGCTGCATTCTTTACAGCCCATCTAAAACTCTGATTCATAAACCATTCCCTGCCTGCACATACTTCTCTGGGAGAAGTTGCTTCTTTTTACCACTGGAGGGAGTAACAGTCATATCAATGTAACACTGAGTTAAATTTTACTTCTCAACAGTTATGGTGCACCTTTTTATCTCCACCCACCCCTCAACTTAAATTCTTGCTTTAGACTGAAATTCCACATACACTTACACAGGAGGAAGCCCAACTGAATTTAATACAGTAGTATCTCATGTTACATACGCTTCAGGTTACAGACTCCAGTAACCCAGAAATAGTACCTCAGGTTAAGAACTTTGCTTCAGGATGAGAACAGAAATCGCGCAGCGGCAGCAGGAGGCCCCATTAGCTAAAGTGGTACCTCAGGTTAAGAACAGTTTCAGGTTAAGAACGGACCTCCAGAATGAATTAAGTTCTGAACCCGAGTTACCACTGTAGAATGGGTTACTTCTGATCAGCATGCACATGATTTTATGGTGTAATTTACTGAATTACTTCTTGGTTCAGGAGTTTTGTGGGTTCCTCCCTTCTCAATGGGCAATTTCTTGTGATCGCACATCCCCTGTCATACTACAAGAGTTTTTCACAATACATTCAGCATGAGAGTCATATTTATGCCAATGAGCAGTGGCGTAGCGTGGGGGTGCAGGGGGGGCCGGCCGCACCGGGCGCAACATCAGGGGGGGCGCTCGCACTCACAGCTCTCTGCCCCTACCTGGCTCACTCACTCTCTCTCACTGCAGTGCTGGCTGTGCGAATCCGATCCGAGCCGCTGGGTCGCCGCCCACTGTGGAGGGGGTGGGGGCCAGGTGTGCGGTGCGGAGAGAGAGCGAGGGACTATCTGGGGGAGGGACAGTGCAGTGGCCGCCCAGCGCAGCGCGCGGGAGAGAACCACACCAGACCAGCCCAGGCAGCAGCAAGAAGAAGCTGGCAGCGGTGGCAGGTTAGGGGGCGCAAATTACTTGCCTTGCCCCGGGTTAGGGGGTGCAAATTACTTGCCTTGCCCCGGGTGCTGACAACCCACGCTAAGCCGCTGCCAATGAGGAAAGAACACTGTAGCTTGACAAAAGCATGTTCTCAGATAATGTGAATGCAAGGCATGTGGGTGGGCTGGTTAGCTCTCCTGCTCCCATTTTCCTCCCTGTAGACGTGCACCCAAGATTCTGTTCTTCCACCCTGCCAGACTGTGGGTGTTTATTGTCAGATAGATGTTTCTCATGCATTCAAGTTTTTTGGCAGTGTCCTCACATCATCAAAATGCCAGCCCATTTAAAATTCCCATCAAAATTCCTCACCCCATTTAATCCAGATTTGCAGTTTCTGGAGGAAATCCGGCAGCAGCCAGCATGGTCCTGTATCAGTCACAAAGCCACCTTGTTGGTGTGGGTTTTGTTTAAAAAACCTGGTTGCAAAACTGCTGAAAAAAAGTTTTGAGCTGATAAAAGAGGCTGCCCATACATTTTATCCTGCCCAACTGATGTTTCCATGGATGATCAAACCCCCAAAGTGTTAATCTGATTTGACCCTGTTAGGTGAGATTTGTGATCTTACAATAACAAGAGTGGTCCCTCCTCCCCCAGGATAGAAGAACTTGGGAAGAGGCAGGGTCTGTACGTACTAGGAAAGAGAAGTGTCTGCTCTCACCTGCTTAAGACTATCATTAGCAGACAGAGGACATGCTTCTGGCATGTGGCAAAGGATGACAGTCAAGAATGTCCTTGGAAGTCATTCTTGGGGGAGGGGGGGTCAACAGAAGGTTACAGGGACCCTTTGTCAAACAGAAGCAGCTTTTGGTATTAGCTTACTGAACCCTCTTGGCAGAGTGGCAAGATAAGTGTTGTGCAAATCGGCTTTCAATTGTTTTACTGAACCCCACTCTCTGGCCCAATGGTTAAGAAAGATTTCATTTTTGTTCACTGTCTGTATAAAACCCCCTCCTGCTGCCATCACATACCATTTGTAGAGAGAGCAGTAGGAGTGAAACGAGAGATGAGCCAAAAATCTTAATTAAAAAAGCAACTTTTTTTAATTCTCCGGGACCATCTTCCCACATATCTTGTAAGGATAGCTAAGATGATTTACCTTACAGAGCTGCTGGAAGGATGACATCTAAAGGCAGATTACCCTCCGTTTCTGGTAGATCACCCCCTCCCTCATGCAGAACCGCATGCTATTAGTTTATTCACCAGCCTGTGTCCACACACAAAAAAATAACCCCCCCCCCACCGCACTGCGGACCTCAAAATGCAGTTCAGACTAACGAAATTTTAAAGTATCTCTATCGGCACCTTCACACAACACATTCTAGTGCTTTTTCCTGCCCGGCTTTAAATGCAAATGCAGACATTTTCTTGGAACGGGGTACAGTTGCTGCAGCAAGGACCGGAGCCTGATCTGATTCCTTCCCAAATAAACTTTAATTTAATAATGGAACCAAGTATGGAAGAGTGAGTGACAAACCGAGACACGGCAGCTAGGAGCAACTGCCCCTATGGAGAAATCTCCGGGGTGGGCGTATCCCGAATGGCGATGGAAGAAGAACCAGGGGGGGGGGAGGGGGAGAAGCCAAGTCACCCCGCGCTGGCGCATGGCGGAGACAGCTGCACCAGGCGCGTGCGCGAAGCCTTTCCCCGCAGCCCCTGCCTTACGCGCTGATTGGTCGCCGGCTCTCGATCGTTGCAGCGGGTGGCGGGCGGCGAGGCCGTTTCCGGCGCGGGGTTGTGACGTCTTAAGCGGGGTGCCGAGGTGTCCGGCGGGCGGCCGGGCAGGGCAGCTTGTAGGAGATGGCGGAGTATCTGGCCTCCATCTTCGGTACCGAGAAAGACAAGTGAGTGGGTTCTTCCTCCCCCTGGCCTGCCCTCTCTCTCCAAGGGCGGGGGCCGGCCTACGCTTGCGGGGTGGGTGAGGGGGGTGGCGGGGCCTGTGTCAGCGCCCTGGCGGGGGCCATTCCTAACAATGGTTCCCCACGAGGAGCCCTTTTTTTCCTCGCTCTCTCGTGCGCGTGCGCGGTTCTTGGCCGTAGAAGCCTCGAGCGCGCGAAACCTCCTTCAGCCCTTGTTCCGTTGCTGCTGCTGCAAAGTGTCTGCCTCGTGCAAGCCTGAGAGGCGCTCCCTATTGGACCTTAGCGGGCGCGCTACTTCCTTCCCTCACGAGCCGAGGGAGGGAGCGCGCTCACTCGCGCGCCTGCCCGCCCGCCAACAGCCCAGGGGGCGCGCGCGCCCTTCCGGAAAAGAGCTGATGGCGGGCTCACGACTGCGAGGAATCCCCAGATCCGTTTTTTCCCTCCTCTGCTCTCCTCTTGGTTTTCCTCATGAGGGGAAGGGGGAAGGGCCGGCGCTGCTAAAATGGTCGGCCTGGCAGCAGGATCGCCGCTGAAGATCTCGTGGGGGAAATCCCCTTGTGTGTCTCCGGGACGTAATGCTTTCTCATCACGCCTAAGGAGTTTTGAAGGGGCGCAGAGCTTGTTCTGCTAGTGCAACTACAGCCTCAGTAGAAGTGTTCAAGCTGGTTTTCATGATCACACTCAAATCTATCTATCTATCTATCTATCTATCTATATATAGGTACATGAGGTAGAAAACTGTACATAATATTTTAGAGGAGGAGGGTTGTGGCCCTTTGAGCTGGGTACATCTGCCTTCCACTCCACTTTTCTGTTCACAAGGAGAGGAGGGAAGCAGGTCTCAATCTATCTAAGCTTGAAGAAACTCCTTTGCTCACTACTAAACTTCATGTCCATGCACTGATACTGGGAGGAAGCAGTAAACTTGAATTTCCTAACTGGGCAGAAACAGTAAAAACCAGACCATGCAGCATGTTCTATTTTACTCTCATTGAAAGCCATTTCTGGGGGCAGCTTACTACTATGCTACCCAAGTTAGTGCAGCACTGAGCAACTGAATGTCTCCAACTTGCAGACAACGGTGCAGAAGACTCATTTGTTTACAAGTGTTGTCACATGCCTGCCAAAACTGCTTTTTTCAACTTTTCTATGGTGTGGAAATAAAGCAGCTGATATCTGCATTTCACACCTATGATATGAATGTTCCCACCCCATCTACTATCCAACATGCCCTAGTAGTGGACAAATGGAGAGAGGAGAAAGTGCCATAGGTTGAGGCAGAGCATCTGCTTGTTTTATAGACGGTCCCAGATTCAATCCCTAGCCTAGCATGTCCAGATTGGGCTGGGAAAAGACTCCTGTCAGAAACCCTGGAGAGCTACTGAGTGAAGACAATGGTGAACTCTAGTAATTGACAAGGATGCACATCTGCCATCAGACCCCCTTAGTTTTCACCATTCTCAATTTTAGAGAAGGTGATACCGTACTTTAAAACAGCCAATATCAATTGTAGTTGAATCATTGCTAAAATAGATATGAACTAGCACAGGAACGGAGAACACCTCTTCCTAGACCTCAGGACTCCACTGGCCATGCCTTGGCTGGCCCTGCTTCACAATTCAAGTGCTTTTGCCTGGCCAGAGTGTATTCTTTTGATTAATAAGCTTAGCTATAAATCCATAACTAGTTTGTATAGAAATTGTTTCAATTGATACAATTTTTGTGTCTTTTGGTTTCAGAGTCAACTGTTCTTTTTACTTCAAAATCGGAGCATGCCGTCATGGAGACCGGTGTTCTCGGTTGCACAATAAACCAACATTTAGCCAGGTTGGTGTAAATTTTTTTGGTAGAAGTCTTACATCCAATACAGCCATGACTTTCAGAGCTCCAATCTGTGATTGTTAAATCTGAGAAACTATAAAAGTATCATGTATATATTTGTTGATTTGTCCTTGAGTTGCTATTCATTTCTTTTACTAGCCCTTTGAAATATTTTTTTTAAACTTTAATGGTTGCAGAATTTTTTTCCATAATTTTTCCAATATTAGATGTCAGCCAGTGGTAACCTCCTGGGTAATATTTAGCAACTATATAGCTGTTTTTTATTTAAAAAATGGGCCAAATTCTCTCTTGTAAACCAGGGATAGCCAAAATGGTGTACTCCATGTGTTGTAGTGCAACTGTCATAGTCCCTGAGCACTGGCCAATACTTCCATGGCAGGAGTAATGGGAGTTGAAGTCTAACAACTTGGAGGACACCATGTTGATTGCCCCTGGTGTAAGTGTGCATGTTTTCAAATGTAACCAAAATGCCCCGACAAAGCGATTCTGTGAAATAGCAAAAATGCACATATCCTTACATTCTAAGAGATAATGGCATTTGCAGATGTCTTCTCTACTACTTTATATTTCCAAGTATGGCATGTGTGGAATTCAGAGCAGTCCCTATAAAATGAGTGGGGGCTGTGTAACAGTATAAGAGCAACATAATCAGTTTTAAAACCTTTAAAGTAGTTTGAGAATATAGGCTAGCATAAGGCTTCCCAAACTGTTGTTCACAAACCATCAGTGATCCACAAGCTTCATTCAGGTGGTCCATGGTGTGCCCATAAAAATACAATGAAAAATCATACAGCATCTAGCACAGTGCGTTATAATTGCTACAGTGGGCAGAGAAAACGTTAAGTGGTCCACCAAGACCCTAAGACACTTTCATGTGGTCTTTGTAACCACTGGGTTAGCCTGTACAGATTAAAGCTGGTTGTGATGATCACATTCAGTTTGGTTGTTACAATTTTGTTTAATTTATTTTTGAACTCTAATTTTATTTTTAAAAATATCCAAGCTCCCTTATATCTTAGCCTGCTCATCTACTTTCAAATTGACATAGTCAAAATACAAAACAAATAACTTCACCAACTTCAATACTTAAGCATGAAGTAAAGTAGAAAGAGGCAGTAAGGGAGAATGTGTTCACAGACTGACTGCTTGGGCAACTCTTAAAGCTAAACTCCTATGCAAACTTACTTGGGAATAAACGCTGTTGAACGTAGTAAGACTTTTATAAGATTACATGTAGAAGAGCAGACTGGAATAGTTTGGAACAAGAGCTTGTCTTATACTTTGGTCCACCTAGTATATATGCCATAATATTGTTGTGATCCACCAATATAACATCATAGTTTGATGCTCCACTGATGCCAAGAATTTGCATGTCCTCTCCTGAATATTTAATTGTAGTAAATCAGGAGTTGAACTGAGCTGTGGTATCTGCATTTATTTGAACTTTGTAATAAGAATGCCAAAGCAGATGATTAAATGTGGCAAACTTTTGTGGATTGTAGTTTAGGGTGAATTCCAATAGCTTCTGTGAGTGGAATCAACTTAACAACATGATTTTAGCATCCTGCCTTCTGTGCAGCCCTCGTTGTGCCCCCATAATCTTCTCCAGTGTTGGTGAGGGGACCTGGAGTGAAGCTGGGGTTATGGGGAAGAAGAGGAAGCAGGGACCCTGTTGTGCACTTGCACAGTGTTGAATTTCACTTTCAGTCCAGGGGTATTTACATCTGTCGTAATGACTGATAGAACAGTTAAGATATCGTTATTGGGAATCCAGGATTTGTTTGGAAGATTTTAACTTGCATCTTCTAGATTTGGAGGGACAGTTTCTGTATCTTGCTTTTTCAATAGAATTTTGATCTTTGTCCCTCCATTATGCACACCCCATTTATATATGTGCATTCAAATACTATTTTGCAGTTAGGTCAGCTAATCTGATCTGTGACTTAAATTTAAGAGTCTTCTCCTGCTTACTTAAACCAAATAATTTGGCTTAATAAATTAATGTCATGATGTGTTAGGTACTGAACAAACAGTGAATATATATTGTGTTCCTACTGCTACTACTGAAATTGTTTAGTAATTCAATGTGGTTTAAAAGACTACCATGCTGGTTCCTGCCCAGCTTGCACTAAAATAGTGCTGTAGGTGAGAGAAAGTTGCAAGTACTCTCAATTCGAAATAAGCTAAAAACAGTCAACAAATGTAGATGTATTTTGTCTCTACCGTGGCTAGGGACCAGAGGTTAACACTGGCTGGTTTTATAAAAACAAAAATGCTCTGAAAACAATGTTTTCTTTAAATACAGTTGGTTATATTAAATTTGGATGAAAGCTCATGAAAACTAACATTTTAATTAAGTAACACTGAGCTACTTACACTAATATGGACATTAAAACTCTGAGATATTAGATTACTAACTTAAACATGGTTTGTTTTTTCAGACAACTTGATTTTAAGAAGAACGATACAAATGTAAGGTTTCAAGTCTGCCTGGGCAAATCCTTCAAGTAGAAAGCACAAAGGCTGAAAGGATATTCTTTCTTTAAAGATCTGCAAACTGAACAGTTAGAAACTCATATTATTTAAACAGAAGTTCCACCAAGGAAATGCTTGTTTAGAGAAAGTGATGAATTCTGTTCCTTGTGGCAGTGGCCTTTTGTTAGAAAGGCACTGCATATTGGGGGCACCATGTAGCATTTTTTATGGCCCTCCGTATTTGATAGGATTAAAATTAGACTAAATTTAGGCCCATGCTAATAAGTTACTAAAATAGTATATTGCTAATTCTCCTTCTGGGAGCTGAGCTGAGGATGCCTCCCTTGATAAGCCAATAGCACAACTTCTTGGTGAAATTAAAACTTGTTTACATAATATGACTGAGTGATATTTCAAAACATGGTGCAAATAAAAAAGAAAATAGTGTACCATTTGAATATAATTTTATATTAAGCTGTTCGCAAAAAAAGTTGTCTCTTTGCAATTGTCTATTATATGCACAGCAGCCAGTAGAATTCCCCTTTTTATTTTTTTTCCCCGCAGACCATCTTGATTCAAAACATCTATCGTAATCCCCAAAACAGTGCACAGACGGCTGACGGCTCACACTGTAAGTCCCACAGTTGGAGAAATTTTTTTTAAGAATGGTGTTAAAGAGCCCATTCCTAAATATGAGAAAATCATGTTGGCTTCTGAGCTGCTGACATAAAGCTGTTGCAAACAGGACAAGTGATGGAACTCTTACATAATGATCAAGCATTTGTCAAATGCCTATGTTATGTGCAAAAAAAAAAAAAAGGTTAAAAATGATTGGTTTTTTTGCTTCAAAACTTCCCATATAAGGACATGAGCATTAAGACATGTTCATTATTTATAGTACACCTTAGGCATTTATCAAATGACTTGATATTTTAAAATCTGAAAACATAGGCTTTTTTGCCATATACGGTAAGTGATACTTGGGGATTTTTGGTTCACCTTAACATTCTTAGGCAATAGAGATTTCATAACAGCCTTATTATTGTGTGTTATAGTGGGATCTAGTTCCTGACAATTTTCAATCTTTCCATATGTTAAGGCTATTTATTGCTTCAGGTTCAAGATTTATGATAATAAAATGCCATTAGATGCATTTTAAATAAATGCAATAATAAGTGTTGTGAGATCTCTATTTTTTTCCTCAATACTAGGGTGGTTCAGAAGGGTCACAAGTCAAATGGCGCATATTTCCCTCGGGAGAAAATAACATTCTCTCTTTCAGCACTGAGACTCAACTAAAAGTGATCACCACAAGGAAACCAGTTTCTTGTTAAAACTTATTTTCCATAATATAAAGTTGTTGCGTTTTGTATTTCAGACCATTGCCCTCTTGAACATTTACCGTAACCCTCAAAACTCTTCCCAGTCTGCTGACGGTTTGCGCTGTAAGTTCATACAAGTTCCTTCACTGGTTCCCTGGGCTTGATTGTCAGAGCTCAGTGTCAACTGAAGCTGGTCTACCATTTTTAGTTTAATGGAGCAAACTGATCACATTTTATTAAATGTGCCTGAAATTTTTGGTCCTTCACATATCCCATGCCCACCCCACCCCCCAAAAAAACTTGTTTCCTCTGAAACTTTGGCTACCTGCCTATTTTATGCATTTTTTAAAGGGACACATTTTAAAGTTTTCTTGAGCAATGGCGCTCTCTACTCCATCCTTGCCATTGGCCTCCATCATTTTAATGTGTCCTTGATTATATTTAATGTCACATATTACTGTTATCCAAAGGCTAGGTCAACAGCTTATTAACTTAACTCAAGCACTTATCCATCTGTTTACAGATGTTAAAATCACTTTAATTTGATCTCTCTGCATAGGTACGGTTAAAATTCCTTCCTTGCTTTAAAATCTGAAATTATGAACTGATATTCATTTATGGGAAAGTGTGGAGATTGTCTTGAACTAATTCTTAACACTTGTGTAGTTATAAACTGTGAAAATATTTGTCTACTGTACATCAGTAGAAGTAAGTGATTTAAATGGGTAAATAATTGAGCTAATCTGTGATTTGCTCTTGAAGCAGTTAAACAATGCAATAATTAAATGACTTATTGTTAAGCACAGTCTGGTATTTACAACACTATTTCTACTAGCACTGCTAAATGATATTCAGTGTTACGTTCGTATCTGGGCATGTGCTAAAATTTCCACCAATCTGGTATAAGTAATTCATGCTGTAGCTGCATGGTTTGCTGTGGAGCTCTTTTTATTTGTCCGGAATTTACTGGCTGAACAAACATAGCAGCAAGTCTCTTTAAAATGATAGTTCAAATGCAATGTTTAAAATTTGGTCTCAGTTGAGTAATGCTGCTTGAGAAATCAACAGCCTTTTGCTGTTTTAGGAATTGCATGGTTTGTTATAGTTACCTAGCAAATATTTACATTGTTTAACTATTCTGCTCTCCATAGATGTCATATAGTATTATCAGTTGTGTCTAGTAGTCGAATTCTGGTGGTGTACTTGTTCAACCTAGTAAAACACCATCGCTTAATTTGGTTTGTTTTAGTGTTACGTCTTACAGGGAAATGGTTTTATCAAGTTTTAAAAAATCACATATGGCAACAATTGATATGTGTTGAAAAACCAAAGTAGATTTTTAAAAACCTTGTTAATGATTATTTCTATTTCTGCTGACAACTGAGAAAACAGTTAGCTATTAAGCTATCTTGATATTTTGGTTTGGGACAGTTTAATCCATTTTTATCAAGCTCATAGTGTATTTTAAATGGGATTCGACATCTGTCAGTCAACATTTAGTTCCTAATTCAATAGTGTCCCATTAAACTGTAGAGTTGTAAAATGTAGAGTTGTAAGTGTGGTCATAGTTTAATAGGAAATAGATCCGAGAGTGGATCTCAGCTACTTTTTCTATTCATTAAAGGTGGTGGGAAACTGAATTTTGAAAATACCATAGAATTTTCCCATCCTTATGTATTTTAGATTTATATATGAGAGGGTAAGGTGCTTTCTAGAACTACAGACCACTCAGGGTCAGATAGCTATACATATAAAGCTTTAAATTGTGCTTGATGTATGCTAAAATGCTATATCCATCAGTTTTTGCCATACATACTGGTTTGAAATTCATATTTATTTATTTAAAACCTCCCCTGTTTATGAACAGGTGGTCTAGATGCCTGAAAATGCTTACTTAAGGGCATGGAAATAATATAGCATGACTTACTTTAAGTATTCTGAAAAATGTGAAGACTGAATTAGCTTTTGGAGCAAAATTGGGTTCCTTTCCCCCGTCAGTAAGCCTAGTTTTGCTAATTTGAAGGAAGTAGAAACATGTTAATACTGCGTTCAGTAAAGCATATGAATTGTGAACAGTTTTAATTAGCAAACTAATTATAGTGTACGTGGCCAGACTCCAAGGGATGCTGCTCTGCTGTCGTAAGGTATTCAGCAACAGAAGTGGGGAACATTTTTAGTAGTTCCTTTTACCCACTAAAATCCCTACCCCCCAAAAAACTCTGCACCAGACGATTGGGGAACCCTCAAGCACATTTGGAGGGAGGGAAGCCTGCTTGAGAAAGAAGGATTTGCTGAAAATTTCCTTCTTCCCTGTTCTGTTCAGAGATGCCTGCTGTCAGTAGAGCAACACCTGTTGGATTCCACTGTTTGCTTTTAGAATATTTTTTAAATTAAATTCCCTTATACAATATTTTATTTCTCCCCTTATTTGAATCCTAGTACATTCTTCAAAGGCTGTTCATGAAAATCTGGTGCACTAAAATTAAGATAGTTGGAGCTGAGGGCGGTTGCATTCTATATCAGATCAGTTTCCTTAGATTTAAACCATTCTCCATGGAAGTGTGTTATCTATCAGGTTATTGATTAAAACTATTAAGAGATTGTTGTGATTGTTTTTTCTTTAGGGGCTTGGCAGAACTGTTTATGGTCTACTCCTAATGGTTAGCTACATATTACGTATTTTTTACTCCAGTAGACGGCTTCTACTTACTTTTCTACTTACATAAAATATTTTTAATGTGCTCAGAGTCCTTTGCCTTGTTTGAGATTAGATTCTAATTAATTTGGCTTGGTATTTGCAGGTGCTGTGAGCGATGTTGAAATGCAGGAACATTATGATGAATTCTTTGAGGTATGTTACACTAAGTAATGCTTTGAAAATTTTATATAAATGAGAACATCAAGCACAGTTAACATTATAAGCTTTGAAGTTTATCTTAGCACAAAAGACGAACAAAATTATGCCAGATACTCTTCTTCAGCAAGAGGGGAGTATTTGAAATTCTTTGTTCCTTTGATTCATCTAAGTGTATCTGGCTTAAGTAATAATTCTCTGTAACAAACAATAGATTATGGAAAAACGTAACGAGTGATATCCAGCTAGTGTCCCTGAGGGCATTTCTCAAGCCTGTAGGCCCCACCAGACCACTTTGGACAAACCACACACCCAAGATTGTTTGACATCAGGCATCAAAAAGTTCAAGCTGTGGTTGTAAAGGAAGAATTGGGAAAGTACTTAAACCAGATGTTTTCAACCTTTTTGAGTCCATGGGTCCCTTGAGCAACTTCCTTCTTTTTGTGGCACCCCTGTGGGGCTCAGCCCAGTTATGTCACTCCTTGCCTGCAGAGCCAGCAGCCTCTCACCCTTTTTCGAACACCCTCCCTTCTGGAGTGTTTCCTCAGTCTCCTCTCTCTTTTCTTTGGGAGTTGTCCAGGCGGCTTCAGCTCCTGCCCCTGTTCTCTGAGCTGCCCCACCCACCCCATCCCAAAGAGGGTTGCCTCCTCACATTGCCCCACAGGGGCCTGGGCAGAGGATGCCCCCAGCCTTAATGGCCCAGCGGAGACTGGCCAAAGGTGAACATGCACCTTACCTTGGGAGGCTGCAGTGGCAGCAGCAGAGTTCCTCACCCCTGAACAAAGTCAGGGTAGGCCCATTGAAATAAATGGGCTTAAATTACTTAATTTTAATTCATTGAATCTGCTCTGAGTGTTAACGACACAGGATATTGCCCATTTTATTATTCAGTCTTGAGTTATTTTAGTTTTAGATGTGTAGTTTAATTTTGAATTCTTATTTGTTAAAAGCTATTTATGTCCTGCCTTTCTGGATACAAATGCTTCCAAAGTGGCTTACAAGTAACATCAAGATGCAGTCTTTGAAGCCACATTAACAATATCAATATATAAACATATCAGCATATAAAATTGTCACGATTTCCCCTACAGGGCAGTTGGTGGTAGATGGGAAAGAGAGCAGTTAGGTCAAACAGGCTCTCCGGTCTGCAACTTCCTGCTTTCTTCTGAAATCCTTCCCAACAAGACATCTAGTGGTAAATAGGGATAGAGCCATTGCCAAACCCTATGTAGCCAAGAAAAACAGATTAAATGACAAGTTGGTGATGTATAGGCTTGCTAATCCATCTAGTTTAGATCAAATTAACACTCATTTTTTCTTCATTTAGGAGGTCTTTACAGAGATGGAAGAAAAATATGGTGAAGTAGAAGAGATGAATGTCTGTGATAATCTTGGAGATCATCTGGTTGGAAATGTATATGTAAAGGTAAGATATAAAAAGTCCACAACTGCTGATCAAAATCTTTAAATGTCTTGCTTTGTATATTTGAAAAGTAACTAGCAGTCTTGAATAGTAAGGCTATGTGTATTGCATAAATATTAATTAATACTTTCAAATGAAACCTATTAAGCCCAGCAAGAAATGTAAATAAAGAAATGTGGTGAATGAACTAAAATGCTATCTCCCTTATCTGACTGTCTGCTTCATTTCTATTTCCCCCCAATATCACACTCATCATGTCTGTAGACACTTAATGCTCTTAATTGTGCTACAACACAGAGCAACAAATGTTTAGAACGACTTTTCAGATTGGGATTCATATATGGAACTTCTGTACATGTACTCTCCCCTTTGCTGCATTTTAACATTACAAAGTAATTGGTTCTTGTATCTTAACTATTCCTGATTCAGGTCCAGCCTGGGGCATTTTCCTTTTTTTATTCTCAAAAGTATACACTTAACACCAGGCATTGGTCAGCACTATAGCTACTTAACTACTATAGCCACCCGGGGACGCGGGTGGCGCTGTAGGTAAAACCTCAGTGCCTAGGACTTGTCGATCGTATGGTCGGCGGTTCAAATCCCCACGGCGGGGTGAGCTCCCGTCGTTCGGTCCCAGCTCCTGCCCACCTAGCAGTTCGAAAGCACCCCTATGTGCAAGTAGATAAATAGGTACCGCTTTATAGCGGGAAGGTAAACGGCGTTTGCGTGCGCTGCGCTGGTGCTGGCTTGCCAGAGCAGCTTCGTCACGCTGGCCACGTGACCCGGAAGTGTCTTCGGACAGCGCTGGCTCCCGGCCTCTTAAGCGAGATGAGCACACAACCCTAGAGTCGGTCACAACTGGCCCGTACGGGCAGCGGTACCTTTACCTTTATAGCTACTTAAAGTGGTTGTTAAATTGTGTAATTCTGTCGAGGATTTTCCAACAAGGAGAATGTAGTTAACTAAAATTATTATTATGACATAGGAAACTATTAGGCAAATCTAAGGAACATCTAAGAAAAAAAACTAGAAAAAGCAAAATAAAAATAGCCACTGAAGTGCAGTTGGATAGTGAACTAATGCTGCTAAAAATGACCTAAGTGTTGCTGGAGTATATCTTGGAACGATAGCTGCCACATCCACTTGAATAAGCAGGGCTTATTAAAATCTTTTCAATTGACATTGGTGAAAACATTTCCCAATTCATTCTTTGCTTGGACAGGCAAAACTAGACACAGATGTGTGCCCCTCTATTTATAAATATGCTGCTACTCAAACCAATTTTTTTGCTGTCATATTCCCTTCCCTGACCAATACATTTGGGTCCAAGATACTTTGGTTATTGTCAGAATACAGTACAATGAAACTGTTTAATTGTATTGTTATTGTCAGTCAACTAAGGTCAACATTGAATACAGTATCAAACTTTACTACAAGCAACTGGTACATTTCTATAATGGACAGACTACATTCAGTTTACTTCATATGAACATATACTGGTTCTCCCCCCCTTTTTAGAAATTTAACAAATGATTTTTTAAAAAAGGATTATCAATAAAAATGTAAACATGACAAAAATTGAATGGTATATGAAGAATAATGATACCTTTCGGGGACACATTAAGGATATACAGTAGTACCTCGGGTTAAGTACTTAATTCATTCTGGAGGTCCGTACTTAACCTGAAACTGTTCTTAACCTGAAGCACCACTTTAGCTAATAGGGCCTCGCACAGCCAGAGCACGATTTCTGTTCTCATCCTGAAGCAAAGTTCTTAACCCGAGGTAATATTTATGGGTTAGCGGAGTCTGTAACCTGAAGCGTATGTAACCCGAGGTACCACTGTAGAGTAATCTTGATTCTAATAAAAGTATATCATGTTCTGAAAGAATTCTGCCCTTATGCGTTGATATGCTATTGACGTGCTGCTTGTGTCCCCATCCCCCGAAGCATGCTTCCTTATTATTTCACTAACACTACGTAAACGAAGCTTTTGTGCTTTCCTAATTTTCATGTTGGCACTAAGAATCATGTCAGTTCCTAGTAATATGTAAAAGTGGAGACTTCATTTTTGTAAACTTAACCTTTTTTTCCAGTTTCGACGTGAAGAAGATGCAGAAAAGGCAGTGATTGACCTGAACAACCGCTGGTTTAATGGGCAGCCGATACATGCAGAGCTCTCCCCTGTGACAGATTTCAGAGAAGCTTGCTGCCGCCAGTATGAAATGGGGTGAGTAAACTGTTTTCTGCTGTCTCCATTTTTGAGGTGATTTTGAAATGCTTTTTTGTGTTAAAAAATCATGAGTGACAGGACACTGCTCCATGGTTTTGAATCCTGATATGCCCTCTGTGAATGGACATATTCCCTCCATTCACAGAGGGACCTGGGATCCAGTAGAGCAGGCTTCCTCAACCTCTGCCCTCCAGAAGTTTTTGGCCTACAACTCCTATGATCCCTAGCTAGCAGGACCAGTGGTCAGGGATGATGGGAATTGTAGTCTCAAAACATCTGGAGAGCTGAGTTTGAGGAAGTCTGCAGTAGAGCTCCTGCTGTAATACAGGACAGGAAGAGCATTTTTTAAAAATGCCTCTCGGTTGCTGTCAAGGTTCCCCAGCTCAACACAGCAGATTTTAAAGGGGATACATGAGGATTAGGAGCTCAGCAAGAAATGCTGCCCTCTTCTGGCAGAAGCATCCTGTAAGTGGAAAACCACTCATAGAACGGTCTCGCCAGCAGAAACTGTGTTAGAATCTAAGCCAATAGCATTTGCTTAATCATCATCAAAACCTTGCGTTGTTGTTTTTCCCCCCTCAAGGGAGTGTACACGAGGAGGTTTCTGTAACTTTATGCATTTGAAACCCATTTCTCGAGAATTGCGACGTGAGCTGTATGGCCGCCGCCGCAAGAAGTAAGTGCTTGTTGTTCTTTTATATAAAAAAAACTTCTATTTTTAAAAATGTGTGTTTTTCTACAATGGGAGAACTTGTAGGTAAGCTAGATGGTGCAATACTACCAAATTTGTCACAGTTTATGAAGATGAAGACTGATGCAAGTACCAGCAATTCATGGTTTTCATGTTGCTTCCCATCCCATTTCAGTTGAATGCAAGTAACTTTAGCAAACTGAAAACTGAATGCAGTGGCTGACAAACTGAGCTATTAAATGTTGGAGCAATAAATGTGCACTTGTTAAATTGCTGATACTGTGCTTTTTCATAAGAATTGTACCTTAGGGCTGATAATGATGGGCAATAGTGCCCTATTCCATGCAGAGTACATAAATGTTGCAGTAAGGTGTCTCTTACTGTGTATGGGTGATACCGTGAATTGCTGTTGTTATACCCCACCTTTTCCCCTGACAGGGACTTAATGGTGGCTTACAGATAAAAATAAGAACAGCTAAAAACATAGGGGGAAATAATTTTTTTAAACAATTAAACATTGATAGAAATATATATAATCTATTACAGCCATACAAATATATTTATTTAATACTGATGTGCAGGTTAGCAAAGCTGGAGCAGGATTGAGCACAGGTGATTGGTTTTGCAATACAGCTCTAGTAAAAAGATTGCATTGGGTTGTAAAGGTGTGAGTTCAAGACTAAAATAAGACAGACTGGTGAAAATGTTGATTTATCAGGACATCATGCAACTTTAACCACAGGTTGAAGCAGTTCATTCATCAACTTAATTAGGGTGTTCCTGTTCTCCCATTAACACTTCTAAATATATTTGCAGGAGTCTGGTATGAAGTTGCTTTCTCTTATTTCAGTTGTAAATATGGTATGCATCTGTAGCTTACAAATGCTAGCTCTCATAATTCTAGCTGAGGTGGCCTTTTCCCTCCTCAAACGACCACAGGGCTAGGGAACATCTTGAGCCAGTGTTGTAACTTGTGTTGATCAGTTTGTTACATAATTCTAATCAGTGCTTATTGTTTAAATATTTCTATGTAAGCAGCTTTGTGAGGTTTGCCTAGAAAAGTGATACATAAAGTATATTTCAATATTTATTTAAGTTTCATTTGAAATCAGTGCTTCATTCTGAAAAAAATATCTCAGTGAACTTTTTAATCTCTAATTTTCTATCGCCACCTACCGCTGTTTAAAACCAAAAAGCAATCACAAGTGATACCCAAGTACGACTCATTGAAATCAATGGCCTTAAGTTGTTATTGTTTATTAAATTTCTATACCGCCTAAGTTACTTGAGAAACATCCAGTGTCACACCAGGAAATGTAACATGAGTCCTGTTCCTCCCTTCCTGCTGCAGGTCCCATGGGGGAGGGGAGGAAAAAACAAGTCTCATTTGTGCAAGCAGAAGTGTTGCACAAGCGTGACTCCACAACTGGAAATCAGCCATTGATGTCTATGGGTCTGCTCAGAGTTTGACTGACGTTGGATATCACCCGTTTTGTCAACGAAAAGTTAGTCCCCCAAAGAAATTCCAGGGATTTCTCTGGAATGAGTTTGCACATCTTCCCCATAATGAGGAAGCTCTATCTGCTTTTCCCAAGTTTAGCTGTACCCACAGCTCTACAAATACTACTTTTGGGGGATTGGATCTATTATATAATTATGCCAGAACATGCTGGTTTAAAACCTGAATGGGGCAAGGTAGTAGTACATAATTGGGAACTACTTGTTTGTCACCTGCTACATGTGCTTGGTAAAATGCTCCTCTCTAAAGGATAATTCATAATTGAATTTAGGATGTAGTTGCGTAAGTTTTGAAATGTTAGAAAAGGATATTGCAGAATATCACAGCACACAAATTCTGTATTTTCCTTGCATCTGGTTATCCTCTATGTGGACCACTTCCACAAGCTGCTAAATACACAGTAGTATTGATATACAGCATATGCATAGGCTGTTAGATGTGAATCCGATTCAAGCACACAGCATATTGGGACAAATGTTGTTGGGTCTAGCACTGCTGCCTCTGATGTAGCTCATCTGGATGATGGTAGGGCCTGGCGGAAGGTAGGAGCCAGGAATGGAAACCAGCAAGGTCTGTGCTGGCACAGCCATCTTAATTATGCTTGCCCTACAATTAATTGCTGTATGCTGGGGGGCAGGGCAGTAACAATCATGTTTGATATTGTACTTGTAACCTGCCCTAGGGCCTAATGCTGAAAGGCAGAAAAGAAATCTAATAAAGAATAAGAATTAGGAAGTGGCAAGAAGGTGGCCACTGAGGGCAGCTTGCTTATCTACATGTTGTTTTCCCAAAGGGTGAAGACATTTACTAAATATTGAAATACTCTTTGAACCTCTTAAAATTGCCTTTTATAAATGCCTAATGTGTGTGTTCTGTTGTTGCCCTATTCTAATGCAGCTATATTTGGCTGCAAACAAGACTCCACACCCTTCAGCTCCATCCATTTGGAAGAGGGCAGTTACTTACCAGGACCAAAGCTCAGTTCTCCTAGGTTACTAATAAAAAGTATGGGCAGCACAGTTTTAGTATTCAAAAAAGCAGACTCTTGCATAAAAACCTTGAACAAGTTGTGTTTTTTTTTAAAGGTTTGTATTTGAGCAGTTGTGGCTTACATAGTCTTGATGCAAGGACAAATGTGAGAAAGTTTTTCACTGTGCTCATTTTTTTCTACCAGGCATAGATCCAGGTCAAGGTCCCGTGAACGTCGCTCTAGATCCAGAGATCGTGGTCGCGGAGGTGGAGGAGGTGGTGGTGGCGGCGGCGGCGGTGGTGGCCGGGAGCGTGATAGAAGGCGGTCAAGAGATCGTGAAAGATCTGGACGATTCTGAGCCATGCCATTTCTACCTTATCTGTTAGAAAGTGTTGTAGTTGATTGACCAAACAAGTTCATAATGAAAACTTTTTTTAAAAGATGGGCTTCTGAATAAAAATTTGTAGTGATACAGTTTTCTTTGCGTAACTGATTTCTTATGGAAAAAATATTTCTTTCACCTTGATGAATGATTTGGGTGGGGCGGGGATTGCTATGTACTGCAGAAGAGCTGGTTTTTACATTTGGATATGCATTAAATTGTTCATGTATATAATACAAAATATTATATACATTAAATTGTGCATAAGCAGTTACTCATTTACGTTTCCCTCTTTTGTTATGCTTTCTGCTTATTTAGGTTAGCGTAGGCACCTCTAAATGAAAGCTGTGAAGGAGCATTTCTTTACTCAGACAAGATGCTTAGTTATATAAATCTGTATGTTTCTTTGTTACTAAGAAATCTGTTCTCTGTGAATGTGGCATTTACAATAAATCCAGTTTTTGAACTAAAAAATTAAAGCCTATTGTCTAAGCACTCCTGAGTAGTTGCAACTCCAGGTTGTGCCAAAATTCAGAGTTTATTTCCACATGGAAGCCTATTTTAGTTAAAGTGCCATATGAAAGCTGAACTTGGGGGTTCTTTATTATAACAAGCTCACAATGAGTTTTAATCTGCAGCTTGGTTGTAAAAGTGCTGAGGCAAATGTGACTTGCAAAACAGGCTTTTTGTCCAGCCTCAGGAAGAAGTCAGTGAGAGTTGCCAGTTCACCTAAAACAAATGCCACCTTTAGTCATATTTATTTTATGAAATTGCATACCAACCTTAAATCAATTTGTATGCTTCCCCTCAGTCAATTGCTTCCTAAGATCATGGACAATAATACGATGGTTCCAGGACCCAGCATAGATGTCTGAAAAACAAGTCATGCCAGACCAATCTCCTTTCTTCTGATAGAGTTACAAGCTTGGTGGATCAGGGGAATGCTGTGGATGTAGTGTATCTTGATTTCAATAAGTCTTCTGACAAAGTCGATGTGGGCTGGATGAGGTAACTGTTAGGTGGATTTGTAGCTGGCTGGCTGGCCAAACCAGAGGGTCACTAATGGTTCCTCATCAGCCTGGAAAAATGACATGCGGAGTGCCCATAGGGTTCTGTTCTGGGTCTGTTGTTGCTCAACATCTTGAGGGGATGCTCAGAAAATTTGCAGATAACACCAAAGCGGGAGGGGTAACTAATGCTACAGAAGACAGAATCTGATTCAAGATGGCCTTAACATTGAATTTCAATAGGGAAAAAATGTAAAGTTCTACACTTAGGAAGAAATATAAGATAGGGGTGGGGCACAAATATAAGGGGGAGTGCCTGGATTGCAGGTAAAAAAAACAAAATGGCCCTCAGATGCTATCCAGACTTAACACCCCACAACATAAACAGGTCAATTGCTTGAATGCTGTACTCTTGAAACTTTGTCTTGCTTTTTAAACACTTCTTTAAAGCAAATCATGGTGCTCAATGCGGTTTGTCCATTGACTGAGTGCATTACTATTGCAACTCAATAAGAAAATGCATCTTCATGCTGGGTGCAGATGAAAATCTTCACAACGTGTGAAATGTCCCTCGATCCTACAAGGGCACGTTTCATGGGAAGAGGTGACGCCAACGGACGGGGCTCGCAGCAAGAAACGAGCCTACGATGATGAGTCAGCAGTGGCGCTGGTGGCTCCCTCGGCAACGCAAGCCGAGGATCGGGCGCGCTGACTCAGGCTTGCTTTTAGCTGCGGCGCAGGGGCTCCGTATCCTCCTCCCCGCGGGAGACAAAGCGCATCGCCCGGCAGCGTAGTCCAAAGCAGGCGCTGATTGCAGCCACGCAGCCCGGCAGCCACGCATCTTGCGCTCCGCGCCGCCGGCTTGAGCTCGAGATAAAGGGAGGAAGCGCGGACTAGAACGCGCCCCGAGACTTCCGGTGTGATTCGACAGCTTCGAGTGGCGGCTGCGCAATATGCCTATTGCTTGAAAGGGAAGGCCAGCCGCCAGCAAGAGTTGAGACTGTTTACAGGAGAGGTGGGCAGGGCAAGGGCAAGGCGATCGTTTTTTGCTGCTGCTTTTAGTGTGTGCAAAAGTGTGAGAGAGCAGGCTGGAGCAGTAGGGGAGATGAGAAGCAGGGCCCTTTGCATCCCTGCTAAAGGAGCAGCTCTGCCAAAGCTCTTCCTGTCTACGAACTCTTTTCATGCCAGTTGGTTATCATAAAAAAATACTACAGCATTTAACGTTAAGAGCAAATGTCTGAGTTTGCTTCCCACTCTTTCCTCACCATCACATTTTGCTTTTGTGTCGCGTCTTTCAGGTTATATAGGCCTGCAGGCTGGTACTAATTTGATTGTGTATAAGCCACCTGAGAGTTTTTTTGACTGGAGAGTGGGGTACAAATGCTCTAAATAAACAGCAATAAGTAATAGCTGCTCTTAGTGTATTGGAGATATCAATTTTTAAACCATATCATCCTGCCACATGTTAGCATCTCTGCTGAATGTTAGCAGTGTGGCGGTGCAGTAATAAAACTGGCAGCACATTTGCAAAGCTAAGCAGGGTTCGGTATGGTATTAAACTGGATGGGGGGCACGTGTTGAGATTCCTATAGCAGGGGGTTGGACCAATGACCTGTACGGTCCCTGAGGAGGAACAGTGAATATATGTGCACTGTCCAGGTCAAGGTGCTTAGTACTCAAGGCTGGGCAGGTTATTTCAGTAGCTGAGGCAAAAAATCTCACAAGTGCCTCTCCCTGTCAGTAAAAATACAATAAATTAAATAAGTTGGTGATTGTCCATGATACCCAGAATTAGCTCCTTAAGGCAGCTCTTTTGTCAGTTGACGATGCCAGAGGCACATATCTAAAATCAATGACAAATAAGATTCAGAGCTAATTTTAAAAAACAAAACACCTAAACAGATAAAGGGTAGGTTCACATTAGCAGCATCTTATTATGAGCAGCTGTGTCTAAGTCGAGAGAGAGTGTGTGTCAAGTCATCAAAATTAACCCGGAAAGCGAGTCTTCAAGCAAAAGAACTGCGGCCCTACAACCTAGCTGAGTTCCCTGTGTCGTAATATTTCCCTTTGCCATGCAGCTCGGAGAAACCATCGGCGCAGGCTGCAGGACTGACACGCCGCCTTCTCATTGGCGGGGTGTGTCCCCCCTACGCCCCCGTCCTAGCCAATCACCGCCCGCGCTCTTTCCAAAAGAGAATGTGGGCTGGGAAAGGCTGCTTGCACACGCCGAGCAACCCTCTGCGCGGCTGGATCGGGCGCTGCTTCTCTGCTCTGCTTGCGGGGAGCGTTTCCCATCCACGCAGCTAGCCCGCTGCCCTTTCCTTCCTTTCAGGCACCCAGGTGAGTCTTGGTTTTATCCTCTCCCCGCGATTAGTAAGGAGTGGGATGCGCATCTGATCTAGGGCAATAAGTGGGCGAGGTAAGGACGAGGTGCAGGCAGCGCCAATTCTGACCGCCCCAATCGCTAGAGGACTTCTTTGTTAAGGGTGTGTTTGCGCTGGGCACATTTACTCCCCCCGCCCCGTCCCGGAGCCTTGGGGCAGCGCCTGTTTCTTCTCATTCACCTTCCGGTTGCATCATCTAGTTCTCAACAGGTGAGCTGGAAGCAGCGCCAAACGGCAGATGATGGGTTTTAATTTATTCTTGCTTGCTTTAGTGAAGGTTACTTCTCAACGAACTTTATTTCTTTAATTTTTCTTCGTTGGGGGCCAGCCTTACCTTGCTATCTCTCCAGAAAACAGCAAAACCCCATTAGGCAATGGAGGGAAAATGCTTACTAGGACAGAGGCAATAATCTTTGTTGTTGTTGTTGTTTAGTCGTTTAGTCGTGTCCGACTCTTCGTGACCCCATGGACCAGAGCAGGCCAGGCACTTCTGTCTTCCACTGCCTCCCGCAGTTTGGTCAAACTCATGCTGGTAGCTTCCAGAACACTGTCCAACCATCTCTCCTCTGTTGTCCCCTTCTCCTTGTGCCCTCAATCTTTCCCAACATATACTTCTCATGAAATCCTTTACCTAGGCTGTGTACATAACCATACATTTAAAGCATACATGCACAGTCATGGGAACTGTAGTTTACCCTTCAAAGAGCTACAGTTTCCAATATCCTTTTTTTTGGGGGGGGTGATTTACGGTAATGTATAGTGTGTACACACATGGGCATAGCAATGATTTTTGTTGGGGGAGGGGCAGGCATTTTGTTAGGGGAGGCAGAATCTCAGTTAGCTATGTATTTTTATTGATTTTTATTGATTTAGTTAGTGGGGGAGTTGCCCCTCCCTGCCTCCTTTTGGCTAAGCCCATGTGTACACAACCTGTTTCAGTTATTAAACCAAAATCAGTCTGTTTGTTATTAAAGCAAAAACAAACCACAAAAAATTGGGCATAGTTTCTGGGCTTGATTGATCATGGTGTGGGATGGGCCTCTTTTTATGTATTCTAGAAATAGATTTCTTAGGGTCACACTGTCAGTACCACCCTAAGTAATTTTGCTCTGAAATGAGCTGCACTGAATTCTGTTGGGCTTACTCCCAGGTAGGTGAACATAAAATGTTGCTAGAGCCGTTTGCACTCCCTACCAGGTGCAGATGTTATGAGTTTTAAAATGCAGTTGCAGCATTCATATTGCAGGCCTCCTTAAGCAAAACCCAATTCCAGCCTTATAAGTGAAAATGTGATTAATCTGAAATGCATAACTTAGATGAAGAACATTAACGCTGGATAGAGAATGAGTGTAGTTCTCAATTCAGTTCTACATTCTGGCCACTATGTAGGAAATGAAAAGCTGAACTTAACTCAAAAGTGTGTGACTCATTTGAGCCTACATCTTGCCGAAATGCATGGACATTAGAAACAGGATCTGCCTTGGTTGGGCATCTTGGGCAAACTCAAGTTACAAATGCCTTTTGCAGATACGATGGTTGGAGAGCTTTTCTGAAAGAGTTCAGAGGTCAAAAGATACTGGATATGGTTCCAGTCTGGCAAAATTCCAGAAATTTCTGTGGTTTCCTTTTTCTTAAAGGGATCCGTTCCTACAGTGTTTTTTTCCATTATGCCTGCAAATTCATGGTATGAGACTGAATGCTTTACCTTTTGTTGCAGGTATACCCTTTTTGCCCTGGTGAAGCAGTGATCTTAGATACTGCACGTGCTTCCCAGGAACTTTTTGTTGAAAAGGGGCAGTCATATTTAGAAGCAATTTACAAGAAAAGGTACAAGTTGTTCCTCAGGGTCCTTTCCAACTATACAATTCTATGATTCTATGAAGATAAAACAACAAATGTCCCTGAGGCTTGAAATTCTGTGACTGATTTACAGAGCATTTGTACTTGGCAGTAAGTCCCACTATGTTCTATAGGGGTTGTACCCATATAAGTGTGCCTTAAAAATCATTTGTATGCAGCTACTGTAAGTGTGGGTAAGCAAATAGTTATGTGGAAGGGAAAACATTTTTAAAGTTCCACACTGCTTTAGAAGTAAAACAGTAAACAGTGCTTTTCCTATACCTGGTTTATTCTTCTGAAGTCTTATTTGGTTAAAAAGATGCACTATCTGAGATAGTGTTTACTCTTGCTAATTATTAAGTTGTTGACGTAATATAGGTAGATTGTATATAACTCTCACATGGATCTTTGAAGATGCAGTTTGGTGAGCATGTGCCTCAGGGAATGACAAAATGAGCGTTCTTGACACACCCTCCTCAACTGCAGCATTGGAAATGTCCTAAAGACTGAAACTGAAGCTTTGTTCACACTTTCATAATCACACATTCATTGAAGATGTGGAGGGGAGGTGGGATCATCATGCTTGCTAGCTTTGCCACTGGCTGTGCTGAATGTAAGAATGTGCTCTGAGTGCATGCAACTGGAGGGTCTTCATTCTTAGTTGCAACTCCTGATCTTCAATTCAGATCCTACATTCACACAGAGCTTGTTCTCACCTGTGGGTAAATGTATCAAGGCTGGGGATAAGGTAAGCAGAAACAATCCTGGTCCCTCTTGTGCATTCAGTGAATGTGTAAATATAAAATGAGGACAGGGCTCGTGCACTTTGGGGATAGTCAACTGACAAAATAGGTGCAGAATATAATAAAATATTATGAATACAGATGGGATAAAAATGGAATATTAGTTTGAACATGCTTGTGAATTCTCAATTTTCAAATAGCACAGGACCCATGTATGTCAGAATTTTCCACACTTTTAACATTTCTTCTGTATTTGTGGGGATGAAAGAGAGCCCAGATGTGTGTGTTTGTGTGGTAATGATAGATACAGTGGTGCCCCGCAAGACGAATGCCTCGCAAGACGAAAAACTCGCTAGACGAAAGGGTTTCTCGGTTTTTGCGTTGCTTCGCTAGACGAATTTCCCTATGGGCTTGCTTCGCAAGACGAAAACGTCTTGCGCTTTTTTCTTAAAGCCGCTTGAAGAGGCGCAGTTGCGACGGACCGTGCTTCGCAAGACGAAAAACATCGCAAGACGAAAAGACTCGCGGAACGAATCATTTTCGTCTTGCGAGGCACCACTGTACCTATCTTTTGATTCCTCTCAAACAAAATGAAAATCCCAGTCTGAGTGGAAGGGATGATAAGTATTCTGTGAAATCGTTTCATGAGTTGATGGAACATGTTTGTATGATTATTGTAGCTGTTTAAGGGAATTCTATCTTGGGCATAACTTTCCAAATACTTGGATGTGGGTTTCATTGCCTATACCAGTAGATGCAGCGATAGACAAGACACCTTAGCTCAAATACTTTATTAATAGGTTGTGCATGTCCAAAGAGTTTTGTGTTGTGGTTTTGTTCTGTGGTAACTCACTTTCTGGCAAGAGCGTGTAATTGCTGTCTTTATGCCAACAAGCATTCATATGTGAAAGGTAATATAACTGCCATCTTCAACGTTGTAAAGATAACAGACATAGATATAGGTATACACAAGGTTTGAAGATGAGGCTGAAAAACAAGGTGTTTTTTTTTAATAATTTAAATCCTTTGATAAGTAATATGGCTTGCTGGTGAGATGCTTTAGAGTGTGTTTGGCTTTTGTTTGGGCCCCTCCAGACTGCTGTTTGTTTATTTTTGCGGGTGTTTTCTGCAATGTGACATCAACACAGTAGTACATTAATAGTGGATTTATCCTGGGCCATCATTCTGCTTCATTAGTTGTTCTGCAGTTCTTCCCCAATGTTACTGCATTCTTGCCTCCTGGAGGAGCAGTCTTGGGCTATAACAACAACAAAGCCCCCAGAACATGTGTGCTATGAAAAGTCACAAGATTTTAGCAGAAAATGTAATAAGGGCATGCATCTATTACAAATGCAGCAGTGTGGTCACTTTAGAGCTTTGCAGGCACAAATGGTATTCATAGAACCATGGCTTTAAATTGTGGTGCCCAGAACTGGACACAGTATTCCAGGTGTGGTCTGTCCAAGGTAGAATAGAGTGGTACTATTATTTCCCTTGATCTGGACACTATACTTCTCTTGATGCAGCTGAATAGCATTAGCTTGTTTTGCTGTGATATCACACTGTTGACTCAGGTTAAGCTTGGGTATAACAGTCCTGATAACATCATGAAAAACCCATCATGGGGAATCCTCAACATCTGGTGAGGCCCTTTTTATGAAATCTCATGGTTGAGTAAAGTCAAACTTTGGCTTTCAAGATAGTCACTAGTTTGTCAGTTCAAGATTTCACTACAAATTGATTGAACTGTTTTTATTTATTTATTTTGGTAGTAGTTTATTGTGTGCCAAAAGATCAGAGTTCTTTCTACTGTTGCAGCATTACACTGTAAAAGTCACTTCTGGCCCTGTCTTTTCAATAACTGTTCCAAAGTGGGCTGTACTGAACTTCTGACTTTTCTCTCTATCCATACATATATCAAAGTCCTTAGGTGGGTGGGCTTCCTCATTCAGTTCAGTATAGTAGGGAGGTAAGCTTTTTTTGAATACCTATCAGAGCATGTCTATTGTCCCTTTTCTCACCCAGAGTTGATCCTTCCATAAAATGAGGTAAGCTTTGTAGGTGGTGTACCTGCGTGAAAGTGTGAGAGTACGCACACAGGCTTTTTGCACTTGAAATTGCTGGTTCATATTTGAAAAGATGGTGAGAGAGTGGCTGGTGCAATCCAGTCAGATGGAGGGGGTATAAATAAAATTATCATCATTATTAAACTAATTATTATTAAGCATGTTTTAGTTTTCTGTTGGTTTTAATTTACATGCTACTTTTCTTTTGTATGTCACTTTTGAGTTCCATTTTGTAAAAAGAAATGACTACAAAGTGCAAATAATAATAATAATGTTGTTCAAAGTGTAAATATAAACCATCTGATTACTATCTGTCGAAATCCTGTTTCCCTCTCAATTCCCTGATAGCTTAGCCAACCAGTAAACAAGTAATCAAGATAGGGATTGCCTTGTGATGTTTGAGAATGCCAGGATGTTGCTTAATATATTGATTCTGCAAATTCCAGTTATGTCAATATACCATACCCTGGCTCTGTATTTTAAAAATATTGACATCAGGTGCTTTGCAGCACTTCTGCTATCCTGGAGATTTATTGACAGTTACTTGGAGCACACGAGTCATGCACAAGGTGGCATGTAGCAATGGGAAAATCAATATTTATGCAAATGCATACAAACAAACACAATTAAAGCACCTGTTAAAATATCACCCTTTCAGTGTCTCTGCCAGAAAAAGCCCGAATGATACAAATTTTTAAAAACCCGATGAAGTCAAATCTAGGAATTGGGGTTTCAGACACTGAGGGTTTGGTGGCCTACCTAAAGACATTATTGTAGTTTTTGGCACTGCAATGGAGAAACCTCTATCCAAAATGTTGATAAACACAACTTTGCTAAGAGCAGGTTTCTAGTTCTGTTCACCACCTAGGAGGGAAGGAACATCCAATTAAACTGGAAAGTAACAGTGATGGAGTCCATATCACTGACCTCATTCGAATCTGAGGAAAGTTAAAGTACTATTGAGATTTTTAATTTAAAAAATTAAGGATTTGCTGGATTTTGGAGTCCGTTTTGAAATGTGTGGCTTAATCTGAGGGCCTTATTAATGTGAAATATCTGAAGTTGCTAAGGGGCCATTAGATTTTTGTCATCAAATTGCCCACCTTTCCCGACAACTCTCATAATGGGTAGGCCAGGAACACGGAAAGGCAACATGGGAGCAGGCCCATGCAGAGCTTGCTTGAAGCCTGGGGCAGGAGTCTTGTTAGAATAAAGTTATGAACTCAAACAGGCTGCCCCCAACCCTCTGCATGGAAGAGTGATGAAATGCCATCCTTCTGGCACCATATAATTGAATCCTCCACCCTGAAATGTTCCTGGCAGCAGGCTTGTGGTTCTCTTCACGCCTCCATGGCCCACTAGTGCTAACTTGCCTTGCCCTGCCTCTAGATAAATGAAGCCCAGCTTCCCACCCAATTGGCATCTCTGCTACATGATGTGTGATCTGGGGTTTCCCCCCACAAAATTATCTTAAAATCTTTTCTTCTCATTTTACTTATATTAGGGAAGTGAACCTGTAGGGGTAACAAGAATTAAAAAACCCCAACTAAAATATTTTACAAAGATAGGCCAAGGCTGGGCAAAGTTCAGGCTTGTATCAGATCTACTGTATTTTTCCGTGTATAACACAATCCAATGTATAAGACAACCCTTATTTTTGGGAGCCCAAAATTAAGAAATTTAACAATTAAGAAAGTTATTGAGGGTTTTTCTTGGGGGGGGGGGGAGTTGCAAGAACAGTTGTTGAGCTTCTTTTGTAAGTTGGTTAAGCTGTTTTTCAACGATCCCCCCACTCTGGTTGATGGAACTGGTGCCGTAACTCACCGCATACTGATACCCACCATAAGCAGCCCCCTTGCCAATGTTCCTCACCCACCTGCCAAAGTTGGCCCATAAAGGGTCAGGGAGATAGCAATCTGGCCAGCCCCTGCTTTAGGAGATGAAGAACACATAATTATTGAGAGCAGTTGTGCATAAAAAGTATTTAACATGTGAAAACAAGGAAGATTTAAGGTAAACAACCTGCAAATGATTCCAGAATGCAGTGTTCTATCTTGTGTTATTATCTTTAGGAGATTTGTGTGTAAAGCTTTTCTTCTGGGCACACCCTCTCCAGTCATAACAGAGCCCAATATTGTTTTCAAGGTCTGAGAAGTCCTCTTATCAAACTACCAGAGTTACATCTGTGAGTCAACTGTGGGCTAGCTTTGACTTGAGACTTTCTCTAGAAATGGAAAGCAGGTGATTTTCTTCCACAATGAACTGAATTTGTGGCGCTCCACTTAAATAAATACAGCCACACAAGGTGAATTCCATTTCCGAGGTGGAGTGGTTGGTACATAAGCATTTCTGCTAAAGCATGCTCCACCCCAAGGTTTAAAGCAGAGCTTTCCAATCTTCTCATGTTGGTGACACACTTTTTAGACATGCATCATTTCACGATGCAGTGATTCAGTTTTGCGTCATTTCGCGACACAGTAGTTCAGTTTTACTAGGAAACCGGAGGTTGAACTATTCCCTTTCCAGCCCCTGGAGGAGCGTGGGGTGTGTTCGCGTGACACACCTACACACTGCAGCCGACACACTAACGTCTTGCAACACACAGTTCAGAAAGCTGTTCACAATTCAATTCAAGCTGTACCGTTCTAAGATGCAGAATGGGAAATCACATCTTGGGACGGTCCCCAACAATGAAGTTTTGAAAATCCCAGTACATAAAACTAGCACATCAGAGCAAGTCCTACCTATCACTTTTTTCTCAGATGCAATGCTTTCCTACAAGCAGGGACAGGCCTGTTAAACTACCCACCAACTAATGTTTGACATGGGCCTTGTGCTGAATTTAGCAGAGACTGAAGGTCCAGTAAAATTGGGCCATCTTGCTGACTTGCTGCCACACAAACCTAAAGCAAAGGCTGATCCCTAGTGTGATCACCAATAGAGGCTTTTGTTCTGCCCTTCCCTAATAAAGCCCCTCAGCTACTTGTTACGATTTGCTTGTCTTTCTATGATTCTCCTCTCTGTGCTAGACACACACAGTTCCTTTCTGATAGAGACTTGTTTTCTGTACTCCTGACCATCTTTGTTCTCTTTGTCTGAACCCATCCCATCATTTTAAAAATGCATCACTCAGAACTAGACAGTTCTCCAGGCTGACTAGAGCAGAATAAAGTGCAGCTATTACTTTGTGTGTCCTGGAAACAATCTGTTAACCCAGCCTGCTGTCGCATTAGCGCTTTGCAGCTGTGTCACGCTGCTGACTCATGTTCAGCACTGACCAGCTGCAATCCTGAGGTCATTTTCACATGTCTGACTGTCAAGACGCTTTACCCAATCCTATACCTATGTATCTTATTTCTAAATCATTTAATTACCTCAGTGCAGACCTTTGCATCGGACTCATATTTTTAAAGGAGTTCAGTTACATGTATTTAAAATCCCACTCTTTTAGCCAAGAAAGACTCCCAAAGCAAGCTAAGGATTCTCACACAGAAAGACAGAGATAGATGTTGCCCTCAGATTACAATCTTAAAAGACACAGAACAAAGTGAGCATGGATTGGGAGGCAGGAGGAAATAATTTCAAGTTCTTAGTTACAGTTTGTTCTAACAGAGCATGTACCTAAGATGTGAGATGCAACAGTTCAAAGAGTGGAGGCACTAAAAGTTGCTGCAGTCTTAGCTGCAGCAATAGGTAGATTCTGCAACACTTCTCCCGCCTCCTCCTCCTCCTCCTCCTCCAATCTGATGTTAATCATAGAGCTGGTAGGGACCACCAGGGTCATCTAGTCCAACCCCCTGCAATGCAGGAATATTTTGCCCAATGTGGGGCTCAAATCCACAACCCTGAGATTAGGAGTCTCATGCTGAGTGAGCTGTCCTGGGAGCCCAGCAGTCAGGTGACAGTTTTGCAGGCTGTTTTTTTTCCTTTTTCCTATACAGTTTCACGCTTTTCTATATATCGGACCCCAGGACAGTGGAGGGAAGGGAAATGCTTTAATTTCTCATTTCTCTTCTTCCCCGCCAGCCCAGTTTGTTGCTCTCCCCTGCTTCCACATTGCTACTTCTTGCCACAGAGCGTTGCATGCAGTGCCAGGATAATATCGTAAATACCAACAAGATTTTGGAACGACTCCCAGGCTCCTTAATATAACTGATTAACCTTAGGAAAGAGATATCCCAAATCTGTTTGGCAAGACCCATGCTATGAGTGGAGCTGAGATTACACACCCTTAAGGCCATAAATGTCATGCAAAGTGTGATGACTTCGGCTTCTGTACACTGATACACTGAATGCCACTCAAGTGGGTATTGCATAATCTTGGCACGCAGAAGGCATTACTATGAAGTAACTGAGATCCTCCTAGTATCGTTTGCAACTGCCATGGAAGTCGTAGGGCATAAACAGAAGATGGATATAGAAGGGTCTATATCAGGGACGGGGAACCCGGTGCCCTCCAGGTATTGCTGGAGTCCAGTTGCCATTACCTCCAGCCAGCATAGCCAGTGGTTGGGGATGATGGGAGCTGGAATCCAACAAAATCTGGAGAGCTACAGGTATATATGGAAGCACATTGTCCTGACCTGGAGCAATGAGGACAAGCAACTGGGTTTTAATTATTTATTAGTGAACCCGGTTATATCAGCTCCTAATGTGCAAGTGATATACAGCAATACTCCCACTAACTACGACTTGTGTCCTGTGCCTGTCTTCGCCCATTTGGAGCAATGGGATATATCTACCCCCAGTTCCTCCTTAAAAACCCTTGGCTGATGCTCTGTATTCAAAATGAGCCAGGCACCAGGCACAGTTTGCACCTATCAGCCACTTGCTGATAGTGAAGATACCTGGGTGCCAGGATGGTGTCTGACAGCTCCATCATCTGGAGGTGCATACCTGGGGATCCTTGGATCTAGACTGTTTTCACACACTCATACGACATCTTGTATAATTCTATCAGTTACATTTTATCTGCATAATCGGAATGAATTTCAGGAACCAAAATGCTTTTTCTGTGCAGCAGGAACAGTGAAAAACATGATAGTTAATTGGTGTCGCTTGTCTCCACCTACCCCACCCCACTGCCCTGCTCAACAGTTGGAAGAATAGTCCTACTTTATTAATAGTCCGTGTCACCATTAAGAAAAAGAGATAGGAATAGGCCAATATATATGCGGATGGTCCCTGGGTCAAGGGACTTAGCTTCTTTAAGTTCTCAGAGCTCTTAACCTAGGCTGCCATCTGAACTAGCCAGAGGTTAAACTGATAATCACATCCAGTGATTGCAAAATAAGACTTTTCACAAATGTTGAAGTACAATTCAACTGCCAGTCCAGTGGGCTTCTGCATAGAGAGAATATGATGGGGTGAGGTGTGTCTCGCCACAGGCAACAGAATGTCTTGTGCCAGTTTAAACTGTCTCAGTATTCTTTTGGCAACTGGCAAGTTAATGTTACCCAAGGTGTGGAGCATCAGGTGTGGGCCCTGAATGTGCCTCTCTTTCTCTCTGGCCCTCTGAAGACTCCTCAGACCACACATCCCTGGATCCTTTTCGCACCCTGGTGTTTTTGCTTGGCTAGAGTGTAGCCTTGAACTTGGGTGATGTCTCGTGCTTCTCTGGATGGAAGATACAGAGAAACTAGCCTGTTGTTCAGAGGGAAAATTTATATCAGTTTATAAATTTATATCAGTTGTTCCACCTACGGTTTCATCTGACCCTGCCCTGCCACTAGAATCTGGCCCGCAGATATTTGCCCAGAAGGAAATGTGACCATCATGTCAGAAAAGGTCTCCTCCCTCCCCTCCTTACTCTATAAGAGTTGTGGACCTTTTTATTCTTATCCAAAAGAGCAAGCTGCGACACAATATGCCAGGCAAAGCAAATGAAAGTTTGTTTTTTCAGTAATCACCCTGCTACAAAGCAAGCTCAAGGTCTTTCACAACAGCTTTAATCTAGAGCTCTGGTTTTGGAATTGGCAACTCTCTTATCTAGAAACACCCCCGTGATAATTCCACAAGGATCTCAGTGCTGTGTATGATCAAAGGCTGTCTTAATTCTAAGTACAATACACCTATGCACTACTTTACTGTATGTTGCTAGTATCTATTGCCATCTATTGTCCAAAAGATGTTTCATGTTGAGGTTCATCTGGGGATTTTAAGGTAAGAAGGGGAGTTGCCATGGGAAAATGCCTGACGTAAGGCTTCTTCAAATTGGCCAGTTACTCCCTCACTTCTTAGACTTGGCCAGTGAAAATAGGGCAAAGCATGAAGGCCACTTATGAGATGAGCTAGTGGCTTTATATGAGAAGGAAATAAGAAATAAACTTTCCCCTGCTTCCTTTGCAAAGCCTTTTTTCTGGTTACATTTGCATAATTGTTATAATTAATGACTGACAAGTGCAGGAAGTGGATTCAAGATGGCTCCCAGCGGGCCAATGCTCTACTTGCTACATGATTGGTCACTTACTAAGGAGAATATGAAGGTTCTTCAGAATGCAGTAGAGAAGTCTCAAACTTCAAGTGAAATGCCGCTTTGTAAAAGCATTTCACTTCACAACCCCACAGTTTAGTCTGGCAAACCGTTATGTGGGGCAATGCAGAAGCTTTTTAGTGGATCTGGAATTTAGGAATTTGTAGGCTGACCTACCTTGTTCCTTGTCGCTCTAAGACTTGGCTCTGCAAATATCTATTCAGGTAAAATTTGCGCTTAAGGTTGCAACTTCTCCCCCTTGGCAGAAGGGGGCCCTTTTATGACAGAAGGATATAGCCTTCTGTGATCTTGCTTCTGAATCGGCGCAAATGGGTGTTGAGAGGTAGTGAGAAGAGGGTGCTGCCAAATTATCCATGTCTGCTGACAATTATGGAGTCAATCTCCAGAAATGCACCAATTCTAGAAGATTCCAAGTAGTGTCTTGCTTGGGAGTATTTTGTGCACTTTATTATTTGTCCAGGGGCAGCATTTCCTAGTACACTTGAAGTTTCTAGTTCTAGATTTTCCAGTCTTTCAGGCTTTAATTTTGCTGTTGATTATTTATTGATATAACTGGGCCTTTTAACCTCTTGTTTCCTGAGATCTTGGAGAAAAGCATTGCCTGTTGCGTGTAGTATAATAAGGGAAATAACATTTTCTTTCAGGTCACATAAGTCATATTATAGGACAATTTGCAAGATGATCATGGGAGCTGAAAGGAAAGGTTACAACATTTGGCCGTTTTTAGGGCAAGTAAAGGAGGCTGGGGGACATGGTAGAGATACATAAAACTCTACCTGGTGTGGAGAAAGTGAACAGAGAGACATTTTCCTCCCTTGTACTATTAGACCAGGGGACGTGGGTGGCGCTGTGGGTTAAACCACAGAGCCTAGGACTTGCTGATCAGAAGGTTGGCGGTTCGAATCCCTGCAACGGGGTGAGCTCCCGTTGCTCGGTCCCAGCTCCTGCCAACCTAGCAGTTCGAAAGCACGTCAAAGTGCGAGTAGATAAATAGGTACCGCTCCGGCGGGAAGGTAAACGGCGTTTCCGTGCTCTGCTCTGGTTCTCCAGAAGCGGCTTAGTATGCTGGCCACATGACCCGGAAGCTGTACAGCGGCTCCCTTGGCCAATAAAGCGACATGCACGCCGCAACCCCAGAGTTGGTCATGACTGGACCTAATGGTCAGGGGTACCTTTACCTTTACTATTAGACCTGGCATCATCCAGTGAAGCTGAAGGCCAGAGGTTTGGGGACAGACAAAAAGAAATACTTTTTCATGCAGTCTGAAGTTATCTATGTAACTCACTGTCACAAGATGTAGTAAGGGGTTTAGACAAATTCATGGGGCCTCAGGTGATCAATGGATCCTTGTCCTGATGGCTGTGCACTGCCTCCACTGCTGGGGCTCTGGGGAGAGTTCTGTTTGCGCCCAGGTTCTACTTTGGAGCTTCTAGTTTTGGCATCTAGTTAACCACTGTGAGAACAAGATGCTAGACTACATGGGCCATTGGCCTGACCCAGCAAGGGTCTTCTTTTGTTCTGTTCAATATTGGGAATTGTGCGATCAGAACCAAGGTAGGGAAATGAATTCCAGATGAACTAGTCTAGAATTTGTAAAAACCGTGGAAGGTGTCCCCCCCCCCCGCCCCCTTAATTTACTGAGATGTTCCTGGTGTGTGAGAGAGAATCGTTATCAGGATTGGAGAGGGTACAGCTCTGTGTTAGAGCATATGCTTTTCATGCAGAAGGTTCCAGAGTTTAACCTTGGATTCCCCAGCTGGAAAAAGGACTGGGTACCAGCTCGATGGTGATGGGAAGGCATTTGTCTGAGAGCCACTGCCTATGAGAGTACAGTCGTACCTTGGATCCCAAATGCCTTGGTACTTGGACGTTTTGGCTCCTAAATGCCGCAAACCCAGAAGTGAGTGTTCCGGTTTGCAAACATTCTTTGGAACCTGAACGTCCGGTGCAGCTTCCGATTGGCTGCAGGAGCTTCCTGCAGCCAATCGGAAGCCGTGCTTTGGTTTCCAAATGTTTTGGAAGTCGAACGGACTTCCAGAATGGATTCCGTTCGACTTCCAAAACGACTGTAACTAGTACTGGGCTAGATGGATCAGTTGTCTCACGTACAGTAAGGGCATGTCATTTTAGGTGGTAAAACTTATTTTTTTGCATTTATTGACAATTACTGTATTTTGCCTAATGGCGAGTGAAAATTTCATTAGTCCCTTTCTTCCCTTGAGGTCACAATGCCATCGTTTCCCACAGAAGCCGGGATGGACACCTTGGCTTGCTCTCACTTCTCAGCCAGCTGCACACCCAATGGAATTCCGGAGAAGGAGCCTTGCACCTCCCCAGAGAAGGAGAGGAAGTGGATCAGGCCTGACATTCCAAGCAAGTGTACCTGGGAGCTTGGGAAATCTCCTTCTGAGTCGCCCCATCGCCATGTTGCAAGGTAAGCTGCCATTCAATAGAACCGCAAACTGAAGTCTGATTAGCTTTGGTAGTTAGAATCCAGTGCGCTCGTTTGGTTTGATACTTTGCAAGCCATGTTCAGGTGCTGGTGGATATTGCTGTGGGGTTTACAGTTGTTTCCCATCCCTGCTCTATGTTCCTGTGTCTTTCTGGTTTAGATCCGAGACTCCAAAAATTATGCCAGATATCCTCAAGAAGATCGGCGATACTCCCTTGGTGCGAATCAACAAAATTGGGAAGCTCTTTGGACTTAAATGTGAACTTTGTAAGTATCTTCTGGTTAGCTGGAGTTGTAAATGCAAACATTTGACTGTAAAACCCACTGGCCAGTTTTAAAGACAAATACAGCACTGGGCTGATTCAGAGCTGATATTTCAAAAGCCTTTTGTTTTGTCACCTGTGTTAAATTATATTTCTTTAATTTTACTTCTGTCATTTGTAGACTGCCCAATTGACAATGTCCTCTGGACTGACATAAACCAGAAACAATAAAAAGAAGCCCAGAAAAATAAAATATAACTAATCACAGTACAGAACTAACTAAATAAATAAACTAGTAGTGCCAAAATGATACCGAATGAATAGTTAGTGGGTGTTGTCTGCAACGAGGTGCAAAGGAAGTGGGGAGCTATTCCTGCACCATGTGTGTTTGTGCACCCAGCGAGGCTATAAATTGGCCAGGTGCATTTTCCCCCTGAAAGAGAGCTAGACATTAAAAGCTGACGTGTCCCCTGTTTTTGATAAACAGGGGAAAAAATGAAACCTAGTTGAAACATAGTCTTTGTGCTTTCCAGTGGCAAAATGTGAGTTTTTCAATGCTGGAGGGAGTGTGAAAGACCGGATCAGCCTAAGGATGGTAGAAGATGCTGAAAGGGATGGGGTTCTGAAACCTGGAGATACCATTATCGAACCAACGTCAGGAAACACAGGTACGGTTGCTTGGGAGTGAGATCAATTGTAGTGTGACTCTGGGCTGTGTTGTTGGGCATAGCAGTAATGCAGACAGGAGAATAATAGGACAGGGATTGCTGAACAGGTATCTGGGGAGCTTTATTTCTCCCCAAAATGGAAACATCATGACGGATATGAGAACATTAAGCATGTACTTAATGCTCTCCCATGGAAGTCAGTGAGATAATCAAGCAATATCTCTGGTGTAAAGTCATGGAGCTCTTTGTGTTTACCAAACTGAATGAGAAACACTGTCAGAGCTAGTTTTCCCAACAGTTTACCTTTTAGAATCTATGTTCACTTGCAATTTTTTTTAAAAAGGAAACTCATCCTTCTTTTAACCATTTCCAGTCCTCTATTAGATTATGCTTTCAACAGAGCTGTGGAATGTTACTCATTCGTATAGACACAATGTGATATCACATCCAGAGGCGAAAACAAGTATGGAGAAAGCTTTAGTTGTCCTTATACGCTGGTACAGTATAATGGTTAAGGACATGAACTATGAGCTGGAAGGTCCCTTGTGTGAATCACATTAATTCAGCCTTGAATTCACTTGATAGCTTTTACTGCTTCTCTGTCAGACCCCCCCCCCCCCCAAATCATCAGGATGTTATATAAACAGCAAATGTCGCCTGATCCTTTTCATTGAAAGCCTTGGAAACGGTTACATCAAAGTGTTGCTTGAAAGCCAAGGACTGATGTTGTGGTTTAATTGATCAGAAGTTGTTCAGGGGCCTTTGAATTCTTCAGTTCCTTGATGCTCCACTTAAAACTCAGCAGTCAAGTCAGAGAAGGTAAACCAATGGTAACCAGAGCTGCCATGACACCTCTGGCTGCAGAGAGACATTGTGAAATCAGAGCTGATTGGCATCAATAAATGAGGGTCATGCAGAGAGGAAGAAATGGAGGGGGCAGTTGAAAGGCTGAAGAAATCAGTGAACACAGAGGAGCTTTTAAAGGGGAACAGAACCATGATCTGTTGTAATGACAGGGCCTAAGCTAATCTGTAACATGGGGGCATTGTAAGGATTACTGAGCAATGTATATGAACAGATAGCGTTTCCTACCTAAATGGTAAGCAGTCTTATTGGATTAGCTTTTCACTCTTCTCTTGGGAATCTTCCAGTGCTGCATAATTCCGCAAACATATTAGAACATCAATACTGCTTTTGTTAAAAAGAACAGTGTGATCTTTGGCATCTCTTAAGATCTAAGGTTGTACCTCTTGTTCTCCTACACTCTCAGAAAACACAGACCGCTCTGTTGTGGTTCTGTTCTGCACAGGCCGAGTTTAGAGTGTTATGATTGTGTTACATACAAGTGGACATAAAACTTCACAGCAGGCAGTTGTCCTTGTAGTTGAAACAGCCTTAGTTTTTACAGTGAATGTATTGAATGCTTTCTCGTCAGTCTCTGAAATGGTACCTTCCAGTGGTTAGCGATATTGCCCCCTGATGTCTGGGGGAAAGTTGAAGCAGGATGTAATCCTAAACTGCCATGTGTGTTGGGAGAGAAGCATCCACACAACTAGAAGTGTCTTGAAAGCTTTTTTAACTACAGCCAGAAACTTGGCTAAACAGGCAGTCTGCTTGTTAATATAAAAATGGCTTGTTCTATCAGTATGAGTACCCAGTTGGTCCAGAATGGCAGGGCATACATTTCAGGGATGTCACAACTCAGTGGTAGAACATATGCTCTGCCTACAGAAGGTCTCAGGCTCAAATCCCTGGCATCTCTAGAAAAGACTGGAAAAGGTTCCTTTCTGAGTACCTGGAGAGACACATCAGTTGGTGTAGACCTGCCTTCCCCAAACTGGTACCCTCTCAGATGTTTTGAACCACATCTCCCAATATCTTTGACCATTGACCATGGTGGCTGGGACTGTTAGTAACGCTAGTCAAAAACATCTGCAGCGCACTAGCTTGGGGAAGACTGATATAGACAGTACTATACGACATAGGCAACTAGTTGGACACTGTATAAGGCTGGTTCCTCTGCTCCTGCAAGTAAAGAGTTTTAAAATATAAATGTGTGGCTTCCTTTAGTGATGCATTTCCTTGGTTCCAGGGATCGGACTGGCTTTGGCAGCTGCAGTGAAAGGCTACCGCTGTATCATCGTCATGCCAGAGAAAATGAGTATGGAGAAGGTCAGAGCTGCTTATCATTTCAGATGCTTACAAATCGTCACTTGTTGTGTAATTGGTTAACTGGGACATCGTTAGCCAGCAACGCAGATAGCTGCATATGGGGTAGATGCTGTTTAATATGGTAGTTCTCAGACTTGCTGTTTCAGTGAGGTAGCAAAATGTTTAAAGAGGTTCAGAATTTGGACTGACATTCAGTATTTTAAGTTTAGACTGGCATTACGCTGGGAGTAAAATAGCTAACATCTGAATTAATACATAGTGAAAGCCACTCAAAGTCTTATAGCTTAAAGTTTAATTTCCCCATTGCTCGGGTGTTGTGTGGTTCATTTCACAAATTTGTTTTTTTGAAATCAGGTGGATGTTTTGCGTGCTCTTGGGGCAGAAATTGTGAGGACTCCAACTACTGCTAGATTTGACTCTCCAGAATCTCATGTTGGCGTGGCGTGGAGACTGAAAAATGAAATCCCTAATTCCCACATATTGGATCAGGTAAAGAGGCAGAAGGAGAGAAGTACTTCAGATAGCTAGGTCCTAAGTGGAATACAGTCCTTTTCATTCATCGTTCTAATTTCTCACTGAAGCTGATAAGTTATAATTCCCAATTCTCAGGCAAAGGGATGGAAAAGTCCTTGCCTGAAACCCGGGACAGCCTTCACAGGTCAATATAGACCAGTCTTCCCTGACTTGGTGCCTTCCAAGTATTTTGGACTACTCATCCCATCAACATCAGTCGGCATGACTAATGGTCAGTTATGATTGGAACTGTAGTCTAAAACATTTGGAGTGGTACAGGTTGGGAAAGGCTGATGTAGACAATACTGAGCTAATAGAACCAATGGCTTGTTTCATTATAAGTCAGCTTCCTATATAATCTTAAGTCAATTGGACTAAAGTTAATTGCACTTAACTTGTCCTCCAACTCATACACAATTGTCATCCTGTGGGTGGGGCTCTCTTGTGGGCTAGTTAGCCACTGAAGAGGAGCAAGCATTGGTGGTACGTAAGGAGCTTGAACACCTCTAAAAAAAAAAATTAAGTTAAGTGGTGCTGAGACTATAATTGGAACTCCCTTCCTATTGCTATCTGATAAGTGCCTTCACTGTATTCTTTTTGTTGCCTGCTGAAGACATTTTTATTTACACAAGTCTTCCCAGGCGTTTAGAAAGTGTGTATGAGTTCTACTTTGTTTTAGCCTATTCTGTTGTGGATTAAACTTTTGGTATGTTTTAAATTATGGTTGTGTGCATTTTAGTGAGCATTTTATTGTTTTATCTTTTTTGTAAACCACTTTACAAAATCAAGCGGTATGTAAATTTTATGAAATAAAATAATAGTACTTTGGCAAAGAAATACCCCATGTTCTACTCTGGGGGTATATCAGGGACCAGGGCCTTCTCAGCAGTGGCCCAAAATTCCAGAAACCAGATCCATGGAAGATCAGGCAGGTGCTATTTGTAGAGACTTTCAAGTGGGCTTGAAGACTTTCGCTCCCTCTCTGTAACTTTCTGTGGATGAGGTAAATTAAATTGTCAAGATAATGTCCTAAATTGAAACATGGGGAACTCTCTTCTACTGAGTCAGGCCACTGGTCATCTAGCTCAGTTTTGTCTACTGGCAGCTGCTCTCCAGAGTTTCAGGCAGTTTTTCCCAGCCCTGTCTCAAAACACCAGGAATTGAACCTGGCTCCTTTTGCATGTGCTCTGTCATTGAGCTATGGCCCTTCCTGGTAGCATGAGGATTTGGGGTGGTGGGTTGTTCTTGTGTTTACTTTTTAGATTATTATTAAATGGGCTTGCTTTTGATGGTACTGCTTTTTGCTATTGTATACTGCTTTGTGGAGGATTCTTCCTTTAAAAAGCAGCTTATAGATTTATTAAACATTTAAGTCCACGTGTGTTCCAGCAACAGCCCTCTTTGTAAACTTGCCAGACTGTTGTTTTTCTACATTTTCCTTTCATTTTTCAACATAGTACCGCAACGCCAGCAACCCCCTGGCCCACTACGATTCCACGGCTGAGGAGATCCTGCAGCAGTGTGATGGTATGTTCTGCCGGCGGGTAACTCTTGGGCCCCTCATCCTAGATGCTTTGAGAAAAGGGGGGTTCTGGTAAATTACAAGGCTGCTATAGGGCCAGGATGCATAGACATGGTATCAGTGGGTGTCCAACAGCCCCCAAGCAACTTTTCTCCTGCAAGTTTGCCATGCCCGATAATTAGAGTTGGAAGGGACCCCGGGGGTCATCTAGTCCAACCCCCTGCAATGCAGGAATCTCAGCTAAAGCATCCATGACAGATGGCCATCCAATCTTTGCTTAAAAACCTCAAGGGACGGAGAGTCCACAACCTCCCAAGAAGTGCTATGACATCTTTTAATTTGCATGGTGCTCTAATGGCTGGAACCAAGATGAGGCTTCAACATTGCTATAACTTAGCAATTCCACAGCACATCCCGGTGCATAACATATTTTACAATTCTTATCTTAAATTATTCTCAAAATAGCTCTCTGTGGCTGGTTAGGCTCGGTGCCAATTAACACGTTGCAACAAAGCGGATGTACTACCATGTATTTGTGTCACTGGGTAAATGAGGTACATGTCCGCTTCACACATTATCAAGTACGCCCTAAATGGAGCATTGCATGAGTGTGGGGTGGACCTGCGACATCCACAACATGTGAACCAGTAGCTAGAGACAGTGCTTTGCCTAAAACCATCGGTGGAGCTTTGTGCCAGAGCAAAGATTTAGATATTGGTTTCCCATCTTGAAAGCCCATATCTATAGCTCTAAATGAATATCTCATAGTTCCATAGATACAGGATTATTGTTTCATTTGCTTATGTATTATTACATGCCCTAGGCTTTCAGGACCTGGCAGGCCAGACAGATTAGTTAAGAAATACATATTAGTAAATAAATACATTTGCTGGCATTTGCCTATAGGGTGGAAATGCGAATCTAGGATTCACATAATCTATGGATTCTCTCTTATGTTTATGCAATTAATCTGGGCTCCAGTTGATGTTTTGGGGCATTGTAGGGGGTTGGACTAGGTCATGTTCACAGTACAGTCGTACCTCTACTTACGTATTTCTCTGGATACAGAATCTTCGGGTTACGGACATGGCAAACCCAGAAGTGTATACTTCCAGGTTTCGCCGTGCACGCATGTGCAGAAGCACGCCTCTATTTACATAATTTTCAGGGTGCGAACGGACCCCCGGAACGAATTAAGTTCGTATCTGGAGGGTCCACTTTATAACCTATTGCATTTCTTGTATTTGCTAGCTTAAGGCCAGTAGAGGGAGCTCCCACATAGCATTTTTGTCTGATGAAATGTGTTTCTTCTGCCTGTGCCATACTGAGGCAAAAACCCTTATACCAGAATTGGCTAAAAGACTGTATCCATTCAGATTTGTGTCTTTAATTCTTTTTGGCCACTTCAACTGTACACATGTTTCTGCCTCTCTGATAGGTCACGTAGACATGATTGTAGCTGGAGCGGGTACGGGAGGCACCATCACTGGCATTGCCCGAAAACTAAAGGAGAAATGCCCTGAATGCAAAGTAAGTCCCAGGCTAGGGCAGGCATCTCAATCACTGCTTCATCATTTTCCATTGTTTATGGATTTATGTGATCCCGTGCCTTATTGGGGTATAGGGAGTCTCATGAGCCTTGTGTTTTCTTCACCCTGCTGTGTTATCTCTGTTTGTGAAGCCTTCTGTTCTCATGTTCCAGGATAGGCCCAGGCAGACAGGAATTTCTGCCCTTAAAGAGGCACTGGGACCTGTGAAGACAGGCTTCTCTCGACCAGAGTTTGCTTCCATTCTGTTCTATGGCTCCTGGGGTGACAGCCTTCACCATGCACACAGATCTGCCCCCAAAATGGAGCTCATTAGCAGTCATGGTGCCTGGGAAAAGCACTGTTGTTGCCATGATGACATGGATTGCCACCAGCTATATCATTGATTGCTGCCTGTTCACTTGCTATTTGCATTTTTATCCTCGTGTGTGTATGTCTAAGGAAAGTTGGGACTACTTGCACAGGCAGAACATTCTTATGTAGACCAGCTCATTATGTTCATGTTAAGCATTCTTGATGCAAGAGTGTCCTTTATACTGTTGCACACCTTGCGTACGGCAGTCTGGTCATCACTTATTCCTTATCCTTAAATATGCACCTGGAAACCCACAAGGGAAAAGCAGTTGAGGAACGATTCTGAGCAGAAAACCAGCAGTCAAGGATAGGGTCAAGTACACCCCAGAGCCAGTTGCCTTGACATGGATGTTGAAATCATCTACAACCAGCAATCCAGGGGTTCCTCAACACCAGCTCTTAGACCAGCTTTGTCAGTTCAGGCAGGGAGACTCTAGCAAGGTGGGCAATAAACCAACAGAATCCCTAGTCTATTCTGATTGCCCAATGCCAGGAACACAAACTCTAGATCAACCTCCCAAACTAGACAGAAATTCCTATACTTTTAAAAATTTGGGCAGAATTGTGTGAAATTTGCCAGCAAGGTCACCCCTTTGGAGAATGTGAATACTACCAATTTTGAGAAAGATGTCTCAAAGAATTTAATAGTTTTATTGTGTCCAACATAGGCATTTCATCCTCACAGGAAACAGAATAATTAGTAGAATCTTAAGAGTAATAAAACACGCTGGACATCTTGTATCCTGTACTGTGATTCCTTACAAAATTATTTGAGTGATATAGAGATGTATGTCACTGAGCACATAATATCATGTTTCTGTCTGTATCACCTGTTGGGGTTATATATATGTAATGAGAGCTAGCATCTGAATGGGATCCAGAGCACACTTGTTGACATTCGCCCTTTCACTAAGCCAAATGAAAGCAGTGTAGGAGCAAGTGGTTTTTTTTAGGTTCTTTAAAAGCAATGATTGACATCAGGTTTGGTGTTTTCCAAGTTTTAATGACAGGGAGAACATCTTTGCGATGCCACAACAATTTTGACTTACTATGACTGATTTAACAATGCTGTTCTTGATAGCCAAACGCTGACTCAATGCTAAAAACTCTCTTGCAGATTATAGGTGTTGATCCCGAAGGATCCATTCTTGCAGAGCCTGAAGGACTAAATAATACAGACAGCACAACTTATGAAGTGGAAGGGATTGGATACGACTTCATCCCTACTGTTCTGGACAGATCAGTAAGTCAGACTCCCCTCATGTGCATGACTTACAGTCCCCTTACTGCTGAACACATCTTGCTGGCGTGTCCTAAATTCTTAGGTCTTTGGAAAGGCCTTTTTTGCATCTGATTTCCTGCTGTGAACTTAGTCACGCATCCTCAGGAAATGCATAGACACTTTGCTTTCCAAGTTTTCCTATGTCCTTTTTCATAGATCCCCTCACTTTGTCTTTATTTCCCTGTGGCTACATGTGGCTCATTCCTTGCCAAAATAATGCACGCAGAGCAAATAATGGAGCTCAGAAATGCATATGCAAATGTGCCTAATATTTTACCATTGAGCAGTAGAAAATCTGTGGATGTAGTCAACTGCCTTCTGCTGACTCAGACCATTGGTCTGTCTAGTTCAATATTGTCTACACTGCTGCTCTCCAGGGTTTTGGGGCAGGAGTGTTTAGCAGCTGTACCCGAAGATGCCAAGGATTAATTATAAACATCCACCACTGAAATGCACAATAAAACAACTCCATTAATACAGCACAGCAGTTGAAACAGGAGACTGAGGAGATCGAGGGGATGTCTGTATATGTGGGCAGCAGGAAGACAGTTTCCAGATTTCTCCCAAATTTGTGGCAGTGGACCCAAGAGTCTGCCACTAGAATCCATGTCTTCTGTCCCACACTGAATTTCTTGGCCTGCTTAGTAATAATAATAATAATAATATAATAATAATAATAATAATAATAATAATAATAATAATAATAATAATAAATTTTATTTATATCCCGCCCTCCCCAGCCAAAGCCGAGCTCAGGGCGGCTAACAACAATAGTATTAACTTAAGGGCCCAAGTGCAGAGACAGGTTCAAGGCTTCATGGGGTTTTTTTGTTTCCTCGCCCTTTCTTCCAGTTGGTGGACAAATGGTACAAGTGTAATGATGAAGAATCTTTTGCCTGTGCGCGCATGTTAATCAGAGATGAAGGATTGCTGTGTGGTAAGTGCTTTCTGAGAGCTATATTTGTATTCGTTGAGAATTGAGTACTCAAGGTGACAGTAACAGTTGAGAAGGAACCTCTTTGCTCTCGAGACCAAGTCATACTTTCCTTTTTGTCACACTAGTGGGTCACTGGTATAAGAGTGACCCACTAGTGTGACAAAAAGGAAAGAGTAAAGCACCACGTTTGGTAGCTTTTGAAAAAATAAATAAAAACAGCAGTAGATTGTTGTGAGGGGCGTATTCTTAATTGCCTGCATAGGCCTGGCAGAATAGAAGAGTTTTCCGCAGGCATTCAAAAGTTGGCACAGAAGGCTCCCGTTGTTCAGACATTAGAAGACAATGTCACTTCTTTTAGAATATATATCCAATTAAGCACCTGTAACTATACCTGTAGTTGCTTCTCGGCTTCAGCACACAATAAAGGCAGCTCTAATTATAGAGCCTTTTCTTATTTTAAATTTTTTATTTAAAATAACTACATACAGTCAGAAAATCATCTCTGAATACTCCACAGAGCTTTGTCAAAGCATTTATGCTAAAATCATCACAATCTTAACAAACACAAAATGATGCATTATAACCTCCATCGCTTTGGCAGTTCCAGCTGAACATTTCCACGAAAGGAGTGAGTCTTTGCTGCTATTTGCTGGCTCTTGCAGAACACCAAGCTTTTCTGAACAGAAAGGATGAGGAAATGATTGCTTGGGTTGTTTTCTTCCCTCCGACACCGCTGTTGCCTGCATGATTCACATGCAAGTCTTGGTTATAATATGGCAGTAGCAGAAAGGCAATCTTGAGAGGAAAGGCAAAAGATTCAGTTAGAAAAGTCAGCTCCAAGGTGCTGGGGTTTTTTGCCAACAATTTTACATAACTCCATTACACCATGTAACAAAATTGAATTTCCAGTGCATTTCTGGGAACAAGTTGTGAGATAGTGGCTTGCACCAGGCTGGTCTATTTAATGATGTCCATCTTATCCTGGGGCGAGTAGGGATATGTCCTTTTTACAGTTATTGATGGATGAGCACTTTGGGGCACTTCTGTTGTTGTTTGAATACTTGTTGTGCTGCATGTTTTTTATGAATTGTTAAGTCACTTTGAGACAACTTTTTTGTGAAAATTGATGAGATGGTGATAATGAATACTTTGTTACTTGATCATTAGGCTCTCCCACTGTTCTTTGTCTCCTTTTACACCTGCATTTTCAAAATGGCTTCCATGCCATTTTAATGGTGTCCTCTGTCTTCTGTCAGGCGGCAGCTCAGGCAGTGCTATGTCTGTTGCCGTCAAGGCTGCCAAAGAGCTGAAAGAAGGCCAGCGCTGTGTCGTCATCCTTCCAGATTCTGTCAGGAACTACATGTAAGTAGGTGTCTTATTTCTCTGTTCCTGATGCTGACTGTGAGGTAGGGGACCCTGCCTGCACAACTAACACTGCCCATTTGGCATTGCACCTCTGAATGTGATGGTGGCAGCAGCATGGCTAAGTGGCTCCAGCACCGCTGCTGTAGTGTATGAAAGGCAGCTAAAATAATATAAATAAATAAATACCCCACCCATCTGGTGACTGGGTTTCCCCAGCCACTCTGAGCGGCTCCCAACAGAATGTTAAAAACATCAAACATTAAAAACTACCCGAACAGGGCTGCCTTCAGATGTTTTCTAAAAGTCCGGAAGTTGTTTATTTCCTTGACATCTGATGGGAGGGCGTTCCACAGGGCGGGCACCGCTACCAAGAAGGCCCTCTGCCTGTTTCCCTGTAGCTTCAGTTCTCACAGTGAGGGAACTGCCAGAAGGCCCTCGGCGCTGGACCTCAGTGTCCGGGCAGAATGATGGGGGTGAAGACGCTATACGGGGCCGAGGCCATTTAGGGCTTTAAAGGTCAGCACCAACACTTGGAATTGTGCTCGGAAACATACTGGGAGCCAATGTAGGTCTTTCAGGACCGGTGTGATATGGTCTCAGTGGCCACTCCCAGTCTAGCTGCTGCATTCTGGATTAATTGTAGTTCCCAGGTCACCTTCAAAGGTAGTCCTACGTAGAGAGCATTGCAGTAGTCCAGGCAGGAGATACAAGAGGACGGGCACTTGAAGTTATGGCATCTCAGATGAGGCCCACCCTCTCACACTCACTGCCATTGCCCCTGTGCTGCCCTCCCACCTCAAGCTCACTCACTCTGAGAGACTGCCACTGTTCAGTGGCTTTCTTGGGTCCGGACCCCCCCTCTGCCAGTTTTTCCACCCATCCTTCCCACTGCCACTTTCATGCCCTAGCCTAGCCATGTTGACTTCTCCCTTGCAGGGCTGGTGCCTGTGTCATGGCCCAGTTTGACCTGTGGGTGAGCCAGCCTGATTATATTCTCCTTATGTAGACTTTTACAACTGTCTCACTGAGAACCAAGCGTATTAAAAGAGAGCTGTTGATTCTACGTGCAAGCTATGAAATGTTATGCCGTGTCATCCTTTACAGCTTATTTGCTTTTAAGGCAGGTATAACCTAAATTGCTACTTGTGACTTGTTTCGTTTCTTAATTGCTTCCAGGTCCAAGTTTTTGAATGACAAATGGATGACTCAAAAAGGCTTCATGAAAGAAGAAGATGACATTATTAACAAGCCCTGGTGAGGTGACCATGCCTGTGAAGGCTTAGTAAAATAAGTTGCGACCAAAAACCCACCCTTAAGTCAAAATATTTTTTCTAATATGGATAGTTAAGTCTACACAAGCTAACTTCATAAATATGTCCAGAAGTAATGTTGCTTTGGATAATTGCTGCTGTTAATTGAAGTTATCTGCCCCTCTCTCTGCATCTACCTCCACCTCAGTCATAAATATTAAAATGGCATCCTAGTGCCTTGTTGGCATTACTCAGCTTTAACTAGGGAGTTTATAGGGCAGTCATTATTCAGTACTAGTTCTGGTATAATCCATTTACAAATTGTGGGGGGAAATTAAGGGTACATTTCTTGCCAGTGTGGTATAGTGGTTAAGAGCAGTGGACTCGTAATCTGGTGAACCGGGTTCGCTTCCCCGCTCCTCCACATGCAGCTGCTGGGTGACCTTGGGCTGGTCATACTTCTCTGAAGTCTCTCAGCCTCACTCACCTCACAGAGTGTTTGTTGTAGGGGAGGAAGGGAAAGGAGAATGTTAGCCGCTTTGAGACTCCTTAGGGTAGTGATAAAGTGGGATATCAAATCCAAATTCTTCTTCTTCTTTTCTTAAATTCTCTCTCCCCCCCCCTCTATTTTTGCTGTGATGATTATGCATGGAGGAAGTGAAACTGAAGAGAAAGTCAATGACTTGGCAAAGTCTGAACCTAGGTCTCCAAGATGCAGCAATATTACAACTCATATTGTCCACACTGACCCACTCTAGGCTCTGGAGATATAACAGTGTTTGTTCATGTTGAAGATACAATTCCAGCTGTAGTAAACTAGGCGTTAGATTTTGATTTCCATGTTAATCTGTTGCAGCAAAAGGGTGCTTATGGCACCATATAAGCCAACGGGTTTATAGTGGCATAAGCTTTCATGGACTCAGCCCCACTTTATCAAATCCATGAACTGCTAACCACAGTTGGCAGGGGTGTGCAAGAGAGAGAGGCACGTACACAAACACACAGCGACTGTGAAAAGTACAGGCTGTGGAAATTCTAAGCCAGGCTTAAGACACACAGAGTGACCCTTCACAACAGCAATAACCCAATTATCCAGATTTTATTATTGTGGTAGGATGGCTGTGTTATTGTCAGTTATGGTCACTTTGCTTAAACTGCATACGATTGTCACAGACTGCCCTTTTTGCATTCCATGGCTGCTACTTCCATTTCTCTTTTTCCCTATGTCCACTTGTGTATATTCATAGTCGTACCTCCGTTTATGTAACCCTCTGGTTACGTAAACTTCAGGATGCGTGCACGGCAAACCTGGAAGCATTTTACCGGGTTTCGCCGCATGCACAGAAGCGGTTCTCAGGTTGCGGAAACCTCGGGATCCGACTGGACTTCTGGAATGGATCCCATCCACAACCGGAGGTAAAAAGGTAAAGGTAAGGGTACCCCTGGCTGTTAGGTCCAGTTGCAGATGACTCTGGGGTTGTGCACTCATCTCGCTCTATAGGCCGAGGGAGCCAGTGTTTGTACGCAGACAGCTTCCGGGTCATGTGGCCAACATGACTAAGCTGCTTCTGGCGAACCAGAGCAGTACATGGAAATGCCGTTTACCTTCCCACCAGAGCAGTACCTATTTATCTACTTGCAATTGATGTGCTTTCAAACTGCTAGGTGGGCAGGAGCAGAGACCAAACAATGGGAGTTCACCCCGTCACGGGGATTCGAACTGCCGACCTTCCAATCGGCAAGCCCTAGGCTCTGTGGTTTAGACCACAGCGCCACCCGCATCCCTTGCAACCGGAGGTACATTTCTCTCTCTCTCTCTCTCTCTCTCTCTCTCTCTCTCTCTCTGTGTGTGTGTGTGTGTGTGTGTACACATTGCTAACTGAGGACAAATCTTTGTGTGTCTAATACAGGTAGACTACAATCACAAGATCTTGTGTACTTTTAAAAAAAAACTCTTAGTCATTCAGGTGGCACAAGACTCTTTAAAATGTTGATGGTTAACTCTTTTCAAATAGGGAGGGTTTTTTTTTACTGTTTGTCCTGGCTCTGAGCATCCATATAGTCTCATTTGAGCCAAAATACACCATATGGTGAAAGGTTACCCCAGCCAGCATGGCCAGTCATCAGGAATGATGAAAGTTGCATGCTCTAAACATCAATCCATCCTAAAGACAAGCACGTGCTCCGGAATACCCTGAACAACCTTTTCTGTTAGTAGGACAGAGGGCACTTAAATACAGTAATTGGCTTCATGAGCGTTTCCAGGAAAAGCTTACGTTAAGATACAAACTACTAAGATGCAACTGTTTCTCGGTCCTTGAATTGCTTGTGTAAATTCCTGGGTGGAGAGTGATTTTATATTTGTTTTGTTTATTTTCCTAGGTGGTGGCACTTGAAAGTTCAGGAATTGTGTCTCTCTGCTCCCCTGACAGTACTACCAAGTGTTACCTGTGAAAAGACCATTGAAATACTCAGAGAAAAGGGATTTGACCAAGTACCTGTTGTTGATGAATCTGGGTATGTGTAGATTTTCCTCCCTTCCAAGTATACCCAGTTTATAAATGTATATTTAGTATCTAGGTGCACACACATAGTCATTCCTGCCATTTGGTTTCATCCACCTCGTTTCATGATCCCATCTAGTTTGCTTCTCTGAATTTTCAACTATGAGCCTTCGCCTGCATTTTGCTCACCAGATCAATCCCCTGGTACAGAAAGTCTCCTGAAATTGGTTGATCAGGCCCCTGATTAGAGACTAATTTGGAGCGAAACCTCCCACCTTTTTTGTTTTTCTGTCCCTGTGCTATATAGGACATCAACAAAGATTTTTGATTGTCACTTCCGTCACAGGTGTGGCTTTTTAAAATCTTCTCTTAAAATCATGGTATGGTTTATTATCTTTTGAGGGCCAGAGTCATCTGCTTCAAATGACCCATAAAAGAATTAACTGAGCCTAAATTGCATCTCAGTCCTGAAGTCACCAGGCATGAAATAGGCCAGTGGGGTGGTCAGCATTGCAGGTGGGTCAGACAGGGACAAGTTGCAATGCAGGCAGGATGTTCACTCCCAAAAGTTCATCCCAGTTAACAACGGAAGCTAAACGAGGTTTATTCTGTGACTCACATCATTTGCAATAAAAGCAGCGCAGGCAAAAGAAAGACCAACTTTATCTAACACACAATTTTATCCAAATTGTACAGACTGGGAAACTGGGGAAGTGATGACTGAGAAAGACGCAGCATCTTTGAACTTTCTGTTTACAGCAACAAGGCTTTTTATGTTATGCAAAAGCAACTGTGTTAGGAACTGTGCATAACTAGTTCATAAGTCTTTGTCTAAGCATATAGCTTTGCAAGAAAGTCCAGCAAAGCAAGTTGCTCTGAGTGTTGTACATAAATGGAAAAATGACTCATATTTAATAATAATAAAATGACAATAATATAATAATTATAATAATCTATACTGTGGTACGCATTCCCGCAATGTATTATTAATTATTAATTCCTCCTCAGGGTTTATGGCACACATTTTTTGGCAGGGTAGCAATTAGGAAAGGGGAAACAGTAAGCAGGGAAAGTTCCTCATCCCTTCCATGCTAGTTCTCCACACTTAAACTCCTTCCTCCAGAGGTTTATAAAGAAAATAGTGTTTGGATGCTATTAAATAGAACCTGTGGTTTTACCCCTAAGGATTCTGCACGCCCCTGAATTCAAATTGAGAGGGATTCTGTAAATATTGGCCTAAAACATTAAACTGATAAAAAAGGAAAGAACCCACAACTCACCCAGTAGAAAACTGTGTCTAATACCTTCTTCTTTTCAGATTGATTTTGGGAATGGTTACCCTTGGCAACATGCTTTCTTCACTGCTTGCTGGTAAAGTGCAGCCATCAGACCAAGTCAGCAAAGTAATCTACAAGCAGTTCAAAAAGGTATCAAAGTCTTCTGGTGTCTCTTGTTCCTTTCCCTGACCCGCACCATTGCTGAGGGGGGAAAGAGGTTTTTGACAAGGGGGAGGTCGTTTGACTAAAATGTATGATGCACATTAAGGAAATTATACACAGTTACACACAGTTTTAGATACTGTTTTGCTGTAGGGTTGTTCACATGTTACACTGAGCGCACAGGCGGTCTCTACACGTTTGCAAGGGCTTGTGTGAAAAAGTGAACACAACTCAACTGCTGTGTATTCTTTGAACATCACATGCGAACAAGGTTACATATACTGATCAACTCCTGTGTACACGTTATTGTACATATGAACACTGCTTACAAAATCTGGATATGCCTATTTTGTGAGAAAACACATGTATTTAAATGCAAATGTTTTAAAAATATTTTACCTATTTGTGAAAACTAGGGGTAATTTGTGTGCCGCTGAATAGCTTTTGCTGGAAATCACAGCTGGGAGGAGTGTTGTGGCCTCCAGGCTCTGCTTGCAGGCTTCCCATAGGCACCTGCTTGGCCACTGCAAGAACAGGGTGCTGGAGTAGATGGGCCATTGGCCTGATCCTGAAGAGCTCTTCTTATGTTCTTAACAGACTCCATCTGTACTATACAGTTAAAGCACCATACATACCACTTTAAACAGTCATAACTTCCCCCAAAGCAGTTTGGAAACTGTACAGCTGTACCTTGCTTCTCAAATGTAATCCGTTCCGGAAGTCCGTTTGACTTCCAAAAATGTTCGAAAACCAAGGCGCGGCTTCCGATTGGCTGCAGGAGCTTCCTGCACTCAGTTGGAAGCCACGTCGGACGTTTGGTTTCCAAAAAACGTTCACAAATCAGAAAACTCACTTCGGGGTTTGCGGGGTTTGGGAGCCAAAACGTACAAGTACCAAGCCACGACTGTAGTTTAAGGATGTTGAGAGTTGCTAGGAGACTTCCATTCCCCTCACAGAGCTACAGTTCCCAGAGTGGTTTAAGTCATTCCCTCTTCCCAGGGAACTGGGAATTGTCGCTCTGTGAGGGAACTAGGGATCTCCTAACAACAGAGTAAAAAGATTAAAAAAACATACATTTTTTTTTAAATGATAAAAATGTAGGGCACAGAGTAGTATGTTAGCACAGCAGCTGATGTGTATCTATGTGTACTAGAGTCGGGATACATTTAGCCCACCCCAAGTCAAACAGTCGTACCAAATGCCGCAAACCTGGAAGTGAGTGTTCCAGTTTGCAAACGTTCTTTGGAATCCGAACGTCCGACGGGGCTTCCACGGCTTCCGATTGACTGCAGGAACTTCCTGCAGCCAATCAGAAGACACGCTTTAGTTTCCAAACATTTTGGAAGTCGAACGGACTTCCAGAAGAGATTCCAGACAGAGGGCCTTCTCGGTAGTGGCTCCCACCCTGTGGAACGCCCTCCCATCAGATGTCAAAGAGATAACAGCTACCTGACATTCAGAAGACATCTTAAGGCGAGCTTTTTAATATTTAATGCTGTACTGTTTTTAACACTTGACTGGGAGCCGCCCAGAGTGGCTGGGGAAACTCAGCCAGATGGGCGGAGTATAAATAATATATTATTATTATTATTATTATTCCGTTCAACTTCCAAGGTACGACTGTACAGACCTGGGGAAAATGACTGAACTCTGAAGAAGGGCAAACATGCCTAGCAATTAATGCTAGTAATATTTTAACACAATACTGATAAATAGGGAGAGTTGGAAGGTATGTTAGTCCCATTTTGATTTTGGTCTCAAGAGTTTGAGTCTTCCCAGTGGATAATGAGACTCTTGACATCTGGTGTTGTAATTTTTTAGCAGGCACAATAGTTTCTGCAGGATTTTGGCAGCTGTTTCATGAGCAGTATTAGGATGGCTGGATCCACAAAGCCTTGTTTGGAGGGGAATGCAAACTATGGCAAAGTAAAACCAAGATGCAACACTTTGGGTAAAATTACCATTAAAAGCTTGTTTGCAGCACATAACTGAAATAGACAGCTACATACTCTGTGAAACTGCAGCTTCAATCTTGTGCACGTTTATTGGGGGGGGGGGCTAAATCCAATTAAACAAGTGACATTATTGTAGCTTACTTTGGTCAATGTCAGTGAAATATTCTGCCTATTAAATTCTCTAAATAGGAAGCATAGACATTCATGGGGGGCAGCCCTCCCCCCGGATGAACCGTAACTCTCAGATTCTGAGCTTTTATTTTTGTGAAAAGCGTTTGTAGCAGCTGAGATGAGAGGCAAATTGTGCCGGCACAATTCTCAAAATATTTTGTGAGAAACTGCTCTTGAATCTCAGTTTTTTACTTTGCCTCACCCTGAAAAATATCCTGCAGACGCACATAGCTGGAAGAGCTCCACTTTACAGCTTGTCACAATCCTAAGTAAATCTGCTCAGAAGCTGGTGTCCACTGAGTTCCTTGAGACTTACTTGAAGCCTAAGGGAACTTACATGCAAACCAAGGTGTACCTTAAAAGCGACACTTCTACTTCACATCAAACTAATGCTTTAGCAAATATATTTTCTAATTGTTAAAATTCTGAGGCTAAAATGTAACCCTGCACCTAATCACTTCATGTTTTCTACTAATGCTTCGTGATCACATTAAATGAATTTAATTTCTTCCCTAGCTATCAATTGAATCACCGTGCAAAATGTATAATCTGGTGCGTAATTAAGCAACGTAGCTTCTCTCCTCTCTTAAGTGTAACTGGTGTTCTTACGGTGGAGGGGCCCATGTTGCCTAGTGGCAAATAGCAAGGTCACATAAGCTGCAGTCTGCAGGCAATTACCACACCAAAAAAAAGAGCTTCTGACACTGGGAAAAAATAGCCGTTTTGGACTGGAGGCCAGCCGCTTCTGCAGTCAAATGTTCATCCCCAGGTTGTGGGGTTGGGGAAGAAGGATGCAACTGGGTTTAAAGATGTGTGTTGTTTGCCTCTGGATAAAAAAATTCAAACCCTGTATTGTTTATTCCTTTTTATGGCTAAAGCCAGGGCTGTGGACCTTTTGCCCTTGTGCCATACAAACTTGGCAAAATGAGCAGATGTTACATAATTTGCATAATTTATTCAGGTTGCAGAATTTTTGCCTTAGCATGGAATGTTGATTATCCTGGCACAGAATTTTAATCTGTACTGTTACTTTTTAGAAAGTAGAGTATACCCAGCCCTGGCTGTAGTTCCTGGTTCTTTAGTGACAATTTCTGGGGACTGTCTTCCTTTCTTCTGTGAGCTCAAACACTGTTGTCTGGAGTATCCCTCCTTCATACAACTCCTTTACTCTGTAACCAACATTACCACTAACAATTTCATTCCTTTTTAAAAGATTGCTAATGTACTACAAAGAAATGTGATAAAATGGCACTTTTAAAAATTTTGAACCATAGACTCTGTCAATCTACTTTAGATGTTTTGTCACTGAAAGAGAAAATCTTGAACAGCCTTATTATTATAGAAGAAAATTATTGGGTATGCTTACAGTTGATTCGGTTTGACTGGGAGACTGAGTTGTTCCAGTAAACCAAGAAAAGGTTCTTTCCATTATGTTAAGATACAGTCGCTCCTAAATTTATAGTATTACATTACATTTAAAATTACGAAATCCTGATGGGTCTTTGTAAGCATAGATCGTGATTGATTGCCATAATGGTATTGGTGATTAAAAAGTGCAGGAAGGCTCCTGTGAGTATAAATTGAAAGCAACTGAATTAAAACACAGCGCTGTTGTGCTTAGTGCCTCTGTTCTTGCTCTGTCTGCTTCACTCAGAAAATCTTATTTCCTACTGAATTGACAAGTACTGGCATTCTTGGCTCACAAGCCTAGAATCTAGGATAATAATGATGATGGGCAGAAAATGTAGATTTTGTGTGCTTGAGTGTTTCGGAGGACATTGTTTCAAGCCAAGTTGGTGTGGATAAAATTGCCAGCTTTATAGACTACAGCAATAAGTCCCTACTTTCTATTATGTGAGACTGAAGAAAGGCCAAAGGATACCACAGCCTCCTGTCCCTTTCTCCTGTTGTATCTGAGCAGCTTTGTTTTGAGGACTGAGCTGATCTCAGTTGTGTTTCACAGGTTCACAGTTATGAGTTGGCGCCAAAGAACTGTAAGTGGAAGGGAAATGCCTGCTAGTGACCTGCCAGTAAAGCTTGCACAGGAGTTTGTGTGTTTCTGTGATAGGTTTTGTGGCACAAGAGATTGCACAAGCGCTTGTTCAAGTGGAACAACGTGTTCACTTTTCTCACATGGTGCTCTAAGCTTAAAGCTTGGTGAAAACCTGGGATGGGGAGACTGTGGCCCTCCAGATGTTTTGGATGGCAGCTCCCACCTGCTGGCACCATTATGGCCAATGGTCAAGGATGATGGGAGTTCATCAAGCCACCGGTTCCCCATCTCTGGTGTAAAGCAATGCTTTCATATGCTGAAGGCTCCTCCAGCTTGTGGAAGGGCCCTTTTGGATCTTGGCCACAAAATACAGGCAGCTTAGATAGTGCCTTTTTCATTCTGCAAGTTTCTTTTGATTGATTTAGCCATAGTATTTTCTGTTTTCCCACAGCTCACGTCAATAGCAATACATTTATATCACAACTCCTGAAGTCCAACTCCCTGTCAAAGTGAGATATCTCTACTGCAGTGCCTGTAATACTTGGCCATCTAGACTTTACTTAAGTGGTCTGGGTATTCATTGTTTTGCTGGCCTATATTGCTAGGAATGAAAAGCAATATCCCTGTGGGGAAATTCAGTTCTGGAATATGGACTTGTACTTTGTTTCTACTGAATGGCTTTTATAGTTTTTCCTCAGACCTCTTATTTTGTCCCAAATCGCCTCCTTCCAGCTCTTATTGCCAGAATTGGAAAATAAACCACTAGTAAAGGTGTGTGTTTCTGAACTTGCAGTTGCTGTGCTTTAAGCAGAGAGAACACCTGGCTCTCATTGGGTTTTTACATTACCATGCTCTACAGACTTTTTTTTTTCTTTCATTCCACTTCTCTTTAAAACACCAACATTTAACATGAACACACATACTGAAAAATAAAGATTCATACGATAACTGCCATATCACGAAACAAATACTACTTTCAAAAGCTTGTTGGAAAAGCACTGGGATTGGGGAACTTATCTGTAAGGCTATTCAATTGCTTTTAAAGTCTGTTTCTCTTTGCAGATTCGTCTGCAGGACAACTTGGGGAAGCTGTCCCATATTTTGGAAATTGATCATTTTGCTCTGGTGGTGCACGAACAGATTCAGTGTAAGTAGAAGACCTGGCAATAATCCTACTGTCTCTGCCACACTCCCCGTTGGCTATATAACATATAATAGCAGTTAACGGCAGTGAGAATCTTCTGCGTCTTATATAGGGCACATGAAGGAGCCACAGGATTTTCTCCACACATATGAGGGTAAGAAATAAGCTTTGCTAGTGGAGGCTAAGATTCTCACTATGCCAGTTCTGGGTTAGACAGGGGAAGTGCCCAATGCATACATACCCTGACCTCCAATTTCTTTGGTGCGTCTCCAAGAGTACTCATGATATGAATAAGTGTTTGTAGAATCCAGCCTCATATGCTGTTGCATTGCTAACTTAGTTGCAATCTTCCCTGAGTTGAAAATCAACAATTTATCACCTGCCAGAGTCCTCCTTTTGTAATTTGGGTTGCCTTTCTCCAACAGAGCCTGTGGTCTGTTGGTGCCTTAGTTGGTGAATGTAGGCAGGGGAAAGTGGTCCAGAAATTCTGGTCCCACCACATTCTGTTCTGGTGGTGCTTCTGCTGCTTTCCACTGCATTGTCCTTCACAATTTTTATTCTAACTGAGGTGCAAGGCAGAAGACAGAGGACTTCAACTATGAAACTCCTGCATTTGAACTAGGACTAGACAGAGCACAGTGGCTCTATCTAAGGACGCCTCTGCTGTTTGTGCTCTGAAGGTCTTAGAAGATGACAGGTTTGAGGCCTAACCCTTCTTACCCCGTTGAATTTAGTAGGATTTACTTCTGAGTGAACATGAGCAAACAGGATGGTTAGACATGGATATCTATGCCTCTATCAACATAAAAAGCTTTAAAAATATGATGTGGAACAAGCAGAGAGGTTGGTGCCTCAACAACTAAATAATACACTTCATGCAAGGCAAAAGCTACAGTGCCTTGCTCCATTTACCTATGAAATGCTCCTTGCTTGGTGCTCTTTGTGTAGAACATTGGGTTGGGGTTAAGATGACTGAGTCAGGCAAATTGCCCTTAGGAGATGGTAACAATCCCATATTCTTCTTTTGCTTCCTCAAAAATGCCTGTTTGGTGCACTGACACCATATTGACTTTAACTGAGTTCTAACACTGCAGTGCCAACAGCATAGGCAGGACCAATTACCAGGAGCGGATTAAGGAAGCCATCCTCTCCACTTGTACTAATCTTGAGAATGCCTTGTGTCAATGGCAAGCTAGGATCTGCCTACTATACTTTAATTTCGGTTGCTTTTTTTGGTCTTGTATTTTTAAATTAGTTTTATAGAGGAAAAGTACATATATTTTCAACAACCAAAACATATACAGTGCAAGAGAAGATACTCAGGCCTTGAGACACAAGTAGTTGAAAATTGTGTATGCTAGGGTTTGGTTCCTCAACTTATGCCTTGTCATGTTATTCTCCCCTCTATAGATCACAGCAATGGCCAATCCAGCAAAAAGCAAATGGTCTTTGGTGTTGTCACAGCAATCGACTTACTCAACTTTGTGACTGCCCAGGAACGACGAAGAAAGGCAACCTAATTTCAAGAAGCACATTGGTGGCAGCTGCTTCAGTAGCTTTTAGGGCTTTAAGCATCTTTTTTTTCCCCTTCCCATTTTTGTTAAGACAATCTCAATTTTATTTTATTTTTTTAATCTAACCAAATAAACCAAGCATCATTAGTGGAACCACATGGGTTGTAAACAAGGTTCTGCTGTCATAACTTCCAGTATGTTAAGGAGCACACTGAAAAAGTAACCCAAACTGAATTTATGGTAGTCATCAGGATCGCTGCTGTTCAGTGAGAGGTTGTCTCCTCCACAAAGATTGGTTCTCTTTTGCTGTGATACAGCTGAGTTGCAGAACCCAGAACTGAGGAACTAGCAATAATGGCTGGGGTGACCAAACCGTTAATGTCTCTGATAGTGGCCACATGGGGTTCTCCCCAAAGCACACCGTTCCTGCTTTCATGAGTGCAATGTACCTTCAAACTCTTCCTCACTAGTGTTGCAGGCTTGGGAGGCCTAGCTGCAACCTTAGGCATCTTATTCACGTTACAACCTGCTAGGTGTGGAGGCTCCTGTCTTCTGTACTGAAAACACACAAAATAACACCCAGGCCGTCAGTTCTCCCTTACTAGATGTTTGATATCCTCTTCCGCACTCTGGGAAAATCGTGGAGATGGGGCAGGGCAAGGAAATAATTCAACGCTGCTTTTTCACTTGTAAGTGGATACAGTGTTTTTTTTCAGCCACACTGCAAATTATCTCTTTGTGTTGCCAATTTACAGTCTGGATTATTGTCTGCACGTTGCTCATAAGGTAAACAGATGTACAGCAGCAACATCAAAGAACACTAAATTCTCCATTGCTTTAGGTCATTGACTCTGCCAGGTGTAATATGGAGAGTTTTTATTTCCATTAACCTAACCTTGGACAATTTGGCTAATAGACTATTGAACACCAAAATTATTCTATAATAGCCACCCTGTGTAGGCCAAAGAAAGTTTGACAAATGCCCTAATCTTTCATGGAAAGTTAATGATGATTCTTAGCTAGAAGTATGTCTACATTTGTTATATTGTGTTGCTTTATGCCAGCTTCTGTTCTACTTTGCACATGAGTAAGCTAATGTTGTGTTATGTTTGGCTTGGGGGTGTTATGTTAGTCTTTATGGGGGATACGGGAAACACATTTGGCTCTTTATTTACTCAGGTGAATTTGTTTAATTGAATTGATGTCGTTTTCCCTTCTGCGACTTCCTCTAATTTTCACTGGAAATTTTTAAGAAGCATGATACTGATACTGTGATTTGTTTTGTTTTGTTTTTTGCCGTTCTATCTATACTTGTGTTTTATGTCAGAAAACCCTCTTGCTACAATCAAACATTCAGTGAAGTGTGCATAAGAACATTGGTTTCATGTAGAAAACTCGGATTTATATATAAAACGTATCTCTAGGTGCTTTCTTAGTGTAAATTCAGTTTGGTCCAGTTTATATAGCAGATGAAATACCCGTTGTCCAATATTTTGTTCAGTATTGTAATCACCAAGCATTAGCATTTTAGCATTATAAAAAAAGCAAATCCATATGTTTCTAAAAGTTTTGTTCCAAAAAAGCTAAATAAAAATCATTTCATTTCTGACAAACTAACTAGACTGCATAGTTTGTTATTGTTATCAACATTTATTTTCTTGTCTTTGAAGTACTTCTGACTGCAGACATATGGGTCCAGAGGGGGTGAATCAGCTTGATCCTTTGTTGGGGGGCAGGGATGCATTGATCCAGTGTCTCCTCCCTATTCTCCAACTGGTCAGCATCAGTGTAAGAGATCGTGGCACCAAATATATTTTTGGAGTCAGTTTTCAGTCCGGCACAAACTTCAACCAGGCCCTGTGTCTGGTTTGTGCTGGAGTCTTTAACAACAAGCAGGATTGGGTATCCAGAAAACAATATCCATATGCCCATATACATGAAATCTGAAATGGAAGCTAATTCTTGCTTGTGCGGTTATAATACTGGTTGTAGCATTGTCTGGTCTGCCAAGTTGGGAGCACATTACTGTGGAGGGTTTTTGTGTGTGTGTGTGTTTTGGTTTTTTTAATTAGTCTAAGTCTTTAGAAATTGATCCTGGAGCCTTTAATCTGATGGGATTGACAGAGGTACATACGGTATTGCCTCTGTCTTTGGCAGATGCGCCTAATGTATTTGCACTAATGCAGATCCCTCAGCTTGGGTGGGTGTTAAATGGGGCATCCTTGGAGGAGGATGTACACCAGACCATGAATTGTTCCTGAAGTGACCTTGATCTTCATGTTTACAAAACCAGAGAGGAGGCCGGCTTTATAAACTGTTGTACCGCAGCATCTCTGCACTCTCACTGAATTTCTTCATGCAGCATTTCCTTCTGTTTCTTGAACGTCTCCACAAATGTGGTAGAGGATGTTGGAACTGCTTGCAGCCACAAATAGGTTTTGTGGGTCAGGAGGAGTGGGCAGACTTCAGGATTGTTTTGGGCTACTTTACTTCTTTTTTAAAAAGTAGAACCCGAAGATCGGCCAACCTGAGCCAAAACTAAGAAACATGCGGTCAGAATGAAATAAGATAATGCATTGGAGTTCATTCTGAACCTAGGAATTAGTTTTCAGTACAGTGGTACCTCAGGTTAAGTACTTAATTCGTTCCAGAGGTCCGTACTTAACCTGAAACTGTTCTTAACCTGAAGTACCACTTTAGCTAATGGGGCCTCCTGCTGCTGCCGCGCCGCCGGAGCCCAATTTCTGTTCATATCCTGAAGCAAAGTTCTTAACCTGAAGCACTATTTCTGGGTTAGCAGAGTGTGTAACCTGAAGCGTATGTAACCCGAGGTACCACTGTACTGGACTTAAGGTCCTTTCACGTATAAATCCACTCTTGATTAACTTTTGCAGCAGCCTAGTTTAGGTAAGCAGCCTAGATTATTTCTTTTGTTAACACAGCTGACTCAGTAACACTTTGCTGAAAATTCACCAGGTATCGACCAGCAGACCCTGATCTATATTCTGCCCCCTCCCTATCTTAGGTGCATTGAGATGTTAAAATGGCTGGTTTATCCTTTCCTTTTTAGGAAAATTGGGTCTAGTTGGATGGAGATGGGGCCAGATGGTGCCTTTTTTAAATCAGTCAGTGCATCAGCTGACTAATTAAAAATGAGGCTGCCCTCATTCACCCTATTACGTGTAGGTGAAACAATAGGGTTAAGTTGAGCACAGTGTGTTCTGTGCTGTACTTGTTCTGTAGATAAATAGAGGACTTCAGTCCACAGCATTACTTTCATAAGTAATAAATATCCCCTTAGAAAAATAGTTCTGTGTCTTTACCTCTCAATTACTGGGTTGTCTGAGGAGACAAAGTTTAAAAAGATTACAAGTCTTTACCAAAATCACCAGGAGTCCTTTCAATAGAGGTGCAATTAATGGAGGAAAATATATTTAAATTTTGTAACTGAATGCCACAATGATTAATATGGCAAGCTTTTTCAAAACAACAACCACCTACCTATATTTGTGGCACAGTTGCTGGGAAAGTTTCATCTAAATGAGGAAAAGAGGAAGGGCGCGGTTCTTTTAAAAGTGAAGCGCCATTCTGCTCCCCCCCCCAAGATTTCCCCAAGAGCCTGTGAGGATTCTCCTCCTCCTGCCACCATACCACCTAGCAAATCAGCTGATGCCTTCAAGGAGCTCCCCATGCTGTGGGAATATTACCCAGCGTTCATGTTTACTTTTAGAAGTGAGGCACAGTGGAGACTATGATGTCTTTGGGGCATATAATTTATTTATGCATATATACAACCTGAGCCTATGACGGAGGAGTTCACAGCATTAGCAAACCAAGAGATCTCTCTCTGCCTACCGCGTTGCTTCTAGGTCACATCACTCCTCAACTCTGGTTTTTGTCCTCACTATCTGGGAGTTGAGGGAGGAGCCCCACCCATTTGCCATCTCCTACAGAGATACTTAATTCCCCTTAATGGCACATTATCACCTCAGAGGAAGTTGGCTTGGCTTGATTGGATTTTAACGTTTTCTGGATCCAGGGATTGGAGGGGCCTGGCACCCACAAACTCCTAACAACCAAGACATCTGGCCCCGGATATACAAACAGCAAAATAAAGTTTCCTTGCAGAATATAACAGACAATTTAGAAAAGGCATTAGAACACACACAATCATAAACAGATAATGAAACACAATTACACTTTTAACCCCCTTAATGGTATACTACCCAGGGTATCACCTCGCTGGAAGCCACCTTGGCTTGATTAGATTTTAACACTTGCTGGATCCAGGGATTAGAGGGGTCTGGCGCCCGTCTTAACACCCCAAACCTCGATTAAATACTAACATTTGCTAAATCCACAGATTGGAGAAATCAGGCACCCACAAATTCAGAACACTATATATCAGCCTACCAGTAGGTGACATTTATTTGTTCAGTAAAAACAGATCTCTTGTCATTTAGTTCCAAAATTAATTTGCTGTGACATTTTTCCATCTTCTCCGCATTAAGCAGTTGATCCCTTACCTTTCCTGCCCCGACCTGGCCACAGTGATCCACGCAACGGTCACCTCCAGGCTTGACTACTGTAATTCGCTCTACGCAGGGCTGCCCTTGAAACTGTTCCACAAACTCCAGTGGGTGCAGAATGCTGCAGCGAGGCTCCTCACGGGGTCCCTGCCATGGGAGCATATTCACTCAGTGCTTTACCAGTTGCACTGGCTCCCAGTGGAGTAAAGGGTTAGGTTCAAGGTGCTGGTTTTGACCTTTAAAGCCCTTTGTGGCTTAGGGCCCTCGTATTTACGGGACCACCTCTCCTGGTATGCCCCACAGAGGACTGTAAGGTCCATGAATAACCATAGTTTAGAGGTCCCAGCCCCTAAGGAAGTCAGACTATCCTCCACTAGGGCCCAGGGCCTTTTCATTGATGGCTCCGACCTGGTGGAATGCTTTGTCCCTATGAGACTAGGGCCCTTCAGGATTTAACCTCCTTCCATCAGGCCTGTAAGACAGAGCTATTCCACCTGGCCTTTAATTTGAATTCAGCCTGATCTTTTATTTCCCTTCTCTTCCCTCCCCCTCCCCTTTTATGAAGATTACCCGCTCTGAGACCCCACAGCTAATTCTCCCCTGGCCTCCTCACTGGCCCAAGTAGGACTAATTCAGCCAGCTAGCCCTGGTGACTAATGCTTATTAGATGGATTTTCCCCAAATTGATTTCTGAACTTTGAATTTTGTTATTCACATTTTTGTACTGTGTTTTATGCTGCTTTTACAATTATGTGTTTTTAATTTGTTGTTAGCCGCCCTGAGCCCAGTTTTCTGAACCGGGAAGGGCGGGGTATAAAAAAAAATATTATTATTATTATTATAGGCTTCAAACTTATCAAGGTGGTTAAGTGCACAGAGTATAGCAGTGTGTGTGCATCTGTGTTTGTGCCCTTGGACTCTAATCTGTACCTTAACTGTAGTTTTATGGCTTATGGTCTAAGAGCCTTGAAGAATCAAAAGGAAAGATCCAATTACTTGGGGCATGTGCAAAAAGTCCACTTGGAGCTCGTCCTCTTTGGATCTAATCTAGAATGACAGCAAAAGGCATAGTAAAAATTCACAGGAATACAATATGATCATTATTAGCCATGAGACCAAACAGAACTTCCAGGCAGTATCCAAAGTTCCCATTCTTGTTAAAATAAATAGATGGCATTATCGTCACAACAAATATGAAAAGTTGCCCTTCTTGTTCATCTTCTTGCCCTAGCTTGCATGTGTTTGAGTAGCAGCCTTCTAACAGCCTACAGTTTTACTGTATATTGTCTGTTTCCACCCACTGTTCCCACACTCTGGGTGATATGCCAATTGTGGTAAGTGGTATTTCTTATTCTATCTTAGGTTAAATTATCAGCATCACTCTCTATTGAATGGCTCAGGCCACATGCAAAGCACTGTTCTCACTTCTAAGTGCTGTATTTTGTGAAGGATTTTGACAAACTAAGGTGTCCAGAAGTGGATGACTAAAATGGTCTGGAAATCAAGTCCAATGTGGAACAGTTGAAAGAGCTGGTTATGTTTAGTGTGGAGAAGAGAAGATCAAAGGGGACCATGACAGCGGTTCTCTGATATCTGGAGGGTTGTTAAAGATGCAGAAGATTTGTTGTTTCACAGGGCAGGACTAAAGCCCAGGGGTGGGAACTGCAAGAAAGTGAAGTGCAGGTTGACATTAGAAAAAAAGGCTATTTGGCGGAGGAACAGACTACATTGAGAAGTGCTCTCTGTGCAAGGAAAATGGTTATAATTTTCATTAGACTACTTGGGAGGCAAGCCAGTACACACAATGATGAAAACAAGATCAGTGTCCCATAATGGGTTAAAACTGGCTGTGTGTGTTTTCAAGGAAACTGAAAGGAACGAGCTCTAGATGGCCTAATGCAGACATCCTTAAAGTAGCCTTACATTCTGTCTTCTCTGTTCTTGAGAGGTGATCCTTACCAAACTTTTAAAACTCAGGTTGTCCCCATGTCTCCTGGCAGAGGCTCTGTGCCTTGAACAATAGGCCAAAATGCAATGGGTGAAGCTTTGCCACCCCAGCAATTCCCTATTAGGAGTTTCTGAAGCTTGCCAGAAAGAGGCGACCATCCTGTTCATAATGCAGCCTTCCCGAGACTTGGGTACCCAGATGTTGCAGGATTACAGTCGCCATCAGCTCTAGCCAGCATGGCCAATAGTTAAAGATGATGGGACTTAAATATTGAGGGACTTAAAGTTGGGGAGGAGTGCTCCAATGCACGAAACAGTTAGTTTTCTTTCTGGCAGCTTTGATGCCAGTGGAAGTTCTGAACACACCCAACCACAAGGAGATTGCAAATGTTAAATGACATGGTAGTTATATCCGCATAATCTTGCTTCTCCCTTGCCCATCAATTCTGGGCTGTTTGCATTTTACAGCTTGTTTGTTACGTAAAAGAAAGATAAGGGTTATATAACCTTACAACACTTTTTTTTTACTGTTATGCATAAAAATACCTTGTGGAAGGTGTCTATGAACTCCACGCCCTAGATACTTTCTTTAGACATATTTCCACTGACATAAAGTGGAATGGATAGTAGCAATCAACAGCCCTCTCTTTTAAAGTCACCTTGGTCAGTGCAAATCACTGCCTCCTGTGAAAGTGAGTTCCACAGTTTAACGGTGTGCTGTGTGAAGAAGTACAATAACACTTTTATCATCTTCACAGTATGCTGCAGGTTCCTGTTATTCTGGTGGAAGGGAGGGGCTACATGGCAGCAGCTGGTGGGACCAGAACACAAAGACTACATGGGAGACAAGCCACTATACATAAACTCATAGAGCTGCAAAGCTGGAAGGAATCCCAAGGGTCATCTAGCCCAACCCCACAATACAGGTATCACAGCTAAAGAATTCGTGACAGAATCTGTTTAAAAAACCTCCACTGACGGAGAGTCAACCACCTTCCATAGTAGTCCGTTCTCAATGTCAGAAATGTTTAATTAGAATCTCTTTTCCTGCAATTTGAATCCATGATGCTATATAGCCTCTACACAATTTCTGGGGTTAACCCTTCAGGATGGAGTGGAGTTTGGATTTGATATCCCACTTTATCACTACCCGAAGGAGTCTCAAAGCGGCTTATATTCTCCTTTCCCTTGCTCCCCCACAACAAACACTCTGTTGAGGTGAGTAGGGCTGAGAGACTTCAAAGAAGTGTGACTAGCCCAAGGTCACCCAGCAGCTGCATGTGGAGGAGCGGGGAATCGAACCCGGTTCACCAGATTACGAGTCCACCGCTCTTAACCACTACACCATACTGGCTGAATGTGCAGTAAACAGGCTATCTGGAAGAGACCACTATCAAGGAGCTACAGTGGTGCCTCGCAAGACAAAATTAATTCGTTCCGCAATTTTTTTCTTCTTGCGAGTTTTTTGTCTTGCGATGCACGGTTTCCCATAGGAATGCATTGAAAATCAATTAATGCGTTCCTATGGAAACCGCCTTCAGACCAGGTCCGGGGACAGTCTGTCCCCCGACCTCTTCTGAAGGCTGGGGGGGGGACAAGGGCTTTTCTTCCCACCCCCAGCATTTAAAAAAACCCCGGGACAGCGGAGGACTTCTCCGCTGTCCGGGGCAATCTTAAAATGCTGGCGGGCGGCATTTTAAAATCGCCCGGGACAGCGGAGGACTTCTCCGCTGTCCGCGGCGATGTAAAAGCCCCTGGGAAGGCAGGCAGGGGGGACAAAGACTTTTGCCCCCCGCCCGCCTTCAGAAGAGGTCCTGGACAGCTTCTCCCCGCCGCCCCTTGCTTCAAAAGAGGTCCGGGGACAGCGGGGAAGACGCGCTGCGCTTCCCGCTGTCCCCGGACGTCTTTTGAAGCAAGGGGCGGTGGGGAGAAGCGATCTCCCCCCAGCCCCTTGCTTCAAAAGAAGTCCGGGGGCAGCGGGAAGCGCTTACCGCTGTCCCCGGACCTGGGGCTGCGGGGAGAAGATCGCTTCTCCCCGCCACCCCTTGCTTCAAAAGAGGTCCGGGGACAGTGGGGAAGACCCGCTGTCCCCGGAGCTTGCGGGGCAAGCTTCGTTTTGCGAAGCAAGCCCATAGGGAAATTCGTCTTGCGAGGCAACTCGAAAACGAAAAAACCTTTCGTTTTGCGAGTTTTTCATCTCGCGAGGCGTTCGTCTTGCGGGGTACCACTGTACCTTTTAAAAGTTCACAGAAATTGGCTAATCTTGGTTGTTTCTCATTTTATCAATAATGCACATTTATCTGAAGCACATTCACTTGAACAGAGATGGTTCTACACAAGGCTTTTTTTCAGCTGGAACTCAGTTCTGTCACCTCTCAGGTGGGCACCACTGCCGTTATAAGAGAACAAGCGCAGCACTTCTTTTTCTAGAAATATAACACTGGTTCTACAATGTCAGGGAGCGGAACAGGCAAACAGGGTCTGCTGAGTAGAGCAGTATGGATAGGGTTCTTTCTGTTCTAGAACTTCTGTGTTCTCTCTTGCAATCAAGATTGACTGAACTTAGGTATGGGAAGGAGTGCTGGAAAAATATTCATATCCCACTTGCAGCTCAGTGCTACCTGGAGTGTAATTGTACTTTGAATACGAAAAAGTAGATGTGAGTCAAGAGGAGCCAATCATTGTGCTTTGAGCAGTGTTCTAAGGAGGCTTATCAGCTTCCTGGATCATAGACACAGATATAACTGAGCAGTCAAAAGCATTAAGAGGCACTCTCAGCAAGCAAGCTGACAGACAGGTGAGTCGTCTTTTCTGATAGCTCAGTGCTTAGGTTCACCCTTTTAATGATTTTGTATCCTTTGTGTTTATTCATTTATGTCTGTGGCTTTTTTTCTTTTCTTGCTTGATTGATGTTTACTGATTATTTGACATTTGAAGATGTGGATGAGATTGCAAAATTAGCATTTTTATGCAAGTTACTGAAAAATAAACCAGAAGTTCCAGGATTTTCATATTAGGACTACTATGCTAAACCCTTCTTTATTATTTTATTTGATATAAATTGGGGGATTTCTGCAGAAAATTAAGAAATATTATTGCCTCTCAGAGTTGTTATCACATAACCCTATAATCAAATAATCAGTTTATTACCTCTAAAGCTACTTAAACATTGACAAAGGCCTCCTGTGAAACTATTTGAACCTTTAAACTAATGCCTTCCAAGTGTCTTCCATATCTGTTAATATAATATAGCACTCTTCCCATCACGTCCACCTTGTGATTTATTATCATTTCATTCTTTGCTATGAAGAAATTGTATTGTGTATTTGCACATGGACCTTTTCTGTAGCTTAAATATCTAAACGTAGGAGATGATAGACAAATTTTGGAAAACACAAGAGTTGCTTAAAACCACGAAACCATTGCAAACATTGGGAAAGGATGCATTCTGTACAGAAACCAGCTAACAAAACCAGTTGCTGGAGGGAAACAGGCTGTTTATTGTAAATAGTTGCCATTGCAAGATGCCACAAGCAAATTTATCAAATTATTTAGGCAGCTGAGCCCAAACATGGCAGCCATCAGATATCAAGTATCAATGCATTATTTTAAAAAGGAAGTGTTATTTACCGTAATTTTACTTCAAAAACATTTCCATTGAAGTATACAAAGAGCAACAAACAATATATAGTGTACAAAACTGTCCAATTCTTCCTGGGAGCAAATTTGTGCTACAAGGAAATTAAGTGGATCTTCTCTGGTAAGTATGGGGAAGGCATTCTTTGAAAGTAGAATGTGGCAGTGTTTCCCAGACAGATAACTCAGAGACATAATCAGGGAGGCCAAAACTTATCTTAAGATAGTGGTAAAACTGAGAAAACTGTGTGGCGTATGTAGCACGTAGCTGTCCCAAGGCCCTTTGGTTTGTCTTTTTAATTTAGTACACTGCCTTGTTTCACTCAAGAAACAGTGTCTAAAACCTTAAGGGAGAAGGACCTCACACTTATTTTTCACTTGTTCCAAATAACTTTTTTTTAGGGGGGTGAGTTTTACAATTTTATAAGGTGTATAAAAATGTGCATATTAGTGACAATAGCATGCAATAATTCATTACATTAGGAAATTGTTTTGCCAAAATGAGTGTATTAGGGGAAATGGCATACAAACTTGTGTATGTCAGGATAAATTCACACTACAAACCTGATAAATTTTTATAAGGAGTTTTTGTATTACAAAAAGAATTACAAGCTGATGTGGGAATGTGGAGAACTGAACTTAAAATTGGAAATAGTGAGAAACGGGAATCAGAAATGGACAGATTTGCCCATACCTATCTGCCAGAGGCAAGGCTGTGGAAGACTTTCCTAGTGGCTGGTTATTTGCTACCCACTGCAGGTTGGATGGGAATAGGTGGCTAGTTTGTTCAATAGGTGCCAGACTTCTGCATGCGATAAAACTGCAGCATTCCATGCGCTTAGTTGTGAGTTACCAATTGCAATGTAAACAATTACAAACTTGCACAAATTAATTGACTCACCTTCCAAACTATGTTTGTCCTTAAGCATGCCATAGCAGTTGTGCATCTGCTTAGGGTTCTTTATATAATTGTACCCTCAATGTGAACAATGGAACAAATTTTTATTGGTAGTTTTTTTAAAGTATTTATATTGATTCAGAGTTGTTTTTGTTTTTTAAAAAAGTATTTAACATTTAGCACATGCCTTAAAGTTTGGCTCAAGTTTTATGAAATCACATGTCCTGGATTGGGTAATAGACCAATAATATTCAAATATTTCAGACCCACAACTCACCCTTAACTTCTACCTACATAAGACACAATTTAAATTTTGGTTTTTTTTAACTATTTGTGTCCATCTTTTCCCTAGTTTTTGGGAGCTGTTGTGACCAAATAGAAAAGACCTTACTAGGGCAGGTGGGTGGGTGTTATCATTTGCATGGTAACGGTTTCTAATAAAGCCAGACTAAACAAATAAATGTAATCTAACAAAAGAAGTTTAATGTTTAATGACCAGACTTATTTCCCTGATAGCTGGGAATCTCTTTTGCCTTTAAAATAAGCATGCAAATTTTGAGGAGGTGACACCATGCTTCCGGTGCAATCATATACAAGTAAACTCAGAATAAATCCTCACCAAATTGGTGGGATTTACTACCATGCAAGGGCACATGGATTGTAGTCTTCAGAACTTAAGGGAGGGAAGAAATAAGTTTGGAACCAGTTTTGTCGTTTGCATTTGTGGGAGCCAAGAGACTGCAGGCACAGAACTGTGAGCTGGTTGAAGATGATGCACCCAAGGGTGCAGGATCTTTCCTGAGCATCTGGTGCAGATTTGGCAACCTTGTTGCCTCCTATAGGTGTGTCACTTTGCATCCAACATGGTCTGCATGTATATTTGTAAATAAAATGGTTATCACACAGACACCATTAATAACACTCTCATTCAGAGGAAACAAAACCATTCAAGGAAGTGGAGAGCATATGTCAGTAATATATGCTGCTGCAAAACCTCCCCCCCCCCCATTATGCCATCTCCAAAACTTCACTCGCCCCCCCCCCCCCATTAAGGTCAATGATTCTGGCCTTCTCAACCCTCCCAGCACAACTTTGTTTGCGAACATTCTGCTTTGTGTCCCGTGTGGTTAGTTTTCTGGTTAAGAAAGCCAGCTACTGATAATACTTAAGCTTATCTCTGCTTTGTGCATAAGTGACTTTGCTCACAGCTCCCCTGGATTAATTTTCTACATTAGGCAGCCCCCAGTTTCCACCAAGAAAGCTGATGGGTCCAAAACAAAAACAGCCATTTCCAAACTATTTTAAAAGCACCCTTGAAGGTGCAAATCTAGGATTGCCTCTTGGCGCTGCATTTAGCTACTTGTGTAACACACGCAAGAAATTATCCAAAGGACCAAATGCTGAGCTTGTACTGCTTTGTTATGACTGGGGCAAGGGAAGGGGCACCTTGAAGACGCAGTATTCAACTAAGGGAAGCTTACCTTTGAGTAGACATGCATAAGAGCAGAACTCTGGAAAATTACCAGACGTCTTGCAATGGTTGGATGTAATCCTCACCTTTGACCATTGCACATTGCAGAGAGGTGTGTCTCTTCAGCCATTTCCTGGTTGCTTGAGCTGTTTCTGGCTGCTACACCTTTAAAAAATGTGACTAATATAATGTCAACATTAGTTATCAGACCTAGTATTGGAAGAAGTCAGTCTTGGGTAGATATTTTTTAGCTCTCTGTCTCTTTTAAACCAAGGGCTTGCTGACAACAACATGCTCAGAATCTGGTTTGTATCACATATGAAAAATTAAAAAACCTGTATCTTTTACTTGGAGAGACTTCACAACCTATGCTGGTAGAATGTATGTAGAATGAGGAATTTATTTATTTATTTATTTATTCATTCATTCATTCATTCATTCATTCATTCATACATACATACCCCGCCCATCTGGCTGGGTTTCCCAGCCACTCTGGGCAGCTTCCAACAAAACACTAAAATACAATAACCTATTAAACATTAAAAGCTTCCCTAAACAGGGCTGCCTTTAGATGTCTTCTAAAAGTTTGGTAGTTATTTTTCTCTTTGACATCTGGTGGGAGGCATTCCACAGGGAGGGTGCCACTACCGAGAATGCCCTTTGCCTGGTTCCCTGTAACTTGGCTTCTCGCAGTGAGGGAACCGCCAGAAGGCCCTCGGTGCTGGACCTCAGTGTCCGGGCAGAACAGTGGAGGTGGAGACGCTCCTTCAGGTATACTGGACCAAGGCCGTTTAGGGCTTTAAAGGTCAACACTTGGAATTGTGCTTGGAAACGTACTGGGAGCCAGTGTAGCCCAAGCACACAGGAGCAATCTCCGAAATAGAGGCAACTGGAAGATGGAACATGTACTTGGTGATAACATGCTATCTGCAAAGAGAATTGCAAAGTAGGCTGATGGCTGATGCAGGTGACCGTGAGGGGTGTGTCACATACACCTGTGACTTGCTCTGCAGAGCAAAGGGTTGTATCTGCTGTACCTTTCACTCCATTAGTTCTGAGAGGTCAGGATCTGAGAGAGAGAATGTGCATGTTCCGGAGTGTATTGCACTTTGAAAGCCAGGGAACAGTGCCAAATGTCATAAACATCAGCATACTTACTGTGCCATTGTGCAGTGTGACTCCCATGCCCTGATTGTGCTTTTGATATGTGGCAAATACATAAGTGATACAGCATTTAAACATACAGACTGGTTTTCCCCAATGCACAGTCAGTGTTCATCTGATGCCTCGATTTGCTGCAGTTAATTTAGTTTAATTTCTTCTTGCAGAGATGCGGCGTATTTTGGATATAGAACAGTAGACACCTTTCCTTTTGGTGCTATCCTGTGCATGTTTACTCAGAAACAAGTCCCACTTCAAAAGGAGTTATTTCCAGATAAATGTACACCAATAGAGCTGCAATCCCAGCCAGGCTTCACCTATCCTTATTGTCTGGATAAACCAGTGGTTAAAATAAATTGAAAGATACAGTGGTACCTCAGGTTACATACGCTTCAGGTTACATATGCTTCAGGTTACAGACTCCACTAACCCAGAAATAGTGCTTCAGGTTAAGAACTTTGCTTCAGGATGAGAAAAGAAATAGTGCAGCAGCAGCGCAGCGGCAGTGGGAGGCCCCATTAGCTAAAATGGTGCTTCAGGTTAAGAACAGTTTCAGATTAAGAACGGACCTCCAGAACGAATTAAGTACTTAACCTGAGGTACCACTGTAATTTACTTATATTACGCTAGTAGCCTTGCACCTGACATTGTTTGGCAACTCTCCTAAACAAACATATCAGAAGTTTAGCAAGGTTCAGTCTGCCGTCTTCATTAAAAATGGCATCCAGCTGCATCCAAACAGAGACGAAAACCATTGTGCAAAATTTTGTTATGACATCTTTGGAGGTGTCCTGCTGCATAGCAAATAAACAGAAACAACTTTCTAAAATATATAGTAAATTATTTTTTAGAACTATCCTCAATACTGAACTGGGTTCTTTGGAGATGATTCCTTTAGTGACGGTGCCACCACAGCAGAAGGCCCTACTCATCGCTGTCCCCAATCTGACCCCTGATTTGGAGCAAGGCTCCCTCAGATAACCTTGGTATATGAATGCTCACTTTGTTCCCTAAAGTAATCTGGGCCATGACCACATATGTCTTTAAATGTTAAAACCAGCACCTTGAGGCAGAGGGCCTTCTCAGTAGTGGCACCTGCCCTGTGGAACGCCCTCCCATCAGATGTCAAGGCAACAAACAACTATCTAACTTTTAGAATGAAGTTTGTAATGTTTGATGTTCTATTGTGCCTTTAATTCTGTTAGGAGCTACCCAGAGTGGCTGGGGAAACCCAGCCAGATAAGCAGGGTATAAATAATAATAATAATAATAATAATAATAATAATAATTAATAATAATAATTTATTCTGAGAAACAAAGGGGAAGCCACTGTAATTCTTTTAACACAGTTGCTATGTTGCTCCCATTGGCTCATTTCCACCAGGTAGTGTGGTGGAACTAACTGAAATTTCCGAAGACTCTTCAAAGGCAGCCTTATGTAAAATAGCAAGTAGGCCAGGGAGATTGCCAAGGCATGAATCACAGAAGCAAGCAGCAAAGGGAAGATAGGCTTTGTATAGCCAGACAACCCCCATACTAATATACTTCCGTGTTCCTATAGCGTTCCTCAAATGACATCACTCACAATTGCCTTCATGATCACAGACTTGTGATAATCAAAACTGACTGAGTCCCATACACGTTGTGGCAGTTGTGCCACCTGGCAAACTGCCGAGCAATTATCACTTGGCAGAGTTTCGGCGGCGTTTTACGCCTGTGATCCCAAGTTGGGATTCAAAAAGAGGGCAATGACTTCGCACCTGAGTTCATTAAAGGAATATGAGGTATAATCTGTCTTCTGTTTCTCACATGGGCTTCTGCCTGGACTCTGCGCCTTTATGTGATGCAAAGTATCACTAAAAGCCGCAGTAGCACTGCTAGGCGGAAGTATGGGGAAATGAAGGATGACGCCATTGCGAAAAAGTGGTGTCAATGGGATTTCCCATCTAACTGCCCCAGAAGCAAATACTAGCTTCAATGGAGGGGTGCCTCAGGACCAAGGACCATGATAAGAGAAGAAAGGGTTAAACTCGCCTTCCATGCCTGCCAAAGTTCCCATCAATTATTAGTTCCCACACAAACGGCCTTTGGATGGAAAAGCTGCATATTATAATCCTAAAACACACTAAAGTCTTTGGCCCATAGTTTACTGGACCCAAAGGCTTTTTTTCTTTGATAGACACAGTTAAAATATTGAACTAAGTAAAGTAGGACACTTTTTCCAAAAGTGGAAAGGTAGGGTAATATTTTTCCAAAATTACAAATAATAACATTTAAAAAAATAGCAAGAGACTCTTAGGAAATTGCTCCAGCCAAATCAAGCTTGGTTGTACACAGGTTTGCTTGTTCCCCGAATTAAAATGACCAGCCAAAAGTCAGGGTAAGTATCCAAAATGGAAGCTGCATTCTTAGATTTCAGGTCTTGGCAGCCTTCTTTCTAAAGGTAACAGATGTGAAGGATGGAATGGAATTGCTTTATTGAAAGAGCTGCTCCTTGGCATGTCAAAACCTTCATGAAAGGGTGAACTATCCCTTACTTTCAAGCTTTCACAGCAGCTTCAAATTGTATAACTTTTAAGCAATTAAGGTTGTTGATACCCTGTAAAGATGCCGTTGGTTGTACCTTGGCCCTGTTGAAGTCAATAACCTGCAATTACTTCAGATTTAACCGTAGTCTGACCCTTTTAGATATTTCTTAATCATACCTTTGAACTCAGGATGAAGTGAATTGTGGAAAACACAAGATAATCTTGAAGACGTCTCTCAGAGCATTGGAGCTCTCTATCTAGCCTGTCACTCAGGACCATGGAACCCGGTTGAATTCACAAGTGTCTGCACCTGAGAATGGCATTCTTGGTAGAGATTATTTCCAGAAGGGCAGCTGTATTAGTCTGTTGCAGCACAAAGCAAGAAACAGTCCTGTGGCAGTTTAAAGATGAACACACTTACTACGGCATAAACTTTGTGTGGATTAGAGTCCACTAGATCTGATGCATAAATTGTTTTGCTGAGTAAACATACATAGTTGGTTTTGTTTTGTTTTGTTTTGTTTTTGAGATGGGGGCAAGATCAGTTTGAAGTCACAAGGAAAGGAAACGCAGAAATTGCAGAGGCAATGCTATTACACCAGGAACTGCAATATTAAAAAACCAGCAGGAGAACTTTTTAACTGTAGCTGAAAGTGGCAAAACTAGAACGAAGGAAGTTCTGTGGAAAGTTGCAATGTGAATGTGTGAGATTGCAATTCATCAAGAGGGACAGTTGTGGAGTTTGTTGGTTTGTTAGTTACTTAGTTAGCTAGTTTTCAAAAAAAATCATGCTACATAAATTAATTTGCTTACTAATGCTAGGGTGTCTAGATTATCAACAACTGTTTTGTGAATAATTAGTGTTAATTATGTAATTATGACCATCCTGTTACTTTTTGCATTTCACTTCTCTTTGGCCTCACTGTTAGTGTTTACAATCTCTACCCCCCCACCCCCACCCCAGAGTTTGTGCTTCTGGGATATCACTTAATGAATTTGATGAAGTCAATTGTAGTCTACAGAAGCTTATACACAATGAATTTGTTTGTCTTTAAGATGCCACAGGGCTCTGTATTGTAGAGAGGAATCTCATAGCAAACGTGAAGATCTGAAGTGATTTGACAGGATGGCAATTCTCTGTGGCTGCCATGCAACTGAGTTCCATAGAGATTTGCCAGAGTCTAGGCTTCAATTTCTGGCTTGTGAGCTTGATGGGCCCGGTCACATTCATTAATGCTCAGCTATTTTAGAAAAATAATAATTTACTACTTCCTTTTTCAAAGACAGCATGCCAGAAATTGTAACAAATACATTAATAAGCACATATCTGACACTTCAAACCCCCCTCATTAGAGTTGAAGAACTGAACTTGTTTGTCCATATGCTTCCACCAATTTCCTCTCTTTCTGTAGGTGATGATGGCTTCTGTGTTCACATCCAACAAAACCATCAGGGTTTGCCCTTTCCTCAATGGAGATATCGAAAACCCAGAGACCAAAACTAACAACAGCAACACATGGATTCGTCCTAATTTGCCCAGCAGATGTACATGGAAACCAGGAAAACCCATCTCAGAATCACCTCACAGCTGTGTGCCTATGTAAGTAGCATTTAGAATTTTAAAAATTACCTCTCAATGTCCACTCCCACCTTGAGGGGTTCCTCCTAAATATATATTGTATGAATCACGGTATTGTGGTATTGTGCGGTATTGTGAGCATATTCCAGTATCGTTTCAGATCAGAGATTCAGCATGTGGTTTTCATGCTCCCCCCCTCCATCTAGTTTATTAAGATTTTCACACTATTACTAGCGAACAATACAGTCCCTTATTCCCACTCCCCACTCCTAGATTCCCTCCCTCCAACCCCTCACTCTCTCTTTTTTTAGCTACAATATTTTCATCATTGATATTCAATTGTTCAGCATGCTATACAGTACTTAAACTGCACACATATATTCTATACCTATATATCTGTATACGTATGTACATGTACATCTGGTTAAACATCTGAGTAAACCAAATGCATAATCACCTATATGAGCCTTTGGCAACCTGGTAACTTCCAGATGTTTTGGACAATCATTTGCATCACATCTGGATGGCACCAGGTTGGTACTATACTAATGTTCTGGTCATTTCCTTCTGAGCCTAATTTGGATGAGCCTAATTTGTCCACACGGTGGCTTCTTATTCTTTGTTGGTTCTCAGCTTTTGAATTACAAAATGAAGACATTGTGAAGTCTCCCAGGAACCTTTTTCAGATTCCCATGATGAGCATACATGATTTCCATTGCATGTTGGTCCTCCAAGGCTTTCTTCAGATTTGAGGTGCCCTGGCCAGAGTATCTTTGGGTGGGCCTACTCCTCTGTCAGTGAGCCCAGGTAGGCTTAACTGCCAGTGGTGGCAGTTTCCCAAGTATTCCTGCATGACTGGGCCTTTTAATTCCTCACTGTGCTCCAAGATGATGCTTGGTCAAGGACATTGTGGGGAATTAAAAAGGTGATGAGATCCCACAGCCTGGGGCTGTTTGGAGTGATGTTCCCTCCTCTCCTCCCCCCCCCCCAAAAAAATTGAGAGGCAGACATCTGCAGTGTGATCTGCCAGGGTGCTGGAACCCAAAAGTTACTCAAGAATGGGAGGTGTTGATGGTGACCCCCTGTGAACCACATTTATTATGATGGGGAAAGCAGGGAAAAAACACCCTACGTCTCTAGACTGGGAGACTTGGAAATGCTGAAATGACCATCCAAGTCACTGAAACCAGAACTTCTATGGTTGTGTTTGTGCTCCCATTTGCTGTGCATTCACTGCATTTCCATTGCTGGGCTTTTATTCCACGTTCACATAACTCTTCAGAATGCATCTCTGTCCTGCACTTTGTTGTGAAGTACTGCTGTTCGAAGCATTGTATCTCAAACCAGCTTTACATCCTTTGGAGTCCTTAAGCAGTTCCTAATTCATCTCCAGCCAAGGTGCAAATACCTTTGCATAAAGTAAATACATCTCCTTCCCGGCAGCGAAGGTCAATGAAACCACACTAACATGAACAGCTGGGGGGAGGGGGGAGAGAGTGCTGTGAAACACACAAGTGAAACAACTGCAGTGTGCTCTAAGGCGGTAATGTGGACAAGTCCTACATATAAAGAGATTCAGAAGAGCGGCTGCAGTGTGGCACAGACTCATTCTCATCTGAGTTTCAAAATGCAAACAGTAATGAGTGGCACCCTTAAGGCTTCTCTCTAATCTATCTTTCGTGGTAGCTGGTTTGTGTGAAATGATAATAGCTATTCACTGCATAAGCAAAGGAGCAGTAAATCTGTTTAGAAATTGCTCGGGGAAGTGATCTGTCTGAGAGCAGATCTGCGGCTTCCCCTATCACAGGACCACCTGCACCAGCAGCTTGGTGGTTAGTTCAGCTTTTCCACAGATGAAAAAGGCTGTTAGAAATACAGTGGTGCCTCGGGTTAAGTACTTAATTCATTCCGGAGGTCCGTACTTAACCTGAAACTGTTCTTAACCTGAAGCACCACTTTAGCTAATGGGGCCTCCTGCTGCTGCTGTGCCGCCAGAGCACAATTTCTGTTCTCATCCTGAAGCAAAGTTCTTAACCTGAAGCACTATTTCTGAGTTAGCAGAGTCTGTAGCCTGAAGCGTATGTAACCCAAGGTACCATTGTAGTTCTCAAAAACCAGAAGCACTTCTGGGGGTCCTGTTTGTTTCATAACAAAGGGAATTGGAGAAAGCAGCATTTTGGGCAAAAGGGCTGGTTTATCCTCTCAATCTGACATAAATGAATTGATTACATTTTGGAACAATTATGAAGAGTATAAATAAAAGAAGACATTTCTTCCATGTCATCAGATAAAGTAGCATTGGTTGTTGCAATGTGTTCTTTTTACAATATAACTGGTGCACCTTCTTGCAACTGCCCAGTACAGTGGTATCTCGGGTTAAGTACTTAATTCGCTCCAGAGGTCTGTACTTAACCTGAAACTGTACTTAACCTGAAGCGCCACTTTAACTAATGGGGCCTCCTGCTGCTGCCGTGCCACTAGAGCACAATTTCTGTTCTCATCCTGAAGCAAAGTTCTTAACCTGAAGCACTATTTCTGGGTTAGCAGAGTCTGTAACCTGAAGCGTATGTAACCCGAGGTACCACTGTACACTTAAGAGCAGTAGCTTATTTCCATCTCACCACTCAAAACAAAACCAAAGCAAATTGTTGGGGGGAGGGTAATGAAATCTTCTTGCTTCTGCCAAGATCTACAAACCACCATCAAATTTAGCAACATCAAAGTATTTCCTAGCTGTCCATTGTAAGGATTTTTTTTAAAAAATCATTAAACTATAAGAGAGGAAGGCGGAAGAAAGAAACCCTGTCCTTCTTTATTAAATGTGTAGGGTGTGCAAGAGCTCTACACTTCACAAAGTAAAACAAAGTTTTCTGCTTGAACCTGTGCAAGATAACATAGATCTGTAACCGAATGCTTCCTGTAGTAAAATGAGTTAATGATAAGCCGGAGGATTTAGAAGTCATTTGGGATATCCTGGTGACTTGTTTGTTTAAAATGTTAGCTCTATCTCTTCCTAAGTACAATATGTCCTAAACGTTAAGGCATCATAAATCTCCAGACATACCTACCTAGCTCAGGTGAGGAGGGGGCACGATTCTCTAAAGGAAGGACTTATTTTTTGGATGATCTCTTTTCACTGCTAAGCAATACATCGTCGCTGGAGAAAGTGGAATTATTTCACCATGATGAAGGGATACTGTGATCTGAAGCAGTTTGTGGGATGTGGGAGTTGCATGAGAATCGTAAGCACTTAGTTAGGGGAACATCTCAGGTACGATTAATATCAGTTTAAGACATTGTTCATTTTTCTTGATAATTTTGCCAATTAGAAAACTGTTTTCTCCTAGAGTTCACTTTGCTTTCTTCTCTGTCTGGCAAACTTGTCACCGCTGAATGTTGCTCCTTTCTCATACATGAAATGAAAACTACAAGTAGCTGAGGCAGTCAGTTTCAAAGCACACGCACGATAAATTCCAGTCCCCTAAGAATATTCCAAAATGATGAGTTCAAAGAAAAGCCCCTAGAGGGAGCTCTTTTACATATTCTCTAAGAAGCTGTGCAGTGCCAAATTTATGGGATTGGAAAACTCTACCTCTGTGATTTCTTATACAAAAAAGGCCTGATCCACACCTCTTGGATTAATTTGCTGTCCACCCAATCTGCATTTCTCCAGATGTTCAACCAGAGCTTACACAGATATAAATGGTCATTTTCAACCCGTATTTTGAGAGGAAAGTACTTATCTAAATACCCATGAAAGGGTTGTAGCTGAGCAGTAGAGCAGTAGCTCTATTATTATTATTATTATTATTATTATTATTATTATTATTATTATTATTAAATTACATTTGCATACTGGGCAGCCCATACTATGCAGACCAGCTTCCTGTGTTCTTATAATAAGCAGTTTAAGTATTTAAGCACACAGAATCACAGAAGTGTAAAGTTGGAAGGGAACCAAAGGGTCATCTACGCCAACCCTCTGCAATACATATTTTGAGAGCATTAAAAAAAATAAAAAGTCATGTGGAACTGGAAAAGCTAGGAGTAAAAGCATGCAAATGTGACGTGGAATTGAAATAAGCATAGTCCCCTATCCCTATCCCGAAGCCCAGCCTAGTAGTGAGACTGTGCGTTCTCTACAGAGGCCAGCCCCAGTCTGAGCTGCCCACATGCGCCTGCCACATAATCCATTGATCAGGAGCTCAATTGGCATGCATTGCTACCCTGCATGCAGACAGGTGTACATGCTTTGAGCTCCTCTGTTCAACAGAAGGATCCTGATTGGGCCAGGATCACCTTTCATCTAGAGGAGCTCTATAGGTGTCTTTACCTAGGGATGCTTAACTCCAGCGCTTTTTTCCTGATGGGACGCAGGGGTTTGCATACCCCTAAAGATTTTGTGAATCTAAGTTTGGCCTCATTGAGGGGCAGTATTTCAATAAGAGTAGAAAAAGAGTACCGCTAAACATTTTTTTTAGAAAAAACCCCCCACTGCTTAACCCTTTTCCGCCAGCAGCGGGAATGACCAAAGTGGCTAATGCTTTCTCCCTCACACATACACACACTCTTAGGGATGGGGAGGAAATTCAATTTGGTTCACATTTAAGGTGGAACCTACCTCACGAACACAGTTTTTGAAACAGTGCACAACTTGAAAAACAGCCATCCTTCAAAATTCGCACTTATCCGAATTTTTCAATTCCACACTACAGCCAAGGAATGTGTACAAAAATGCATTATACTAAGGGAAATTGCTTTTTAAAAATGTGTATGTTAGGTTAGGCAAAAACTGCATGCAAAAATGTGTACATTAGGATATTTTTTCACAAATACACTGGTGAATTTTCATGAGGATTTTTTTTTAAATCACAATTGTTATGGAAATGTGGAAAACGGGGAGGGGGAAAACGGGGAGATTGGGGGAGGGGGAATTGAGAGAAACTAAAACTGGCAGATTCTCCCATCCCTATTCACCATACATACTGTACTCATAGCACACACACACAAATGTATTTTGAAGAATCTAAAATCATTGTGAATGTTGATCAATATAGTATTATCTCATTCTAGATGTAATCTGCCCTGAGACCTTATGGTGAACAGAGATATTTGAAATATTAAATGTTATAGAAATGCTGAAACAAGCAAACAAACAAACAAGTTCCTCAAATGTTGCTGTGTGGCTCTTAGTCGTTAATATATAAAAATGTTTATTTTGAAACTCGACAAAAAACTTTTTTGGTTCCATAAATTCTTCCATTTCGTTCTTTCTCCTAATGCAGTCCAAAAGAACCAAAGATTCTGTCATCTATTTTGGAGAAAATTGGACACACCCCTCTGGTCCGTGTCAACAAGATTTCAAAAGCCCATGGGCTGAAGTGTGAGCTCTGTGAGTGTCCTTTTGCTTTCATTCCACTTGTCAGATTTCCCCCCTCTATGCTGTGTTACAGGAGTTCAAAGTATCAGTGATGAAAAAAGGGGTCATTTAAGCATATAGACCCTACTAAGGAATGATTTGTGCAGAAGGCTGGGAAACGGAGGTAAATGGGTACTTTGGGAGCTGCTGAAAGTGGGCTTTGAGCCCTTTCAGTTAAGACCTGCCCTTACTTGTATGACATCAAGTGAAGGGTGAGTGGGTGTGGCTTACCCCCCAAAAGCCTCATGGATCAAATGAGGAAGCCTGGAGGTCCAAGACTGGCATACAAGCTGGAGGGTCCCTGCTCTTGATTTACACATAGCAATATTTTCCAGTGCTAACTGAGATCAGAGGTGAATGAATCTAAAGAAGGGAACCAAAGCCTTATTACAAATAGTTTATTTTTAGCCACAATAAGGGCTATTAGCTACTTTGGGAATTGTTAGGGGTCTCCTGAAACTTCTCAGCACCCTTAACAAACTGTGTTTCCCAGGGTGCTTAGGGGGTTCTTGGTGGTTTGATATTGCTCTGTGTATAAGGCCGAGGGGACCAGTGTCTTAAAAAAACAAACAAAATTACTTATTAGACAACGTGATAACAACAGCAATAAAGGATCTTGAGTCCATGTTCTAATGTGTGAGCTTGATGCAAAATTCCAGTGGCCAAGTGTGAGTATTTCAATGCTGGAGGAAGTGTCAAAGACCGAATGTCCTTGAGGATGATAGAAGATGCAGAAAGAGCTGGTACTCTGAAGCCAGGAGACACACTCATTGAGCCTACTTCAGGAAACACAGGTGAGGAGAAGCAAATAGCTTTTGTGCTTTTTAAAACGTCCTTTCCACACGACAAAAGACACCCTTTGTTTTATCTTTAACATTACGTTTGTGCCAGTACTGTGATATGATCACCCACCTCCATAGAATGGATGCAGAGGTGGGGTTGGGGGACAGCTCTGCTACATGGATCCCCTTGACAAAAATGCCCTGCTTGTCTTTGCTCGTTCTCTCCCCACATCATCATCACCATCATCATTATTGAAGAAATATGTGTTCTTTGGAGCTGGTGAAGTGGTGCACACGGTTCTATAACAGCTTTAAAGGACATTTTAAAACAACCACAAATTTAAAAATAGGAAAGGTTCACAAATTGAGATTTCTCCATGGGACAAGGGCTGCAATGCTTTAAGAGCCGTATGAAGATGTCCGTGAGTTGTCACCGCTGCATATACAGGCAGCAGGTTCATTTAAGAAGCAAGGCTTTATGTAGCAAAGAATTAAACCAAAAATAATAAAAGTACTGTACTTTTTTCTTAAGTTCACCCAAAAGTGATTTTTAAATATGTGCACATAATATATACATGCATGCATACATAATTATATGAATATTGTATATGCATTCTGGGTAAATGCACCCAAAGGATCTATTCTCCAGTTCCTCAGTCTAAAGTGTGAGAAGATCCCATTGGCAGGTCAGTGTGTCTCCTCGTCCTTCCCAAAGGGATTCCGTCTTTAATCCTATTCATTTTGTTCTGCCCTGGCATGCTGAATGAAATCACTGTGAGGAGGAGGAGGAGGAGGCACAAGATGGAGCCCTTGTGATCTCTGTGCACTTCAGCAGGTGTCTCACTTCACCCACAGCAGTGGAAATCAGTGTGCGTTTCTCCTATGCTCTGCATTGTATTCCTGAGCGTTTGTTTGATCTTGGTCAAATATAGCAGCCATTTCTATAAAACTCCATTGACGACAGGATATGGAAACTCCGGGTGGTGGGCAAATTCAGCCATTATTCCCCATAGCAGAGAAATCTGTGCTTCATTTCTGAATCCGCTTTGCTTCTCCTCTTGCACTGACACCTAATGCTAAAGCCCCAGTCGGCCTCCTCATCTCAATGAGCGACAGCTGCCTCGGCCATTCATTCCCAATGAAACCTGAGTGCGCAGCAGAAGCACACTGCAAACTAGTCATGGGAAGGGCTTAACATCTGTGCCGTTTTTGTTCTGCACACACACGGATTAGGTGCAATTTGCTTTCATGCCCTATACTATAGGAAACACAATTATCCCCTTTGTTTCTGCTTCGCTTGTTAGAAAGAGACTACTCCAATCTTTCACCCCCTGTAAGCATGCTGCAAGGCTTTATGATCTCATCAACCTTACTCCACCGAGTCTTGAAAAAACATAAACCGTTCTTTTATGCTTCTCAGCGTTCCAATTTATTCAGATCAAAGAGCTCCAGAAGTCTCTGCGCAGTCGTAGGGTGAACCGGTAGCCATCTTGAAAAGTGTAATTGAGCAACCCCCCATGGCTCCAGCCAACAATTTTCTGATATTAGAAACCATACCAGACCTGCTTAGCTTTGCGAATGCGCTAGCAGTTTTATTGCTGCGCCACATCCTGTCTATCTAAAAGTCAGGGCTTGGAATGGACCAAGATCTTGCCTAGGACTTGGCACTGGTCTGCTTCCCCTCTGCCATTATGATCTTCTCTCATAGGGAAGCCAGGAGGCAGAGAGGGCATGATGTCTGAACAACTGCCTCCTTTCCTACAGACCCCTCCAGGTGTTAAGGTCAACAGAGGGGATCCATTTGTTAGTTCCACCAGTTCTACCTCCCTCAGAAGTCCATGATGTGGTGGCTTGGGAGAGGGCATTCTCTGTGGCAGCCACTTAGTTGTGGAATTCCCTTCCCACAGAGGTGTTTGTGGCTTTTTCACTATACAGTCGTACCTTGGTGCTGAATGCTTTGGAACTCGTACGTTTCGGCTCCTGAACGATCAAAAACCGGAAGTGAGTGTTCCAGTTTTCGAACCATTTTCAGAAGCCGAAGGTCCGGCATGGCTTCTCTAGCTTCTGATTGGCTGCAGGATGCTCCTGCAGCCAATCGGAAGCTGTGCCTTGCTTTTCAAATGGTTCTGGGAGTCAAACGGACTCCCAAAACTCATTCTGTTCGAGAACCAAGGTATGACTGTACACCTTTCAGTGAATGCTGAAGACCTACCTCTTTACCCTGACCTTTGACACTTGAGATGTGTGCTTTCAGAACCTACCCAATTTTGTAATCTGTTTTAATTCTTGTAAATTGACTTGGGACCTGCTGGTGAAGAGCAGGTAATAAAGACTTTATTATAAAGTTGATGATGATGATGTCTTTTGAGGAAACCCATTGGGGTGGCTTTAACTAAGCAGTCAGCAGGGCAGATGGGAGAAAGGGCAACGGAGCTTCTTGTGTTCTGATTTGCTTCAGAACTTACTGCACCTTCCTCCTGCATGATCCACTCTGCTCAGGTTTACTTTCACACCCATACCATACATTTAAAGCACATGGCTTCCCAAACAGAATCCTGGGAAGTACAATACCTAGTACTATAATCTTAAACTATAATCCCCAGGTTTCTTTTTGCTACAAATGCACGTGGAATGTGCTTTCAGTGTATGGCATGGGACTCTAGATCCAGTGTCGCATCATACTGATGCTACCCTGGTGCACATGCCAGCTTGCTTCATCCTGTCTTAATGTTCTTTGGCTACAAATATCAAAGATCCTCAATGGGGTACTTCAAGAGCTGTTCCCTGGTTTCTTTTCTTCAAAAAGTGAAGAGTTGAAAGTTGCTCAATTTAGGAGTCGGAAAGAGAGGCGGTTGGAAACATCTGCTTATCTTGCTACTGTTGAATAACTCCTCTATTTGTCTTGTTTTTGTTTCCTTCATACTTGCTCACCAGGGATTGGAATTGCCCTGGCAGCTGCAGTGAAGGGCTATCGCTGCATCATTGTAATGCCAGAGAAAATGAGCATGGAGAAGGTGAGAGAAAGAGAGTCCTCCTGACTGATTTAACATAAGTGGCCCCAGCCATGGTCAAAGTCTGTTTTGATTTGAGCTGTCATGGTTTCTCCCATCCTAACGCTTCATAAAAGGAATACTAGACAACCCTGTGTGTTTGAGAGGCTGTTGCAAGGGGGTTATCTGTTGATCCTTAGTGCCTCACAGAACATAGTGAAGCCACTGCCAGATTAGAGTATCACCATTACAGATAACTTGAAATTATTAGATGTAAAAAGCTGCCATGTACTATGTAGAAGGTTGTAATCCAAATGCCAGTTATGCCAGAGTGCAGGAGGAATCGCAGTCATGGGTTTCCTTGAGCTCCAGGGCAAACAGATGGTTCAGAGTTTATTTTCATGCTGGGCAGTAGCTTCATGTGTTGCACATCTCCATGATGCACACACAACTGCCCCCAACGTGGAAGTCAGTGGGAAAGCAAGTGGCGCCCTCGTGGAGCTGGGAGATGAGGCCCCGTGATTTCTTATGGTGTAGATTATGCTGTATTTCTCAGTGTAATTTCAATTATGTTGTAGCAGAACTTGTGGCCGTTCCTTTGCATGTGCAGAATTGAACTCCTTGTTTGAAATGAATGGAACAGCCTCCACACAAAAGAGCTTTGTGAGCATGTTGGGATGCATTTGGGACCTTGGATCTGAGTTGTTATCTTCAGGGAAACTCATGCTGCAGTCCCATTCACATTTTCTGAAAATCAGTCCCACGGAAGATGGTGCATGCATTGTACTTCCACATGCATAAGTATAGGGACTGCATTGTCACTGTGAACCAGCATAAATCTTCTTACTCTGCCTTGTGGTGGCTACAGTTAAACCAGCAGTGGCATGGGGGAGTAATATGTTGCTGCTTTTAATAAACTTTTTTTTATAAAAAAAAAACTTGCTTGCCTGACCTTTGAGATGGACCAAAATTTAAATTAAAAACCCTTAAATATGCATTGTATATGTTGTGCATTTATTTTTTCTTGTGAAAGACTTGGAGGCTGGAAATCTGGAGCTTAACTTTCGCCCCTCCAGGTGGATATCCTGAGAGCCCTCGGCGCTGAGATCGTAAGAACTCCCTGCACGAGATACGACGCCCCAGAATCAAATGTCCGTGTTGCTTGGAAACTGAAAAATGAAATCCCAAACTCACATATTTTGGATCAGGTAATGTATTCCTTATTGAAGTGCTTTGACTGAATTACTTGATTTAAAACAACAACAACTTCTACCCATCTAATTTGTTGATACTAGCCTATAATTAAAAAATATGTGATTTCTAATGCATACCTTTTTTAAAAAAATGTCACAGCTTCTTAGTAAACATAGTTTGCTTACCCTTCTTTCAGGCATTTGGCTGTAGGAGTAAAACAAAGCCTATTGATACCCTCAAAGCCTATTGTAGGAGTAAAACACAGCCTATTGATACCCTCATCCATGTCTGCTCTCTCTCTCTCTGATCTTGCTATGCTTGGTGGGGAGTGGGAACTAAACTGTTCGCTCTAGACATCATTCTGTTTCCAGTGTTAAGGTTGTTATTGCTCAACTTGAATGGAAAGAGTTCAGGATGAGGAAGAGCTGCAGAGCAGCTGGTCTCTCAGCTGATCTGATAAGGGCCCTGCTGCCACTCTCTGTCTCTCTCTGTGCTGCAGCCAAAATGATCTCATGCGCTGCTTGTGAACTTCCCAGAGGCGTCTTGCAGACCATTTTGTTCTGATCTAGCAAGGCATTTGTTTCCTAGAGACTTCGTGGTTATTATCTGTCTGCTTTCTCTACAGTGCTGCATTTGACCCCATCCATTTGACAGTAACTTTCCCTTTCTTCTGTTCCCTTTACGACAATAGTACAGAAATCCAAGCAACCCGCTGGCACACTATGACACCACAGCTGAGGAGATTCTGGAGCAATGTGACGGTATAATTAATAATTGTTTTAGGGATAATCATGCTGCTCAGCTTACGTTGTTTTACAGAAATGTCTTAAGAAATGGTCATGGATATAACTACCGTTGCCTGTTCTCACTATTGAATTGTGCCTCTCCTGATTTGTAGGAGAATGAAAACCATGGGTGATATTCGATGAAGTTTTATACAGCGCACACCCATTGAAATGAATGAACATGACTAAGAGAGACCCATTAGTTTCAATGAGACTCCTCTGTGTGCAAAATTAGTTGAGGTGCAGATTACTAGCTTGTGGTTATTGCCTTTTACAGTGAAATGTATTAGGGCCGCAATCAAATATATGCTTAAGACTCAATGGATTTGCTTACAATTGTCTAACCCTGATAGTTTATTAATTCCACAATTCCACAAGCAGGGGTGACAACTTGAATAAGATATGGGGGGAGGCAGGTATGTCCCTGCCCATATAATTGACCACAAGACACGGCACACACCCACCCTTTGAATGGCAATGTCCATCAGCTTTGGGGGGGGGGAGCCGACCCCTTCAAGTATTTTAGGGGGGGGTTGAAGGGACCTTGGCCTCTAGGAGTTAGCTGCTATGTCCATAAGTAATTCAGTAAATACCAGTAGTGGGCAGCATGGTGGGGCATTGGCACTGACCTGACTTGCTGACAGTTGAATCACCACTGCTTATTGGGAGGTAGAGAAGCAAAACAAGGAAGAAGGAGGTGGATGTGTTGCAAATTTACCAGCAGGGACAACCCATTGCTTCTAATGATGCATTTACATGGTGCCAGCTTCCCCACTGCCTCTCCTCTTTCCCTCCTGGTAAGCAGTAGCAGCAGTGACTCACTCACCGGAAAGTCATGTAAGTGTTGCCATCCCAACATGCAGTGGTAATTGCACAAACGTAAAAGGAAACAGGTCCTAAAAGTTCCTAGTTAAGAGCTCCCACAATTTCATGCAGCTGTTGGCTTACTGTATCACACAGTAAAAACATAAAGTACGAAGGGCAGCTCCATTTCCTCAAGCTTGCACTGCAAAAACACACCAGGAAGTTGTAGCCAATGAACAACAGTTTATCTTAATTAAAGCTTAATCCTAAATGCTTGTGTTTTATTTTGCCGTGGATACTGTTCTTATTGTCAGTGGACCATTAAGTAAGGTTGCATAGGAGTAGAGCTATGAATTTTGGAGCTTGGGGAAAGGTATGCTGTCTGATTGATTGATTGATTGATTGATTGATTGATTGGTTCTCCCACTGCAGGCAAAGTTGATATGTTTGTGGCTGGAGCTGGAACAGGAGGCAGCATCTCTGGAATTGCCAGAAAGTTGAAAGAGAAATGTCCTGAATGCAAAGTAAGTGAGAAGGCTTGTTTGGATTGGCTCAGACATCCAGGCCCATGGGAACGTCATTCATGCCATCAGGGACCATCAGGGCCTGGCGAGGAGGTCCAACTCACATCAACTTTTTGCTTCAGCAAGGAGATTGTATGGACATCCATTTGATTCCCCAAGTGTGCCAGGCTCTTTCTGCTCCTGAAGGAGTTGCGAATACCAGATGCACACAGCTAAATTCTTATGCGCAGTCACCATGCTCTAACACAGTAACATTTACATGTGCCCCTGAAACTTAAGCCTCGTCCTGACCAGGCAAGTGCAGTTTCCTCTTTGCTTGAGGGTTCCAAGGCCGGGATACTCATTTCTGTATGAAGTTGTTGGTTGCTCCTTTAATTTTTTTTAATTAGTTCATTTTCCTTCACAGATTGTTGGAGTGGATCCTGACGGCTCCATTGTGGCCCTGCCCAGCTCACTGAACACAATATCAGCAGAGGATACCACAATGGAGGTGGAAGGGATTGGACACGACTTTATCCCAACTGTCCTTGACAGATCTGTAAGTGGCAGTGTGACGAAGATCAGGAGATAGAGAGAGATGTCATTTGGCTCTGAATGAAAGCTTTCAGAATCACATGAAGTGCATTAAAAGTTGCTGAGGGTGGTTGAATCTTTGACTATGTACATGGCAGCTGCTTAAGACAAGGCCATTTCCCATGGCTGCATTTCAAGTCACATTTGCACATTGCTGTTCACACTAGAGCAGGCATAGGCAAATTCCGGCCCTCCAGATGTTTTGAGACTACAATTCCCATCATCCCTGACCACTGGTCCCGTTAGCTTGGGATGATGGGAATTGTAGTTCCAAAACATCTGGAGGGCCGGAGTTTGCCTATGCCTGCACTAGAATCTTCCCCAAGCCCCCACCCTCTATGCATGAAGTTGCCATCCACACATGGGCTGTCATCTGTATATGAGCAACAGCTGTCTAAAATGTACACATCTCAGCTTAACTGTGAAGTGAATGTGGCTTACGTTTTCAAATTAAGCTGAAGTTGATTCGAGGAAAAGCACATCAAAGTGCAGTATTTCTCAAGAAACTACAGGATAGATATGGATTCTGGCTAATTCCATGTGCAAATGGCTTCCAATACCAGCACTGGGAGCGCACTGGAACCAGAGTTGAATGGTAGCAATGTCCGCGGCCCCAGTACTCATTATCATCCAGCAAAAGCCATAGGAGAGACTCTGCCGCAGCATTTCATATAACCTTTAATCATAAATGGAAAGGAAATGGCCTGAAATTGATTAAAACAGCAGTGTACTAACATTGCAACCAGAGGGTGATGATAGGCAACATTGCGGTGCTTTTTAAAAGCTGCCTGATGCTGTCCACGTTGACTCAGAAGTAAATTTCACTGGCTTTGATGGGACTTAATCTCAAGAATGTGCATTGGATTGCAGCCTAGCTGAAAATGCTTTGAGAGAGGCGTACTTCTCAAAATATTTTTGTCCTGCCGATAACAAACATTTTCCAGGGCTGCAAGTGGGACTGTATTTGTATATCCCACCTTATCTTTGAAAAGTTTAGGAAAGTTAAAAACAGATATAGCTAAGCTTACTGAAAGAAAAAAATGATCCTCTTTGAAACTGCCCTCAACTCTGAAGAATCTGTTGGATCTCTGCCCATCCCATTACGTGTAGCAGAGGTGCAAGACCCAAAGGCCCCTGAAACCTTAAAACTCCATATTTTGTTTCTTTTCTAGGTGATAGATCAGTGGTGCAAGAGCAATGACAAGGAATCCTTTCTTATGGCACGAAGACTGATCAGAGAGGAGGGCTTGCTCTGTGGTAAGCATTGCTGAAGATCCATTGTTTAAATCATACTCTTTGCAAATGGCAAATGACTTCTTGGAAAGCATTGTTCAGAGTCTGAGCATTAAGGTTACCCAAGGAACCAATTAATAGTCTGACTTAAGGGCCCTTTCACACAATCCTTGTTTTCATGCCGTAAGTATACAGTTGCTAATCATTTACTTGTTGTGTAGAATCCAAGTCTTTCCTTGAAGTAGTGCTGTGCAGATATTGCATTTTGAGCACTCAGAACTCTGTGCGCAAAAGCAACATAACCCCCCCCCTCTGTCTGTCTCTCCAACACACATATCCAGTGCTTTTTTCTTAAAAAAATTGTTTAGGGGTACTCTCATTTTTACTCAAGAAAATCACCATTTTACAGTTCAAATCAGGAAAAATAAATACAGTAAATGGACAAGAGTACAAAGATTCACAAAATATTTAGGGGTATGCATACCCCTGCGTCCTCCCCAGAAAAAAAGCACTGCACATATCTGTTGCTATGCCTTCTGAGCACAGCATGGAATCTGGTTGCCTGGAAGGTCAAAGGTCTCTGTTGAATAGTACACGGGGCATCTTTACTACTGAGTTGCCACAGCACCTCCCTCACACCATGCAATTTTTGTGGCAGTTTAAAATGCTCTGCTTTATTTTCTGTTATTTTTGTTGTTGTCATTTTAAAAGCTAAACTAGATTAGGGGTGAGCAGAAGGTAGATCAGGATCTGCTGCGATGCCTTCTGAAATGCATTTGTTCAACAATAGCAACAACAATGACAGAGCTCTCTCTCACACACCCTTGCCCAGTATTTTGCAATCTATGGGCCACGGTGCCGCTGGGCAGAGGTGTACTTTTTGGGCACGGAATGAGGTGAAGTGGATTTTGTGTGACAGTATTGAACTCATCTCTGGTGCTGAAAACAGAAGGGGACCCAGTTCCTTAATTCGTGGTGTATGATCTCCACCTCTGCCTCCCCCACCTATCCCCCCCAACTCCAGTTGGTGAATCTTGGGGTTCAAATAAAAAAACCAGAGTAGATTCTGCAAGTTTGGTATCTGCTCACCTCTGATTTATACCTCTGTAGAAGTAGCTATACACAGCTTAGAACTCTACTGTCTAAGAAATACATTTATCCTTGATTTTTTTTAAAAATGCAACAACACTGAACACTAGCAAGGTTGCCTTCTTGCATCAATGCCCCATTGTTGGCTCAGGAGGACACCAAGTTGGAGATGGCTGTATCTAAATCATTGTAATCTCTTTTTTTCCTGTGGCAGGGGGCAGTGCAGGCAGTGCTATGTCTGTGGCTGTGAAAGCTGCAAAGCATCTGAAAGAGGGTCAGCGCTGTGTTGTCCTCCTGCCTGACTCTGTAAGGAACTACATGTAAGAGACAATGCCTTCTTTCATTTATGCTCTCCTGTCTACAGAAGCGCATGGGTTGAAAACACTCAGACGTATGTGAGAGGAAGAATCTGTGAGGATAGCAAAAGAATGTGAGCTTGTTGCTCTCGTACCACATTAACAGCAGTGAGGAAACTGTCAACAAAGAAGCAGGAAGCGAGTTTTATGAGGGACTAATTCTGTTGATACCAGATACTTGTAAATCGCTAGACATAAAATTACTTTCAGTTCAGTGATGTGGAGGGGAATGAAAAAAGACAACTCCTGTTATTGTTACATTATCGCATGGATAGTGTTATGGAAGTTTTATAGCTCTCAGCGGAAGAAACAGAAGTCTTGCAAGCCATATCACCTGCTATGGATTTTAGTATATGGTTCACACCAGCCCAAGTTTTTCTAGAATGACTCTTGGGGCCTTTCCACACTTGTCATTTCTAGTTGGGTATGGTCTAGTTGTGTATGTGTGTGGATTGTTTTTGGCATGCTGCCACACGACATTGGCATCATTCAACTGGTATTCCGGCATAATAAACTCCAAAAATCTGCTTTTCCTTCTACCACAAAAACCATGACATTTGTGAAAGATTCAGAATAGATACTCAGTATTTTCATTGGTGTGTTGTATAAGCATAGTCCCTGTTTCTGTGTGGAGGGGATTGTGAATTGGTGGGTATGGTTTGGGGGACATCTATTTTGTACCACTTTTCTCTGACCTGTGGAAGATATCAGTTTGAAAACTCAGTTCAGAGGAAAGATATAGGCAGCTAGAGGCTGTGGTACTGAGTCAAAGTACTGCCAATGACAGCATGCATTATAAGATGCAGACAAAACTTCATCACAATATCCAGGTCTGCCATAGCTCTAGCAGGCATGCAGTTCCTCTTTTAATATCCTATAATCCCACAAGATTAGAATTCTGGAATGCTAGGCACTTTGTACACACAGAAAAAGCTGCAAAAGGAATACCCTCATGCAGAGGCTCATAACTCTGACATTTATTGGCTGGAGGACCATAAGGGGTGTGACTGTGGCCACAGAACATTTCTCCATTGGGGCACAACCTGCCATTCATGTGGGAAGGAAAACCCACACTCACTCTATAATAACAGCGACATGTGACCAAAGCTGCAGGCAAATGCCTACAAATTCACTCTTAAAAATGGCAGATCAAACAGCAACTATGTCACTATTAATGGCAAGTGCGGAAAGTCCCTTAATGTTCAACTCAGGGCTACTTAAAGACACTTACATTCTATGAGCACCTGAAGGTTAGGCTAGTCCTGTAATGGATGCTTGGATGAAACACCAAAGTCTAACACAAGGTCTCAGTCTTTCTTAATTATCTCTAGGTCTAAATTTTTGAATGACAAATGGATGGTCAAGAATGGATTTCTGAAAGAAGATGTGGAAGAGCATCATCCTTGGTATGGCTCAGAGTTGCTACACTTGTTAATTTTGCCTGACATAAAGTAAATGTAATCTGAATGGCGGGGCAGGAGAAAGCAAAGACTGTTTGTTTGTACCAGTGATAAAAAGATGCCTTGATGCTTTCACTTTTAAAAAATGGAGTCCGAAATAGCTTTTTGTTGATGAAATCCAGATGCGCTCAGGAGGAGTGCATCCAGGCTGACCTTCTGGTTGAAGCAGGTGTGTGAGTGGTGGGATCACAGACTGCAGCTAATCCTTTTTGATCCACCATGATTTGCATGACACGCTCTGTCTAATTCTTTTCTGTGCTTTGCCATGCAGCATGCACAAGGACAGGTGTATTATGAAGCATAAGGATAGTCGGGCTGGCGAATATTTTTGTCCCAGTGTTATATCCTTGTAGATGGGACCATGTTGGAAAACGTCGGGCCTGGCTCCAGATTTTGGAGGCGCTGGACACAGTATTCCTCTCCAGCGCCCTAGTGCCTGCCATGTGAGCCCCCACAGGCATTGTGGTACCTGCCAGCCTCTCCTTGTGTTCATTTGTGGGCTTACGTGGCGGTGGCACTGTAATAAGCCGGGAGCAGAGCTGCTGCCCAAGTAAGTGAGTCCATTTCTGAGCATCAAGGGTGATGCAGTAATGGGCTAGGAGCCAAGAGATTGTACTAAGTAAGTTAGTGTGTATGTAAGCAGGAGGAGGGAGACTGGGGTGGTGGATAAAAGCTAGGCATCAGTCCCAGTGAGCCCCGCCAGTGGGTCCTGGCAAATGCCCCACTATGCCAGGTACTGGGCCTGGAAAATATAGGAATCAGTCCTAGATAGTTTGCTGAGCTGCAAAGCATTTCCTTAAGTCCTTTCAAAATTTGTGTGTGTGTGTGTGTGTGTGTGTGTGTGTGTATAAGACACCGAGCAGACTGCTGGGGTTTAACACCACTTGCTGTCCTTCCTGCCCCCCCCCCCCTTGTGATAGGTGGTGGACTATCAAGGTGCAGAAGCTAAGCCTCTTAGCCCCTCTGACTCTCCTCCCAGACGTGAACTGTCAAAAGGCCATTGAAATCCTTCGTGAGAAGGCATATGACCAGGCACCAGTTGTTGCTGAATCAGGGTAAGTCTCTTGTTCGCAGAAACCTCATTCTAACAGTCTTCAGGAGTCTTCAGGAGAATTCCACAATTCTCACTGTATAAAGCACTAATGAGAAAGAGCCTATCATTGACATACTTACTGAAATCTTTAAAGAAATACTTGGAGTAATATGGGCCTTAGCTAATCTATTGCAAGGCTATTGCAAATGCCTTCACATGAAGGATTCCTGTAGGCTTAGCAGCAGGCATTGCTGCTTTGTAGTTTGGCAAGGAGGCAAAGCATCAAACTCCTCCTCCCTCTGCGCCACCCTCCCCACACAGCTGGCATAGGGAATCCCCAATCAAGAGCTATGTCACATCCACTTTGGTTCTTGTAGTCAAAGGACCTAGAACTCTTATTGATGGTGTGTTATTGAAAAGCTTCCTTTGAGAGTTTGTGACATTTGGAAGAAGAAGAAGAAGAAGAAGAAGAAGAAGAAGAAGAAGAGTTTGGATTTGATATCCCGCCTTTCACTCCCTTTAAGGAGTCTCAAAGCGGCTAACATTCTCCTTTCCCTTCCTCCCCCACATTTGGAGCATTTCCAAAGAGCCCAGTTACGTTCAGTATTGGCCTACCACCAGTCAGGCTGAATAGAAGGGGCATTGGTACTGGTCTAATTCTAAAAGTGGCAGCCTTGCATGCTACTGAGCCACAGCAGATGTTGCAGAAAGTGAACTCCCCACCCCACCTATCTTGTCCTGTGTCTTCTCTGTATATGCATGAACTGCTGGAGCTCTCATCTCTGTGTTGTGAAAATTCAACTGCATTCATTTTGCTTTTTTAAAAAACCAAACAACTGTGTGTTTTCTTGAAGACTCATCTTGGGGATGGTAACTCTGAGCAACATCCTCTCCTCCGTCCTGGCAGGAACTGCCCAGTTCTCAGACCCAGTGATGAAGGTCATGTATCAGCAGTTTTCCAAGGTAATGTGTGCCCAGAACCTGTTTTGGAGTTGCTGCCTAGGGCAAAGGATGAGGATGGGAGATACAGGAAATAAGAGCGAATGCTGAGGTAGAAAGGACCCCAATGATCATCTAGAGCAACCCCCTGCAATACAGGAATCTTTTGCCCAACATGGTGCTTGAACCCATGACCCTGAGTTTAAGAGTCCCATGCTCTACCAACTAAGCTAAGGAGGCTGATTTCAAAACACTGGAGATGCCAGGGAGTGAACCCGGGATATGAATATTCTCGGTAGGTTCAAGTAGGTTGTCGTCTTGAGATCTTGCCTCATTTAAGATGGTTCTGTTGCTACAGCACTATAGGACAGGGATAGGGATCTGGTGACCTTTTGGATGTTTCTAGACTACATCTATCATCCCTGACCATTGGCCATGCTGGCTGGGGCTGGTGGGAGTTGGAGTCCATCCACATCTGGAGAACCACGTGCTCCCCAGCCTTCCATAGAGGAAGTAAAACAGAAGCAGGATCCTTCATGCCAAGACACTGCTGGAACATCTTTTCTCCCCCAAGAAAATTGAGGTGGGGTGGAGGTCATCTAAGCACAACCTCAGAGGGAACAAGGTGTACTTGACATGGAGTGTCCATCTCATACCTTACATCTTCCATGTGGTTCCAGCAGTATGTCACTACTTTATGTAAACTGGGCCCTAGATGTCTAGTAACAATTTGATTCACTTTATGTCTGGGACTTTATTACAGATTAGCCTGGATGATACCCTTGGAAAGCTTTCACACATCCTGGAAAATGATCATTTTGCTATTGTTGTGCATGAGCTGGAGCAATGTAAGTAGCTTTTCTAGTAAAAATAAAAAATGTCATATTACTAATTGTGTGTACACACACCCACACACCCACACACACACCTAGAGATGACCTAATATGCCCTTTGGGCCATGAAATAGATATACATGAAAGGCATCACATGTATATATTAGTATATTAGTTTACTATTTGTTAATTTATTGCATTTATAGCCCAGCTTTTTCCAAGGAGCTCAAGGTAGCATTGTAGACATCTGCAAAGGAAAGCCTATATGTTTTGGCTTTCCTTTACAGACATCCATGCCTAATATGTGGACACTGGATGGGGTGACACCTGGGGCGGACTGCACCTACCGCACCCCCCTTTCTCTGCCAGTGCATGTAGCACCTCTGGGGGGGAAAGCCCTGAACATAGCCACTGTGGCTAGTAGCCTTTTCTTCTGAGAATTTGTCTAAGCCTCTTTTAAAGGCATCCTAGCTGGTGGCCATCAATCCTTCCATACTTTAACTGTGACCTGTGTGAATAAGTACTTCTTTTTGCATGTCCTGAATCTTCCAGCATTCAGCTTCATTTCATGGCATGGTGAGAGAGGGAGGAAAACTTCTATCTGTCCATCTTCTCCTCAACGTGCATAATTGGACAGTGGTATGAAGGAAAAAGTTCCCAGATGCCACAAATAAAGATAAAATTTCCTCATGGGCAGGGCTTTCTTTCAGGGGGAACTCAGTTCTGGCACCTCTCAGGTGGGCGCCATTGCCATTCTAAGAGAACGAGGGAGATGTTCATGGTGAGATCCAGCGCCTCTTTTTCTAGAAAAATAGCGCTGCTTTTGGGTTTCCTCGAATGCTACTCTGGAAGCGTCAACAGTATGTAATCTTCCTTCATTTATGTCTTCTTCCAGACAATGCAGATGGTAGCTCCTTCATGAAACAGATGGTATTTGGTGTGGTCACAGCTGTTGATCTTCTCAGCTTTGTCACCCCCAAAAACAAGACCCAGGAACGAAGAGATGCGACACTGGAATCAAATTCTTCTGAAAGAATTTTCTCCATGGCAGAATCTGTGGAGAAATAGCAGAAGACCTTTAAGTATAAGGGTCTGGTTTTGTTTTCGAGTATGGCTTTCTATTTTAGAATTAGCATTGTATTTAGTATAGTATTATACTAGTATCTAGTATTTCTATTTTAATTTGCCTGGCTGTTCTTGGTCTGCTATGTTCATGGCTATGCTCACCCTAAATGCCACCAAGGGAAATAATTTGGGATCAGGATGATTGGACAAGATCACATACAGTTAAAATAAGTAGCTATTCTGTGATAGCATGTTTTTTAAAAAAAGATTCTTGGGAGGAAGCAGTAGACTAAATGGATTCTCCTGTGACGTTGCCTTGTTGCCTTGATTTTTATCTGATATTTTGTTGTTTGCATTAACATTGACTGATAAATGCATTTCAAAATCTGCTGGCAGAGCAATAAAGAAATACTACAGATGCAAAGGCTGCCTGACTTGATTGTAGAACTGACAATAATACTCTTTTCCTGTACAAGGGAAGTGTGAACTCGGACTGTACGGATGGATGGATGTTCATAAGCCCCCTTTCCCCCAGAGAAAGCCTTCCTGCTGTTATGGTTGACTGCTGGAGGTGTATGCTGCTACAACTCACTGCTGCATCAACCTCTTAGAACATTCTTGACCATGAAAGGTTCCTGGGCATAGGAGACCATGTGCATACCAATGGTTACTACCTCTAAGAATCTGACAGTCATAGAACTGCCATAGCAGGGTGAGGCTGAAGGAGATCTGATTCTGGTACAGATAAACACAGCTACATGTTGATGACTTCTGTAGCCTACCTCTGAATTTGGGGAAATACACATAGTCACGATAGGTGAGTCCCAAGGGCCAGATACAGATACTTGGATGACCACATTTGCCCCCCTGGTCTGAGGTTCCTCATACCTGCCTTAAAAGAACTACCTATGAAGCACAATAGCGACTAGATTACTTCAATCTAGAGCCCAAAATTAGTTGCAATTAAGTCCCATTGAGAATAATTTCTATCTGACTTCACATCAAATGGAAATTTGAAAGCAGCTTTATAATTACATTTAACAGACCTTTCTTTCAACCCAAGGTGTTATATTTGGTTCATAATGGTAACTCTCCCCCCCCCCCAATATAGCAGAAAACAGAACAGATGATTTTAATTCTGCAGAAGTTCATAAAGCAGAGCAGTAAACAGTAGACTTGCACTCTTAAGTGCATAGCATCAGAACTACTTAGCTATATAAGTAGCTTTCTGTCTTTGAGTAGATTGGAGAAACGGGGGCCGTGATCTACTTCCCATTGCTCAGTCCACCTTTTTGTGAAGTTGAGGAACTTCCTTTAGCAGAAAGAAGGCTGAATTCAACAGCTATACTGGCCATTGATTGTGTACCTTTTCACCTGCGATTTGTCTGTACCTTTTTCCTTTTTTGGTATGTAGTTTCTCCTAACCAAGCACTTACCTTGTGAACAAAGATGGAGGTTTAAGATGCTCTGAACAACCTGCTGTGCAAGTGTAAGCCAGCATTAGATCCCACTGCAAGGAGAAAAGGTTCACCCACGAAACATTCAACCACATGTGAGGTTTATAACTGGATTCCACTGTAGATTGGTTGGGGATGGGGAATGACTGGTCCATACAAGTAAGGAGGCCAGTTGTCAACACTATATGCACATACCTATATGATGCTGACTCAGGAACCTATCGCAGAGTAGATACGGGTACACTCTCCCCTCCATCTCTCAGTATGGGCAGAAATGCTTATCTGCATCTTGTATGCCACCACATGGGTTTTACTCCATGTGAAAGTAGTTGTATAAAACATCCATTTGCACGCATGCATCTCTGGACTGAACCCACCAATGGACTGTTCCAATGTAAACATTTCCCATGCATGAAAATTCAGATATTTTAAAATGAAGGTCACTTAATGCTGCTCATGTGGATGCTGTTTACAGCAAAATAGCACTACATAATTTTGCCTGGCTAGACAATCAAGACTTCTCGGAATTAGAAGTTGGCATGCTTATGAATGTGATTCAGAGACGTGGCAGGAATTTATGCAATCATTTTAATGGGAGCTTTAACTACGTCTCTAAGTACGCACGTGAAAATCAGTGACACCGCTGACAGAGTGCTCCTTACAATGGTAGCAACACCGCAATAGCCAGGTTAATTAGAAAAGCCTTTTGTATTGCTGGCTGTACGCAAACTAAAGATAATTACACGTGTTCATTCATTGTGCAATATGTGAACAGATATTCCCTTTTGTGTTTAAAAAAATGCTGGCTCTTATTTTCACTGGATATCCTGTTAATTTTTTATTCCAATGTATTAACAGTTCAGTACTCACCAACACATTCCTCTCACAGAGCTACAAGTCCCAGAGTTCTCTGGGAATAGAGATTGACTGTTAAACCACTTTGAGAATTGCAGCTCTATGAGGGTAATAGTGGTCTTTGAAGAACTCTCAGCACCCTTAACAAACTTCTATTCCCAAGATTCTTTGGGGAAAGCCATGACTGTTTAAAGTGGGACTGTACAGCTTATATGTATCATGTAGACTTGGCTAGGCTCAGAGAGTTTCTTCATAGGCTAAACCAGACAGTATAAGAGGAATCACATAAGGAAAATGGGATGAAAGTATAGATGGTGGTTTTGTCATGTACAGGGGTCAGCAAACTTTTTCAGCAGGGGGCCGGTCCACTGTCCCTCAGACCTTCTTGGGAGGCTGAACTATATATTTTTTTTTTGGGGGGGGAGAACCAATTCCTATGCCCCACAAATAACCCTGAGATGTATTTTAAATAAAAGGACACATTGTACTCATGTAAAAACACGCTGATTCCCGGACTGTCCGCGGGCCGGATTTAGAAGGCGATTGGGCCGGATCTGGCCCCCGGACCTTAGTTTGCCTTAGTCATGTAGTTTGGCCGGATCAAAATCACCATGATTATTATCAGAATTGCTGCACGCTTCCTCAATGTCTGCTATTTGCAGAGGGATCAGTTGGAGCTTCCCTCCATTTTGAATAGAAGGCATTGGGGAGTGATTACAACTGGGAGCATGGTGGGGCCAAAAGTTTAGAGGCTCCTTCCTTCATGCCACCGTCCAGGACAGCCTCACCTGCTCCACTGTGCAGGGCCAATTAGAAGACAAACGCCACGTCTTGCTTGACCCAAGGTCATGAGACAAGCTCATTTCTCCCTCATCCAGGCAATCTTTTGTTATTCAACTCAGTCACAGGAAAGGGGCAAATGTTAACTAGATAACTGGAGGGAAGGGCATGGCGTGAGGTCTGCAGTTAAAATAGGAACATGCTTAGCAGGTAGAAGCAGATTTTAAGCAGGTTAGCCTTCCTTTTTCCTGTGAGGTAAAAAATGCTGCCTTGTCGTCTGGCAATTATTGCTGCCTTGTCGTCTGGCAATTATTGCCCATTCTAAACTGTGGACTGACGTGTAATTCCACGTGTACAAAATGTTAAAATGTTGTTGTGGAATGGCAGGCTATTCTGAAGAAGATAAATGCCAGTGCATTTGTAATGTGCCAACCTGCATCTTGCCTCATCCCTTGCTGCTCAGTAAGCAACAGTGACCCAGCTGCCAGGAACCAACCATAGTAGCTCCATGCCGCCCATTGAGCCACTTCCATCCCCCTCCCCCGATAAAATGAGGATAGTAAAACCAACTTCTTAATCAAGGCCTTATATGGGTAAACCCTTATATGGGTAAAAAGATGGAGACAAGATAAAGCAAATTTGGACCTGCTTGGCAAGGGTTTAAGGAACTATGGAATAGTAAACAAGGGACAATTAAGGTACGGTAACTATAGTTCTGTATAGTTACAGGATGTACTTACCTTACATTTAAGACACTTTCTTATATAGATAAATAGAGAGGATCCCAGCTGTTAGAATGCAAATTGTATATTCTTTCTGCTTACATAATATAGAATATAAAAACTCTTTTGACAATAAATAATACTATAATAAAAGACCCACTGGTAATAAATTAGAAAGGGCTCTTAGCTCCTCCCAGCTGTTCAGGTTTATGGGTTTTCCCTCTGCTGTGACATTATAAATAGCATACCTTCCAGCTGAACAGCTACTGAGGAAATATCACTACCTGGGGACCAAACTACTTGCAACACCCACACCTGAAGCCTATCCAGGTAAACTAAAGTTATTTCCCCTTTTCATAGATCAGCTAAGCATTTGACCCAATGCATTCCCCTTTATTATCATGGAATAAAGTTAGAAATGCTGACTGCATCTGAAGGACAGTTTGCTGTTTTTAAGAAATAGAAAGAGCTGCACAAGATCCTTCCTTCCTTCTGCAGTAATAGGTTTTTGACAGAATGTTACCAATTTTTAGCACTCCTCAAATTTTATGAAGCTAAGGCTTGGAAATTTAATACATTTTATAACCACACACACACACACACACATGCATACACACAACAGCAGGAACGAGGCCCAAAGGGGTTGTAAGTGGCACTTCCTTGAACAAGTGGTCCGAGTATCATCGGAGGCTGGAGAAGGCAACTATCAGGAGCAGCATGTTGCTTTGAAGGCAATCCATTGGGAAGTGTACCCTGAGCTCCGGTGTGGCTGATTCTGTGAGCCAATCCGCAATGTGCTATGTAATCAGGGTTTGTGCCCCTGGTGTGAGAAAATGCTATGTAAATTGGTGTTCTACTGAGAGAGGGCATTAGCTCTGTATTTAAAAAGGCAAAGTTGGGCGAGATAATAGAAAGCAATGAATGAGCAAAAATTGCTATGCTGCTAAAAGGACCTCTTTGCATTTGATCCAGAGTAATGAAGCCTAAGCACTTCCTCTGCCTGCTGCTGAGCTGCTGCTTCCTACAAAATGGTGACTGCAAGCATCACAGGCCAGACTGTACTGCTGTTCTCTGCCTAGCTTGTCCTGACAATCACAAAGCCGTGACCCGTAAGGACCAGTGCTGTCCGCGCTGCATCCCTCAGTGCAGGTGCCCTGCGTTTCTGAAGGAAGCTTGTATCCAGGAAGGCTATGAAGATGGCATCCTTCTCCTGGGACAGTCTGTGATTATTGACTTTGGGACCCGAAAGTGTACCTGTGGAGAAGATCATAACATTGTCTGCGCTTCCACTTGCCCTAAAATTTCTCCAGCTTGCAAGTATATAGGAAGACCCCAGGACGGCTGTGGAATGTGCGCTTGTCCCACTGATGATGAAAATTTTGTACCTGCTGGTGAAGTCATTGAAAGAGAATGTAAAATTTGTAAGTGTCCCCCAAATGGGGGGCAGCTTCAATGCACCTTAACCTCTAAATGCTCGCTAGGGTAAAAAGTGCCCTGTATCATGGGAGCTGGGTGGTGGTAGAATCATAGAATCATAGAGTTGGAAGAGACCACAAGGGCCATCGAGTCCAACCCCCTGCCAAGCAGGAAACACATAGCATACATAGTTCCATAGCATTACTAAATAAGCATCCTGGTGTTTTAGGGAATGCAGTAGTAGAATTTTAGCTTTGAGAGGGACCTTGAGGGTCATCTAGTTCAGTGCCAGAATCTTAAATCTACATCAGCTCTCATGAATGTCAATGAACTTTTCCTAAGAATTAAAGAGTTACATAATCTATGGTATTATTTTAATAAAAATAATAATAAAGATTGGAGTTGAAATATGTTTGGATCCTTACTTAAATCATTATTTGGTTGAGGCAAATATGGGAAATGCTTGGAATTTGGAAAAATAACTGTGATAATAATGGTTAATAACATATTATATGCATAAATGAGGAAACCTTGGCATACCCAAATGGGATGCAATTGCTAAGTGGCACCATTAATTGGCTTTCTGTAAAAGCAAAAATGGTAAGGTTTTATGGTTTGGGATATTTTGATTATTACTTTTTTGCAATCGTTGTTATGCCCCAACCCAGTGAGGGGAGTCATAACTAGTATGTATTCTCACTCTTCACATTATCTACAAAAGTACAGTGTATAAATTGCTTCGGTATAATGAATAAAGGGAAGTTCTTCTCCCTCTGTCAAAAATACTAGAACTTGGCATCAAATGAAATTTCATTGTCTGGGAATTCTGAAGCAGCAAAAATATGTCTCCACACAACACAGAATTCATTTATGCAATTCATTCCTAAACGTTGTAGTGATTATCATTAGCTTAAAGGGCATTAGAAGCGGATTAAACAAATTCATGGAAGACTTATCTATCAACAACTGTTTTGAATAATGCTAAATGGGGTCCTTACGTTAGGGATGGGGCACCTGTGGCCCCCCAGGTGCTACAGAAGTCCATCTCCTAGTGGCCAGGATACTCAAGAGTTCGTTGCATTTCACATATGCTAAAGTGAACAGCGAAGCAATCAGCACTATAGTGGCACCTAGAGACAGTAAGCAAGTATGAAATCACTGACAAAGGGGGACAGCACATCACCATCCATGCATTCCATACAATGAGATAACACAAGGAAGAGAAATACCAAATGCTTGTGGGCAAGATATCCATGTACAGAACTGCAAAAAAGCAGCTGCACATATTGAATGCATGCACTCATCTTAAAGCTGCTACTTATGCATCCTGCTTCTGAGTTAACAAAATGGGATCATAGCAACACGAAAGGCTACAATCCCCCCCCCCTTTTGGTTTCCAATATGGGCTGCTCTTGGCTAACTGGATTGTTTTTATTACAATACAAGGGGGACTATGACACCCTGCTCTTATATACTCTTATGCTCTTCTATATACTGCATTTATATACTCCTCTCCCCGACAATCCCTCCACAAGACACTTGCTTGCTGAATCAAGAAATCATCCCAGCGTCTCCCTTCTGTTCTGAAGTCTGGTCTGCACATGTTTTCAACATCACCCCCAAGTCCATGCCTTCTTCTCCCCTTTCCTTTTCCGCAACCTCCACCTTGTTCACAGACCAACTCCAGGGTCATCTCCCGCATCTCCATCCTCCCACACATTGCAACTACTAAGCACCCTTTTCCCATTCCACCCAATTATGAAGCCACCCCTGCTCCCTCATCTTCACCCCATGCCCATGCCTCCTGCCCGCTTTTAGCAACCCTCCTTTGCACTCCCCCATTTTCACCTTCACCCTTTCCCCTCCCTCTCTCCAACTACCCCTTCCACACAGAGCACCCCCATTTCCATATCAACCTCCTATCCTGCAGCTCCCTTTGCGCAGACACACAATTTCCACCCCCCCTTACCAACTCTTCTTTGCATAGAAACAACCCCCGTTTCCATGCCTCTTCCCTCCTATATCACACTTCTGCAAATATATGTTACTGTATGTTTAAGATGAATAGAGCAAGGCTGTTCGTTTGTTCAGCTGCAGAAGGTTAAGTGATGGATGTTGCACCTGTATGGGTGTTTGCTTGATAATAGAATGCCTGTCCTAGATTACTGCATTGAATTTGGAACTTTGGGCTTATCCACACTTCCTCTTGCCCTGGAGAAAACCGCTCTTTAGTGCTCAATCAGTGCAAACAGCAATTTGGGTTTTCCCTGGGTTGCTATTTGTTCTGCTCTATTGCTAAGGAGTGGGTTTTCCCTTGGGAAGAAGCAGGGCAAGGGGAAAACTGCTTGGGCCTGTGCTTTCTAGGCACAGCAGAAGTGTGGATGAGCCTTTTGTGTAGTAGACAACACATGGTACCAGAAATGAAATGAAATTTGAGGACTCTCACTATGAGGCAGCTGAGTGGAAGAAGGGAAGGACTGAGTAAAACAGGGATGCAACAGCGCTGAAGGGGAAAGGGGTTTTCAGACAATGGCAAATGTCTGAGGAGAGCAAGCTGAGTGAGATTCTGAGAGGAAAGAAACGGTGGTCTAAAACAAGGTTTGAGTATAGCAAGAAGCAAGTTGAGAATGACTTTGCTGTGCTGGCTTTCTGACGTTGGCTTCTGTATCAGAACCATCTCTATTATTCCGCCTTGGTAATTTTTTTTTAAAACAGCCAACCAACCAACCAACCAACCGACAAATGCCTCAGTGTTTCTCCCTTCCCAGTCTATTCAGATATTTCCTGTTGTCTCCTGTTGCCTCTCAGTGTTAGTCCCTTCATGCTCCCATGCCACAACCACGGCTGTTGTGTAACCTGCCTTCTCTTTTATGCCCCTGCCCTGCCTTCATGAAAATCCAGGATGCTACAGATCCCCCAGTTGGGTCAGCACGGTGATGGAGTAGTGCAAATATAGTATTACAATATTAAACAAGCTATCTATGACAAAGAAATAAAATTTTAAAAGCAAGAGCATTTGATTCTCAGTGCTGCATCTGCACAAACGTTCAGTAAGCAGTGACACTCAAGTATCTTAGTAACAGGCCCCATAAGAGTATTTTGTTCCAATATTTTATCCACATAGCTACTACCATTTCTCTTGGGAGTCAGTATTCTACAAATATTGTGCCTGAAATAATACACAATTACCAGGTGGTGTCATTAAACTCACTGGGGCTTAACTTCTGAGTTAAGCATAAGATTGCCCTATTATGATCCTAACTGGAAATTTTAAAAAACTAGCTTGGGATGGGACCTTCTAAATGGTCTTTTTAAAGGACTTAAAAGTTTGATATCCCTTTCACTTTTATTTCAGAACAACAAAGAGAGAAAATATTTTGAACTAATTCATTGCATAGCTTTTCGTTAAGCTTGTCTACAGTTAAAAACACAACATTCCCAGATCAGTAAGAATGTTGCATTTTTGCTCCTATAATCTAAATAATGACTTGTGTAAAGAAACATGCAAAATATTTTCCAACTTAAAGACCTGGGGAAGGATTTCTAAACAAAACTGATGTACAAAAGAAAAACAAAATTGATATCTGCATTATAGAGTATTGAAATAGGAACACAGTAATGTGACAATTGACCTTAATTAAAGCAATGTGAAACTTTACTTTTAAAACACAAAGTGAAGAAATCATGCTTTGAGTTCAGAGGTTTCATGTAAAACACATTGATGAATCATAATTATTTTGCCATGCTGGTTCAAATATTTCATTAAATGACAAAACAAACTGAACAACTAGGTTTATCAGAGTTTAGATTTTAAAGATTGTCAGTTATGAAGATAAAATATTTTCTGATACAACTGAAGACATGTTTTTTCTCTCTGCCAAAATACATAGACTCTAACAAATGGGAAGTACCCAAAACATAAGGATTAGATACTATAACTTTTTTTAGAAATGGGGATCCAATGACTTATTTTGCAGAGAAAACACATAATCATTCATCCTACGTAGGTTATGGACCTCAAAGTCTAGCGTGCTTTCCTTTGTATTTCCTGCATCAACAAACCAATATTTAAATATGCTATAAAGTCTACTTTGTATAATGCTGTTATCACAGGCAGACAAGCACTTGTAAAAGCAGTTGTCATTGACCTATATAATAGTCACAATCCAAAGAAGTGGGCATATGAATGAGTTGGAACCACACACACAGTCAAAAGCCTTTTCTAGTTGTCACTGAAGCAAAAGTCTCCTCAAAATGTTAAACAAGTTTAAGAAAATGTAATTTGGGTTTGGTAAACACAATCTACTTCCACTTGTAATGGCATTCCAATCATCAGTAACATCCAATATGTTTCAAAGAGAAAGTAAAGCACCTTAAGTATTGAGAAATGGATGCTTAGCACATTTCTACCAAATGTGATACATGTAATTGAACACACCATGATTGGCTGATGCAGCCTGAATCTCATCATGAATCCTGGATTAGTGGTCCACTTCTGGGTTCCTTTGTAGAGATACTACCTCATTAAAGTGATACTAACTTTCCTACAGTTGAACTGGAAATCCCAAAACATCTTTTGTACCTTTCTCTTGTACTACAAGAATTTTTAAAACATGTCCTTTGACCATACATGGCCGGGCTACAGTGCTATCCCAAAAACACAGCTCAAGTCTTCTGCCCTGTTTTTTGCACATTAATGGCATAGCAAGCATACAGCTAGTTCTGGACACCTACTGCAGTGTTTATTTTTCTTAACCGTGCGTGGCATTCAACTGAGCTTTACTCAGAGGAGACCTGTTGAAGGTAAGGACATGATGACTAAGGTAGGTCCATTCATTTCATAAAGTTCTACTTTGAGTAAAACTAGAATACCATTCTGTTTTGGTGGATCAGTTTACCATCTCAGGAGAAGGATGCCAATACATACACCAGTCATAAATAATAGCACCATTATAAGACACATCAAAATAAACTACACTCATTCATCTAATGCGATGATTGAAAATGATTACTTAGCTCGCACATATTTGGATATCAAGTTTTGAAGAGTTTAAATTCTTCTTAAGTCCAGCAATGCTTTTCCAAACATTTCTGTGGATAAGAGAAAGTTTCAAGGTATCTGGGCAGAGCTGCAATTTCTAGCTCAGTGCTGTTATAACTGTTCCAACCAACTGCAATGAAACTAAACAAAAACACAACTCAGCAAAGAAAGGCAGAGCATTTGCCACCTCCCAGTTTCAGGTATATCAAGAATTTGCTTGTGCTGAAGGGTAGAAGACCCATGCCCAGAACTCAGCAGAAAGTTGGAGTCCAAACCCAGAACCATCAAACTGATATCCATCCCAAAGATACTGATGATTTGCTTAATGTGGGATTGTTTTGTCTTCACAGAAGTCACAGCATATTAGTTACAGGCTGGCATGCTCCAATTTTGACATTTCTAGATCTGTTAACCATGGCTGTGAGAACAGACATGTGCAAATGAATTTAACATTAAAATATATACTTCAGAGGCTATGAAATAAATGAAGAATGGTTTGGTTTCCTTTTGTTAAATAAGCCTGCATACAGGGGAGGCCTCTCTTTGAAATTCAACAGCATTTGGCTGATTTGTATTTTAAAAGGGCATACAGTGGCCAATATAAGCTCATGTCATGTGGAAAATACTTTGCACAGTAAACTGTTTGCATGCAGGTAGTCCATCACAGTGGTTTAAATCCCTACAGCCCAAACTGGGGGGGGGGGGCCCAAAAGGGTGAGAGCAGGTCCAAGTGTGAGCTGCAACTGCCCTCTGTCTTTTACTTAAAATGGCCACAATCTACCACCTGCAAATATGTCTTGGGTACTCGATTCGACATGCCTTTGCCCCAAATCCCCTTTACACTTTCAGAAAGCCTGCTTTTGCTCTGAATTACATCACAAGCATTTCGAGTCTAGGCGTTTTACAAATGAAAAGAAAATGTTGCTTTGGGTCTATCTCTTGCTAACACTTTCTAATATCAGAGAGTGTGGAAATATGCAGCTAAAACAGGGAAATGTTTTTGTATAAGAAAAAAGGGGGGGTTGTATGAAGTGCTACTGAAAAAAGTCAAGAAAGGGTGCTATCCTAGGTAACTATTTTAAAGCCAATAAAACACAATGAACAGACTACCATTGAGCTATGGTACGTTCAGATGCACAAATGTTTGTTGCATTTCATTAGCTCTTTCAGTGGTGGTGTTTAAATGTTGTGGTTTTAATGAGGCCTGGTATTATTCCTATATAAACTTGCTACATTATACTAATGTTTCCCCAAACAAACCCCTTGTAAACATTTTTCCACATCTTAACACTGTTCAGAAAATTTCAAAAAACATGAAAGAGAAATTATGGGTTAACCCAACTTTCACACAACTGTAAAAGTGAGTGTGGTGTCTATCTAGGCTTTATGCAAAGTGTTTCAGTACATTCTTGATCTAAGGTTGTCATCTCTCGGCTGTCTCCTTGCTTTGTATTCGTAGCTTTCTAAGGCTGTCTTTTTCCTCCCCTTGTGAGGCTATGGAGATCACAGCACTCTTGTCAACATCTGTCTGCTGCCTTGCTTATCTGGTGATCAGGAGAGTACCTATGGAATATGAGATAAAAATAAGACATGTACTCTGTAAAGTGGGTCTATTTGAGCATTGTAGTAGTGTGGTTGTCAATGAAAAAAACAACACTTCTGTATAGTAGGGGCTGGTTAACATAACATCTCAGATCTTGTGCTGTCTATACCAGTGCTAAGCTACCTGGACAGGCAAATAATGATGGCGTAGAGACATTACTCACCCAGGCCATGTTTGTGGGAAATTGATTATGGATCGTAAAAGAACCTCTATCAAGTAGATAGAGCCATGCTGTCACCATAACATTTGGATTGGGTCTGATATAGCCTAGAGGTAATAGAATAAAAATGTGATTTGTTCTTCCCAACTTCAGACTTACCTATACAGGAAAATAGGGCTAGTGGAGCGGTACCAACTCTTTTTAAAGCCCACCCCAAAACCCCAGGGAAACAAATTCTTTGAAGGCTTCGTAGAATCAGGACTTCCAACCAAGTTAATTTATCACATTCAGCTAGAGATAAATCTGGATTTTGTTGGTGCAGATAACGCCACCCAGTTCCTCCAAATAGCTAACCAAGCCCCCAGGGCCTATTATCTAAAGCAAGCAATGGGGAAATACCAACTCCCAGTAGTGTCAATGGCACTACACACAAGACTATAAACAAATTCAAGAGGTATGGGGTGGGGAGCTAATGACATTTATGGTGAAGGCTAATTTATCATCACTATTTTTGAGTGCTGAATGGTATAGTTAGTATGGTGAAGCACTGTTGAGATTGTGCAAGTAAGGTTGTGCTTGAGAAATTCATTTTTATCTTAACCTTATCACATACTTTGGCTATAAAAACAACAATTGAGAAGTGGCAATAGTGTGGGGGAAAGATGTATCGCAGTTCAGAGGCTAATATCCATGTTCTGTCAACAGGTATGAAGTGTGTACTGCTATAGATTTTATCTTGATTATAAGGCAAGATTTTGGGTTTTTACTCCCTATGAATACCGATTTATCAAATCACTTGAGAAACAGGTTTCGATATAGACTGAAATGTAACATTACTTTATACGGAACACAAATCAATGCTTAACAATAACCAAGACCCCATTAGGGACTGGGTCCTTCTCACATCACCACTTTATGCCACAATAGGCTGTACCACTATGGGATAGCAGAGATCCATAGAATATGACATAGGCATGTTTATTCAATTTGGACTGTTTTCATAACCTTCCAAATAGGAGTACTAAACATTTTTCTCATGCTCAATACAGTCATCATCCCAATTCTTAGAGAATTTATAAAAATATTTTACTCCGATAACCTGATAAGGTAAAAATAAGTGTTTTATAGCAAATTATGAACAGACTCACTAGCTATGGGTAGAGCTGCTAAGTTGCAATCCAGAAATCCCCCTTGTACCATTAAATCTACCACTGAATTGGGACACTCACTGCTTCTTTTGCCCATTCCAGTTCCTTTGTTGCCCTCCCCGCCATCGCAACCCCACATATTTCAAGTAGGATTCCAGCATGCCACAGGGCTGGTGGATAAAACGACAAGTAGCAGCTGTGTCAGTGACAAAATCCAAAGGTACAGGGGGAATCTAGGGTTTCCACCGAACAACTAAATGAGAAATTAAGTTCATTTTAAATGCCATACATTCGTTACTGACTCACACGTTTCCACTTTCTTTTATGTGTTTTGTTGCCCATTTCAGACTGGCAGGTTTTTTTTTTAAGGTGCAGAAGCATCTTTCAAATCTACATGGCTAACTTCATAAACAAATCCCAAACACTAGTCTGACATGCTTTACATTTACATTGTTAAACCACCTAGAGTAATCTTAAAATGACAGGACTAATTGCATAACTCTCCAGGAGACTGAAGTACTTTCAAATTCTCCCACCAGGGCAATTTCATATGTCACAAAACTGCAGAAGAGATGATAGACAACAGCAACCATTGAGTAAGATGATGATTGTGTGATGGGTATATATTTAAACCCATGCTAATGTAAAGTTAACTCACCCGCGAGGCATCCATCATCTTTCCCCCAGGACTGCAGTCCCATGACCCCCCCCCCCATTCCCTTATTAGGGGAATCTGGGATCAATTTTGTGAGTGAAAAAATTACCCTGAGAAAATAATGGGGTGATTATGTTTTTTTCCTCTCTCTCTTAAATTACTAGAATTTCAAAACCAAAACCAAAAACAACACATTTGAAAGAAGTTGCTGCACCTGTAAAGACACTCTTTAAGCCGACTATGAAATACAAAAAGTGCACTCTTCTATATCTACATATAAAACATATTAGAAATAAAACTTGTGTAAAATGTTTGCTGTGCAAACTATAAAAAGTCAGTCAGTCTATTGTTTCTCCTATATATTTAGGCCAGATTCTCTTGCTTCCTATTGCAGAGAATCACTGTTATCCAAGACCAGCCCACTGATGTTTGTGGTTGAGAGGTCTGCTCCGTCATCTTCAGTGCTGTCCACAGATTCATCCTCACTTTGCCCTGCCATCATGACTTGTTGAACAGCCAAAGTAGTACCATCAGACGAAAGAGATTGCAGACTGTCTACATTCATGTTGACTGGGGCTGTAATTGTTACAACGGCTCCTGAGAATGGGGAGGAAAAACAAGGGTCCCGTTGGAACAACAATTCAATTCTTTTACAAAATCCACAGTTCTTACTCTGAAAAACCTATTAATGAAAGCCAAAGATCTAAAAATTAAAAGTGAATGAAAGTTGAATAAGCTATTTGAAATATCTTTCTTCATACAAGTAATTTCCATACAAGAGATGTCAGTTTTAGTCTAGTGAGATTTCTGAGTTTTGAACATTTTGGAACACATTTCTCATTTATCTTAATAAACAGTGGGTTTGTGCTTTTAAAATCGGGCTGCCAATGAAAAGCAATCCCAAAGCTGTTAACTTTTAAGGCTGCAATTCTATATACAATTACTTGAGGAAAAAGCCCCAGTGAACAAAGTGGAACTTGCTTCTGAATAAACATGTGTGAGGCTGAAAGTGTGTACCAGACACAGGAATGTTTAACCACATTGAGCCATTACAGACCTCTGTTTATATGAATGGTGCCGGTACATAGGAGGGAGAAATAATCCAATTTGGCACATGAATCATGTGATCCATGAAGAACTGCTGCTATGCTAAGGGCATGTTCCTAATTGCCTGATCAGTGCTGATGGAGGGAGCTACAACTGGGTAGAGGTGTCCCTCTACTTGGCTCTGGTGGGCTCCACTGGCTGCAGATGCCTATGCTGAAAGCACAGCTGACTGGGCAGTTACCTCCAGCAGTATTCCCACTGGTGGTAACTAGTGTAGACCTCCAAACAGGGTGCTCCAGGGCTGAAGCAGGGCTGGGGATGAATCTGATGGATCCTCAGCAGGCCAACTGCCAGAAAAGAGGCCCAATTCAGACCCACCCCCTGCTGCACCAGCCTGGAGCTGGCACGGCAGAAGAAGAAACTGGCCCCGAACTGTTCTGCCTTCAACAGTGTGAGCAGCAGCTGGGGGTTAGAATTCTCTGAAATCCACTTACGTCAAGGGATTATTTTTACTAGAGAGATTGCACCCCTTTTATTCATACAAACTGTTTGCGAAATTGTCTGACAGGCTCAGGAGAGTCTCTAAAACATCCAGTTTGCAAAGAGTAAATAAAGTAGCTGAGGAATCTGCTCACCATCTGACATTGTAAGTTCATTTGATTGATGCTGAGCTACTCCTGATGCAATGGAGTCTGGCCAGAACCTTTGAACTGGTCGGTTTTGCGCTGTTTTCTTCTTTGTTTTTGGAGTTTCAGAACAGCTGGAGTCCAACATTGGCTGAAGAATTCGTCTTCTAGCATTGATAAACCTAAAATGACCAAAAATGAATCTTATGAAGACATCCGTAAAATCAGACTCTCTATACCCAAGCCCAGTGCTAAGCAGGATCACACACACACTTGGCTGATACAAAGGGAGTATGATTCTGCTGCCTTTGGGTGTGGTAGAGAGTTCCCTGCAGGGAGCTTTCTGGCATACTGAAATTCAGTGCTTAGCAGAATCGCCTGCCTCCACACAACATTAGTCAAAGTGAAGGGAGGGTGATTCTGCTTGGTCCAGGTGCTCCTGTCCTGTCAAAGGAGAGGAGTGGGGAAACAATCACTTTGCCAGCCCTTTGTTCAGATCTTCCCAAAGCACAGAACGTGAGCCTGATAAAGTGGTACCAAAATGCAAATCCTGCACAAGGTATTCTCACAGCTGGGCAGGACAACACACCTGTCAATCATGTGGCATACTCACTTGTCAAGGATGATTCCAGTAAGGATCTGGCCCATGACCACCTCTGCCCTACATCAATCCCGTCCAGTTTTAGCTTTACATAGCAGCCCAAAGGAAAATGCTGTATATTTCTATGTGACTTTTCAACATAGGTGAATTTTGTAACACAAAAAAGTGGCATATTCGTTGTATCTTACCAGTTGTTAACCTGAAGTAATGTTAGATTGGTTTGTGCTGCTATCTGTTTTTTCTCATCCTCTGTTGGATATGGATGCTACAGACAGGAAGGGGGATGGAAAAGTTATAAGAACTTGCTAAAGATAGGCAATAAGCACAATACAAAAATCTGCAACCATAAAGCAAAAGGAATACAATTTAGTGTGGGATTAATTCTATGCTAATTAGATAATTTCTGACCAGAGAAACTAATTTTTGACAACACACGTCAGAATGATTTCATATGTGTAGATTGAAATTTTCATTGTTTTATGTAATATGTTGATTTTATGACACCGATTACAGATAATTATTTATTACTCTAATAATGAAAGGAACATTATTATTTAGACTCCTACTTCTGTGAACTTAAAATACTCACTGCTATTACAAAAACCAACACATTCTCATCCCTAGTACTCCAATTTCTATAGTCTCTGGCACTAGTTCCCAGAAAAAAATTATTCACAGGTAAGGAATTGAAAAAGACTGCAAGGGAAAGGAAATCTACAATAACTTCAAGGATTCTGTCACCTGCAGGGATCTCCATACTCTTTTTCCTCTGTACTTTTAAAAAAACCCTTTAGTCTCAATTTTTGTTGCTATATTAACTTTTATGAAATCATAAAATGAAGTAGCCAGTTTCCCCCAGATGTAATGAATGTATTTTTTTCCAGAATTCTCACAGAAAATTTAAATTCCCTATCTTTTCAGCATAATAGCTGGCAGACCAATCTTTGCTGATATCCCTGATCGATTGACAGTTACTGGCCCAGTTTAGGCACAGCTGATAAGACAATTAGTAATTGGGTGAAATATAAACTGATATTATTAAAATGCTTAGCACAGTAACAGAAGAAGTAGATAGTAAACTGTCAAGCATTTATTATTTAAATGGGTGCAATAAAAAAATTCCCTCCCAGGAAAAAAAGAAGGCAAGTGCTAGCTTCAGAACATCTTTAACTTAACTCTATGCAATTCTAATATCCAGTGAAGTCATGAAACCTAAAAGAAAGCCAGAAAGGACTTCAACATCAACCTTCAAATGATAACCAGGGTGACCACTACATTATTTTTTAAAAAGAATTAACAATATAACTTTATCCTTAAATGTCCATGTGGGGGAGGGGATTATTCTCCCAGCTGTCCTTGCTAGATGGCATGATCCTTGGGGAACACAACATGTGATAAAGCTGGATTTATCACATTGTGTCATATGGTAGGGATAAAATACCGTGTGGAGTTAAATAAAAGCATTACCAGTTAAAAATCTACAAGAGAAACATAGCTATTTCTAGTACTATCTATAATGTACTTAGTATAGTAATTCTAGTAATTTATCAGGAACTGTTAAGAATTAATACAAACCCATTTTTGTCTCCTTGTAGTTTCATAAGATGTTATGCAGTACAGTTCAAAAGGGAATAAGGTAAAGGGACCCCTGACCATTAAGTCCAGTCGTGGCTGACTCTGGGGTTGCGGTGCTCATCTTGCTTTATTGGCCGAGGGAGCCGGCGTACAGCTTCTGGGTCATGTGGCCAGCATGACTAAGCCGCTTCTGGCGAACCAGAACATCACACAGAAACGCCGTTTACCTTCCTGCCAGAGTGGTACCTATTTATCTACTTGCACTTTGACGTACTTTCGAACTGCTAGGTTGGCAGGAGCAGGGACCAAGCAACAGCTCACCCTGTTGCAGGGATTCAAACCGCCAACCTTCTGATCGGCAAGTCCTAGGCTCTGTGGTTTAACCCACAGCGCCACCCGTGTCATTCAAAAGGGAATACTGGATCACATATTACATTTAGCCATGCAGAAAGTTCAAGTTATTTTAATACCTTTGGATGAAGTCACCAGCACTGGTAGCTTGTTACATATATTGCTCTATTTGCTAGAGCTGAAAATACTGCTGCCCAAACAGTACAATTTGAGGGGGCTGAGTATAATAAATTTGATCACGAGTACATGGACTGTGGAGCATTCCTCTTGAGCGTTCCTCCCCCACCTCCAAAGGGACTGATTTCTTTACAAAAGTACATATAACATGTGAATTAAGAAGAAAACCTGTAAAAACTTTTGTCTGACCTTTCAGATCATAACGTAACTTACTATGCATGTAGGTATTACAGGAAACATGTGTGACCCTAAGCTAACAAGGCCCCTTTTGAGAGTGTGGAGTGCATTTAGTACGGCAATCTGCACAAAGAAACATGCTACTGCATTCTAGCCCCCTAGGAACTGGTTCAGATTAACAGAGATATAAATATATCCCTCAAAGGACTACTGTTCAAGGGAGCACAGGATTAAAAAAAATCCTCAGCATGATGTAATAAAACCAAAAATATCTCTAAAATTTAAGATCACAAGGTTATATAATAGACATCCACTGAATTTGTGCCTGATTCAACTCTAATATACCAAGTTAATATATTCTGAGTAGGTAGTTAAAAGCTTCAGATTTTGCCAAAATATTTTCCCCTCATGCAGATACCAGCAGAAATTATCAGAATAGTAGTGATTCCCAAATCACTGTGATCAACCTTACCCCTATGTGCTGAAAAAGCCAAGACCTCATCACATTTGTAGCATGCTTTGGAAGAACTCCTCTTTTATTTTTTGATGACCCGTCATCTTGATGCAAGATGCTTAAATCTTGGTTTAATTGTAACTGGAGCTGCACAGAGATTCAGAAGTAGTAGGCAGTTACTAACACACCATAATATTACCATGTTTTTTTAAATATTTCACTAAAAAATGCTTATAATATAAAACAAACCTGTGAATTCTGGATCCTGATGGTTCCAGGTGACAAAGCTTGTGTCACTACTTGACCTTGAGGTGTGACCACAGTCACTGGCTGATACACCGTACCACCTTAAAAGAATATTATAGCAATATTACACTACAGCAAACATTTTCATATAGATGTCATTAAACAAAGAAAACAATAAACTATTTACACAACACACAAAACGTACTTTAAAACTTCGCTATAATTTTACATAAGCTTGTTGTATTTTTTTTTAAAAGAAGAATAGACAATTGCATCTGATTCACCTTTCCATACAGCCATTATTGTGAAGATGCTAGGCCAGCTGGTTGCATAATAATTTGTATTTGAATAATATAAAATAATAATGTTTTCATCAGCAGCCATTACTATTATTATTTATTAAATTTGCATACTGCCCTTCATCCAAAGATCCCAGGGCTATTCACAACAGAAAAATAAAAAATGAGGATACAAAAAACTTAATAAAACAAACATTCCACATGGCTACTTCAATAGGAGAGCTATAAACATGCCCCATTTCATTGGCTTGGCTCCCTCCCTCCCATAACTGTCTGCTTCAGTCAACCTGGTCATTTTATCAGTTATTTTGTATGCATTTGTACTGAATGTTCTCATTTTCCTCATCCTTCCCCATCCTTCCCCCCCCCCCCAATTTTTATACCATGCCAACCTGCTTATATGCCATTATTTTAAATTGTAAATGACCTTGACTGCACAGGCAGAAAGGCGGCATATAAACATAGTAATCAAAAAATCATCTCAAGAATTCCTTTTCTTAGTCACTTAACAGACACAAACTACATCTACGATGAGTGCAGTGTTTGCATTTTTATTCAGTGCTTCCTACCTGCAACGGTTGCCATAGTTACATTTCCCTGCTGCAAGGCTGATGCAGGTACCATAATCCCCTGGGGACTGAGCGTACCTGTGATGGCACTTTGAATTGGCTAGGAAGAGTAAACAACAAAAATTACATGAACTTATAACAATGGGTGCTCCTGTCACTTTAAGTTGAAATGGTACTGTACCAAATATGAGATGTTCAAAACATAAACCCGATGAGGATAATGATCTTGTCATCACTACCAACCAGTATGATCAAAAAGAGTGATGAAACTAGTATGAGAAGGAAATTCAATGAAAGGAGGTGGTAAATAACCTAGATATTTCAGTTTGACAGTATGTTGCATTTATATTTGGTTTTCCAAGTGTGGGTTTTCTTCTCCACATTGAACCACCTATCAGAATATAGAACAGATATGCAAATTCTGGATCAGAAGTAACCCAGCTGACAGTGCTTATCCCGTTTAATATTAGGCTAGTCACATGCTACTGTAATCAAAGTGCTTGTAAAAGAGACAATTGATAAATTTTAGTCAATGCACTACATACTTAGGAATTGTTATTCTACAATAATTTAGAATATCCCAACATTTCTTTTAAAAAAAGGTTATGCAAATATGCTTATGGCTGCAACCCTATTACCTGGAAGTACGTCTTACTGAACTCATTGGGACTTCAGAATAGACTTGTTTAGAATTGTGTTATAAGTAAAAAAATATGGCAATCACATGTACAGTCAGAATATATATAACACTGTATTGTTGGGGATGAAATTCTAGCCCTTCTAAAGTTGATGCTAGAAAAATGCATGAATCCTCACAATTAAACATGGTCAATAGTTCATTGTTTTCCACAGGAAATGTAAAGTTTCAAGCACTTAAAATTTGAACTTTTTGGATCTTTTGCCAACTTAAAATTTATCTGATTTATTGAGGTATCAGCCAAATCTACAGGTAAGTCTAGATGACAATGCAATTTACAATTAGTACATTGACATGGGGCTGGCATGATGGATGTAATGAAACACAATGAAGAAGTTCAAAAACATACACCAGTATCTCAATACTAATCGTGATAAACTTAATTTATGCCATGGAACTTGTGAGCAGATGTTGTCTGACTGGCTTCTAGGAGAGCTCTCATGGTATGAATGGTGAATGTAGCCATATGCTAAAGTTTTGAGAGGTGTGCTCTGGAATTATAGCAATTCTGATGGCATTTTGACTTATGTTCAAGGAAAAGATAGGGAATGAGCAAGATACGAAATTATCTACCAACTTCTGTTCCTCCAGTTACTAGCAATTCAATTTCGAAAAATATAATACTTCTGTGTAGCAGTTGATTTTTTACACTTTCCAATAAATTAAACAAAACAGAGTGCCTGCATGGACACATTTTTTATTATAGGTGTTATGTATAGGAGGGCCCATAGCTCGCTGGTAGAGCAAATATGTTCCAAATGGTTCCAGGCTTAAAGTCTGGTATCTCCATGAAAGGATATAAAGTATCAGGTACCTGAGGCCTTATAACAGACTCTGCCAAACAGAGCAAACAATTCTGAGTCCAAGAGATCTGAATTCGTATAACACAGCTTTTGGGCCCTTATGTGCATGGAATGCAGGCTGTGGGATGTGAGGAGCTTTATTTTGTGTCCTGAAGCCTTGTGTATGTGATGAGAGAGCAATCACAGAACCCTATTTCTACATACAAATCACCACTTGCTGGGATGGGGCCATTATCTACAATGAGATGAACAAAGCCAACCCCCAAATTAGGCTAAGGAGGTAGTGCCAAAGAGGTGCAATGATAATCGTGTCATTTTTGCTCTACTGCTCACATTTTCTGGTGACTCTTTCCATGAAGACAGCTGCTCCAGCAAATCCAAGCTATCTCTATCATGTTTAAAGTTGCTGGACTGCAGACAAAGAGTTGATAGATTATGATCATTCTTTAAGAATTACATTTCCATGTACGTGACTACTAAGAAAAAGGGAGATCTTATAATCTTAACAATATCACAAAACCTTAAAAACTGCTAGCTTGCCAGTCACAGATCATCTATTTGTAAATTGCATGGTTTACAAATTCAACCAATATTAACATAGCAATTTATATTTTATCTGCTCTTTGTTTGTTTTAAAAACTAATCTTACCTATCCTGAGTCTTTGGGATAATGTAGATTATAAATCAAATAAAGAAAATATATTTCAGTTAGCATGAAAGGTACCTGGGGTTGTACAGGTGAATAAGGACTCCCAGATTCTCCACTTAGCAGAGTTTCACTGTTCATTTTCGTTTTCAGACAGGCAATATAGCGACTACAGAAATCCTTACAGAGCTCATTAACTTTTTCTAGCTCAAGCAGATGAATTCGTAGAACCTGAATTGCCTTTACCATCTAAAAGAGGGAAAAGAGAAAGAATTCAGAGACAAGTAAAAAACCAATAAAAACAAACATTTGCATATGTCATTTACAGTGTGCTAAGTTGTTCAATATATGTTTGAGCTACTTTTTTGCTTATTTTCAACAGGGCGATTTATAATTATTGTTGCTTTCTCCTACCCAGATATTGTCTCAATGTAGGAAACTATGTACACTGTTAATTGCTTGCACAAAACTGGGGACTGCCCACAGCATGTATAGGCTATATAAATGCATTTTTCTACACAGATCTGATTTGTGCAGATTATCATGTATGATGCAGCCCTCCTATTTAGCCCACCTTTTCCATTTTTCTTCTTGAACAAGTTTCAAATGAACAACATGCAGAGATTTTCACATACCCAACTTCCTTATGATAAGTAGTTGAGCTGATCAGAAATAGCAATATGCATTATCTTCAAGTGTCAACTCAAGTACAATCAGATGTGCATTTGGCACAAAGCCAACCACTCAATTTATTTTACTTGTTAAGAAAATGCAGCCTCGGAGTGGCTTACACTTACGGAATAAAAATACAATAATTAAAACATAAAATTACAAGATGATGCAATCTACAATCAGTGGCAGACGAAAAAGTGGGAAATAATCAGGAGTAATCAACACTAAAAGCAGAAAAGGCATAAAAGAATAAAAGCTCTGAGTAAAAAGGAATCACAAAGAGCACAATGAAAATCCACTTGCACAACAGGATTTCTGGTTTCTCATCTTTATCCACTGCAGCTGCCCACGTGCCCCAAGAATCTTGAGCGGATTTTGAGGCTGTGTGGAAGGATAGAGGAAAGTAGAAGCCAGGGGCGTAGCTAGCTGCTCCGGCACTCGGAGCGGCGGGAGCGAGACGATCCACCCAGGGGCGCTGAGCGGCGATCTGCCCAGGGGGGAGGCACAGTGAGCTGCCCACGGAGTCTGCCTGGCGGGCGCAAGTCCCACGCTGCCATTTCAGGCAGCGCGCAGCCCAGAGCCACCACGTCACTTCCAGGAGAGACGCGTGGCCTGGGCGCACTGCAGGCCAGGCCCTGTGGTAAGTGCCCCCCCGTGGTGTGCCATTTTATCACCCCCTCAGGGATGACACCCAGGGTGGTTCGCACCCTCCCCCGCACCCCCACTTCCTACGCCCCTGGTAGAAGCCATAGTCCACAAATGGATGTTCACACAAAGGAGAGAGTTCAATAAGCAGACTGCATCTCTGAATGGGTTCTTTGCCTGGTCACTACCTGCCCCATATCAGAAGGCAGTGGCACCAGGAGGAGAGCCTCTGGAGATAAGCTCAATATTCAGGCAGCACCTCAATTGCCAGAATCAGCAAGCACAAAATATCATGAAGTTTCCACTTAAGGAACTACATGCACAGCAAAGAGCCAATCAGGGTTCTTTCAAGCAACCATATTAAATCAAATGGTTTGTTGAGATGTAAACCACAAATCCCAGCTGGGTGGATGGGGAGAGAGGAGGAGAATGGAAAGAATTGAGGAAGTAGTGGAGGAGGACAGCAAATTAAATGCAAACAACCAAAACCCTACAAATAAGAACATCTGACTCACTGGAAAACATATTGATATGTCAAAAGAGTCTCATGAAGCAGACAGATTAACTACAAACAAACAACTATCTAAAAAAAGAAGCTAGCCAAGTTGATAATTTGCTATGTGATGGAGGAGCTTCTGTCAGTAATACTGACAGGGAATGTCTGCTGCTACCAAGGGCTGTAAATTTCAACTTCTTTAAGTTGACATTTCACAATTCAGTTTTCTCAGTATCAATTTACTTTTTTCAAATATAAAGATTTTATAAATAAATTGAAATCTTATCTAAAATGTTTTTACTTACTAGATTATCTGTTTCCGGATCTTCACAAAAAAATGGTTTTCCTTCCTTCTCCTGCTTCCTAACAAAGTTTTCAATATCTACATCAAAACTTGCAGACGTTGTGCCTTCTGAGCCTTGTGTGGATTGTTCACATTTTTCAAATAATAGTGCTAATAAGGGGAACAGTGGATGTCTAGGAATAAAAAGACAAGCAAATTGTAGGTTTGTGGAAATATCTATGTGCAAGTTAGTTTGATGAAAAATTCTGAGCAATCTGGACATTGCATACATACAATCCTATTATTTTAGATTATTACATTAGTATTACATTTAATGTAATAAAGTTACATTAGCAATTACTATGCTAGGATCAGAACTGAATATACTGTGATCTCCCTTATTTGCTCTTCTTTTTAGCATGGATCAAATACTGCTAATTATAGAATCATTTAAATATCAATGTCATCCCACAGTTTGATGTAAATGATACTGATGGGTAGCTTGTACTATTGGGTCTCACTTACATTTTTATTAAGCTTTGCTCAAATAAAGACCCTAAAAAGCCTGAAATTTAATACAATTGTATTAAAATAAAAAATAATCTAGTAGGGATGCCATTCTTTATTTTCTTAGATTGTAACGATGTAGCTCTAACAGAAAGCAAGTTTAGACAAATATATGTAACTAAATACAAAGACAATAAAAAGCTTTGCCCTGAGACACAGGTCACAATCCTGAACACTTAAGTATGTTCAACGCCAACAGAAGTTAGCAGAACTTACTGCACAAGCCTTCTGCACAAGCCTTCTGTCCTCAATAGGGCTTAGTCTCTTGTAAATGTATAGATTTCAGTCTTAAGCATGAAAACATGTATTAACCATCTCACAGTAATTAGAAAACCCCAAATGTATGAACTTCTTGACAAATTACAATACACTGGCTGATTTAAGCTTAGGCCTCCTCTTCTAAACTTATTCTACTTTCTGAGTCCTCCAACCTATCACCAACCTCCCCAGCTGCACTGATATGTGGAACAAACTTTGGTCTAGGCACTAATTCAATACTGGTATTAGGAAGGGAAAACTGAACAAGTTATATTTGACACCTCCTAAAACCACAAATAGGAAAACAGCATTAGTTCAAAGTAGCACCTTTTCCCAAGTCAATGAATGGGGGAGCAGTTGCCCCTACAAATCTAATGAGGATATTCTAGAGAACCCCACTCCCACCCATGGCTTGGCTGGTGAGGGGGGAAAGATGCATCAGCCTCAAGATCTTATCATGTCTAGAACAGTGTGTGCCCCCTTCCACATGTTCCATGTCTCCTGCACACACAAGCACCACCCCATGATTTGAGAACCACCCATGACCTACTAAAGAGAATGATACATTTTACTGCATAAACAGCTCATCTTGTGAATACTGCTACCTGTAAATAGCCTGCTTATCTGCATCCATCGGAGTCTGGGACTCTACCGGGGAAGGACTCAATCCTCCTGCATCTGCTTCCAAGCAGTTTGGATCCTGCTCAGTTTTTAATTCTGTTACTACTTGCATCTGCTGGAAAAGAAAGATGCTTTATATTGCCAACAGCATAGATTCACAACTAAATGGTTCATTTTCTAAGCAAAGAGAAAGCCAAAGGCCTAGTAAGTTGCCAGAAGGTTGGTATGACTTGGCAACCACACAAAAAGAACAAGCATTTAACAAACAACTCATTTAATCCTTGCAACATTTGGAGGCAGGAAGATAGTGGAAAGGTCACTACAAGTTTGACTCCCATTAGTAGGTTTCTTTTAGTCAATTGTCTGTTACAGAATCCTGCGTTTCATAAGCCAGCTATTTTTGGATAAAGCTACACATACACTGCTTCAACAAAAATCACTTTAAGAAAGCAGACCTTGAAAACATCTGCAATAGGCAAAGTGTCATTTGCAAACAGAAATTATCGTTAGAAATAATTCTGTATGCTACACATTTACTTGAAAACTCAATAGAGCTCATTTCTAATTAAGAATGTTTAAAATTTCAGGCTTTATTTTGGGCACTGGAGTGCATATAATTCTTCAGAGATATTGCAAAGGAGGGACCATTTCACAATTATTGTATGAAAAGCTTATAGCTTTATTTTTAGGTGCTTCAATATTAAAAATTAAATGTTTCACTGTTTGTTCTGTACTGAATATAAATAAGGACTTTTGTATATATGTTAAATAGTTTGTGGAAAAAATACGAGAAAGATCTAATATATCTACTTTTTGATAGGAAGTTGCAGTTTATTATGAATTAGACTAATTAGTAAGGGCAATAAAACAATCTAACTGTAGGACTATGGTCACAATATTTTCTTCTGTCCGTGAAATCTGGGGAGATAGTAGTAACTCCTAGCTGCAGCTCTGCACCATGCCCTTGTACTGCTGTGGAAGACCTGGATAGGACTACTGCTTCACAATTTGAACAAAGTGAACATTATGTTTAAATGCTATTACCCATCTTGTAACAAGCTGAACGATTTGAAAAATTAAGAGATAGATAAGTAAGTCGTGAAACCATTAAGAGCAATGCCAAACAAATGCAAGAAGGAGCTATTTGGGTGCTTTTTCTGGAGTTGCTGAACAAACCCAAGCATATATAAAATCAAAAGTAAACTGAGGATGGAATCCTATGCACTCTTACCTCAACAGGACTTACAACTGAACATATATAATATATATGATTGCATTGTAATTAGTTTACAAATTTCAAGGAACAGTACAATAGTCACTTCCACTGTAAAATCAGAAGTACTGTATACAGAAAAAAGCCTCTCAAGAATCACCTAGAAATTTGTTTATGGCCACATGCTGTGATATTTTCCTTAAAGTAAAAAAAGACAACATAACCTCATCAGGTGCCTAGACACTTCTCCCCACCCCCACCCCTTATTTATTCAACAAAATAATTGCTCAGTCAAAATACCGCATAGTTAAGTACAACATTATATGGTTGACAACCCAAGCAGCTAAAGAAGTTCAAGTTCGATAGCAACGTTTAGGCAATATTTCACAAAATAATATTTGTGTACATGTGTGCGAGAGAGAGGGGCTAAATGACAAAACAAAATAAAACCTGGTTCAGCAAGTTTAGAGCAGAAGCTCAGTGGCTGAACACATGCACCGCATGCAGAAGATCCCAGCACTGCCGGTTAAAAGCATCAGGTAACAAGTGATGGGAGCTATCTTTGTCCGACTCCCTGGGGCATTGTCTCAGTCATAATAGGCTGTACTGGGCCTATTCTCACATGCTCTGTGGTATGCTCTCCCCAGGAACAGATGCCTAGAGTCTTCCTCGTTAATCTTTGGGCACCATGCTAAGTCCTTTTTCTTTATCCGGATCTTTGGTTAATTAATATTACCTCCTATGGTGATGCTTAGCTTTGAGTGGGGTAGGTAGGACTTGTCCTTATTAATATAATGCTAGATAAGCAATTTATATATGCTTTGTATTGTTCATAGTTTTATATTTCTTCTGGTTTTGAACTGTTTTCATGCATTTTACCTTGGCAAGTCACTTCGAGAATTTTGATCGTATAAAGCGACTGATAAATGTAATAATAATAATAATAATATAAAGGAATCAATCCTAAATAATCTTTGCTTCTGAAAATTCCGTTGTTTCCTACCTTTCTAGGAAACAGCTAAAGAGCACTAGAAAATGGGCGAAGGGCAAGCCAGTGGCATGACTTAGGTACCATATTAAAATAACAGCAGATGAAAAGTACTATAGATCGGACAGAAGTAGTTTTATGTCTTGGACACCATAATTATTTAACATATTCTTTTTACCTACTATGGTGCACTTCACATTTTCATTTTTTATTTAAAAATGTTCTTACTTGTTGCCCATCTTGATAGTTGTCTATACTTAATGTCTGCGTTGCCATCATGGTTACTTAGGGTTCTTATAAAGTCAAATCATCATACCTTAGGGGGGAAATCCAAAAAGGTTAGTATTTTTACAGGATGTTATCAAATACAAATTACATAACTGACATCTGCATGTGCAGCAGCAGAACAGGGGCAGAGGGGATTGAGAATGCAATCACATGTATTTGCTACACCAACCTACAAGATCTCAGGAATGTTCTCAAACCCTTTTTGACAAAAGCAGTCAAAGTGACTATTAAATCATATTTGCCAGAAAAAGTGATAAATGCAATATGGTTGGCCACTTGATCTTGCTCTTTATTACAATAAAGAGTTGCACAACAAACACGCAACTAAAATCACAAGTTAGTGGCACAAAATAAATGACCAAACTTTTATATATGAATATCATATAGTGGTTTCACTAGCAAAAATAAAAGTGTCGAAAGGGATATACGACAAAAGAATGCAGGACAATGAACAATGCAAACCCACTGTGAAAATTTTTGTTTTTCATAATATTCCCTCTTAAGGAATATTCGATACTGGTCGTAGTCACAAGACCAGATGGCACATACCCTGAAGTTAGATCTCTTTTTACATTTGGAGGTTATAAAGAAAGTTGAAAATCATCTAGTAGCTGCACTAAGGAACAATTATGATAATTTTAAAGATAAATGGAATCTCTCACATAGGACACATATATTTTTCGGTGGCTGCAACAAGGAATAGCAACTAAAAACGCCTGGCATTTCTCACATAGAACACATATAGCTTTCCTCTTGTGTATATGCTACACAGAGGTGGTGTCTCTTTGTATGCCAAAGAAAGCATTGAGTTCAGCAAGCCAGAAAGCCCAAAAGGGACAGACTCCTCCACATCATCATTGTGGATGATATTACTAGGCCCCATTAGGAATTTGGTATAGTGAGCTGCTTCTTTTCTTTCATACACATGTCAAGCAACTTTCCCTAATGTGATGCCCTACAATGTTTTGGAGTACAACTGCTATCAGTCCCAGCCATCATGACCAGTGGTGAGGGATGATGGATGGGTGTTAATAGTCTAAAGCAGGCATCCCCAGACTCGGCCCTCCAACTGTTTTAGGACTGCAGTTCCCATCGTCCCTAGCCAACAGGACCAGTGGTCGTGGATGATGGGAATTGTAGTCCCAAAACAGCTGGAGGGCCAAGTTTGGGGATGCCTGGTCTAAAGCATATTGCAGGAACAGGTTTGGAAAAGTTGATGCAGCACAACCTGTGTAAACTGGGCTGCACAAAAATACAGCCTGGCACCAGTCGTTTCTCCTACTACAGGGACACTTTTTCTCCTGCTACATATTATATCTGTGTACATTGTAAAGCTTGGTGTACAATCGGGTTCACAAAGTCCCTATGGATGAAATAAGCAGCCAGTTTAAATGTGTGAATCAGCACACAGATGCAGGCATACACAGCCCTTGAGGATATACATTGTGAAGATATATAATCTGTGCACTAAAAATGCAAAGATCACTCACATGATGCATCAGATACTGCAGAAAACATGCAGGAGACGCAACATGGAGACTTTTTACATTAGAAGAGCATAATTCGTTCCCAAATTACTAACTGCAACTATGCTGGGAGAAGTTTCACCTGAAGAATTTCTGATGGTCAGGTTTATCTTCCTTTGCTTATTTTCATATGCATTTTCAGCAACAAGCAGAGAAGCCTCCATTTTTCTTCCCTAGGCAAGCAAAATAGCATAGAAAGCAAGCAAAAACTTATCATTCCTTTGAAAACTCACTCCCCACCCTGCACACACACATTCAATGGGGATAGGAGTGGGCAACAAGCAGAATGTTGTCAAATTTGGAGCCACAAAGAGCCACAAGAAAGTCATATGGAAACAATCTACATAAAATACAGGTTGTCAACAACAAACAGCTCTTGCAACAGAGGCTCTCAAGCTTTTCATACACCAGGAAGCTTCATTGACCAGCACCATTGCTATCAGGCTGCTTTCATCTGTATCCATCAACGTGCAAAACATAATCTGTGGCTCTCATGAGCTTGTTTCTCAACCTGTTGACCAAGCATGGTCCTGAAAGTTCTCACACTTTAGAGATAGAAAGTAGCCATCAGAACTACTGTGTCTACTGGTTTTACACATATCTTATTCATGCTGTTAGCTCATTAACCAGAAAGATATGTGAAGCAAATGCCCCAGTTTTAAGTTTTGTTCTGGAAATGTACTTCAAACAAATCAATTTTGGGACAGATAGGGCTCTGTTTAAAAATATATATACATGCCTAAGTTCTCAGGAAGTAGCCTTTCATTTACTACCTCATAGTGGATTAGAGAATGTAATGGAGACACGTAAGATCATGAGAGAAGAGATTCCCAAAGGAATTGCAATCTATTTTGTTAGTAGCTCCTCCATTTTCGGCAGTCTACCCTGGGGACAACTTTGGAAGAAATCTTGCAATCCTTAGTGTACAATTTCAAATGGTAATTTCAAAAAGTTGCTGGCTACCATAAGCAATGTTTTTTTTATGGCGGGACACCAGGGTACACATACCCCTAAACATTTTGTGAATATAAGTTTGGCCTCATTGAGAGGCAGTATTTCAATGAGTAGGAAAATGAGAGTACCCCTAAACATTTTTTTAGAAAAAAAGCACTGACCGTAAGAGATTAAAACCCCTGGGCTGGTTCTAGGATGAGGAATTTCCTCAGCTAATGAGCTGTTTTTTAATTTGCCAGCAAGGACTGGGTAACTGATTTCATATTTACTCTATAAGAGTTATGGTACTTCAATCACAATTTACTACAAGTAACTGAAGTCTCAACTGATACATTAAACTGGTTTCATAATTATATTTTTTCCTAATTTTCTATTCACTTGGAGTTCTTTTCTGATGAGTCTCTTACCTTGATAGCAAATAGACATGTTCACACCAAAATGATTTCCACAGTAAAAAGCTGATTGCACAAAACAACACAATACTATGGCATTCAAACACTAAATTAGGAACTTGAGCAACTCCTTACTACTAAGCATTTTGCCCCTTAACATTATCCAATGAGACTTATAATAGATTTGACTTTTCAGTGGGGTCGTCTCTAGGATATATGACCTGCAAAACGCACTTTAGAAAAAACTGTTAAGCATTTTGCCGCTTTATATTTCACTAGGGGTTGCACCTCTGCTGACTCCACTTGCCCTTAGAGCATCCCCTTCCTACCCCATGCAATTATTATGATCACTTTCCACCTTCCCAAACCCATTTCTGAAGCCACTTTCCCCTTCACTTCTGAGGTTCCCTTTTGCATCCATTTCACCTTCACCTCCCCACTGCCTTTGTGACCCTCTTGCACACAAACCACCACCATGGTAACTCCTGCATCTTCCTCTTCCCATACACTTTTACCTTGCATCCCCATCATGAAGCTACCACCCCCTTCTTTTCTTCAAACCCTTTCATGCCCCTGCTTTTATCTTCAGCAGCTTTACCATACCTCTCACTCCCTTGTTTTTTTACAACCCCCATTGCACCTCCATTTTCACCTTCACCCCTTTCTGTCATGGTGACTGCTATTGTGCAAACTGCCTTCTTTTTTGCTCCCCACCTCATTCTGCATGCAAATCCAGGATTGTAATGCAGTACTAGTAATCCTCCAAATGGGGCTGCACAATGACAGCCTTACAATAACACAAATTATTAGAACCCCAAATGTGAGGTTTTTTTGTGATGTTGGATGTGTATGTACTCTCCTTTCACTATGCAGAGGCGTAGGTAGGGGAGCATTGGGCGCCACACTGCAGGGGCAGCACTTAACATGGGGCCTGCAGCGTACCCAAGCCACGCGTCTCTCCTGTGAGTGACACAGTGGCTTGGGCACCTGCAATCTGACCACAAATCTTGAATGAAGAGATCAATAATAGCAGAGTGTAGAAATTTAGATATGGGAACCAAGCTGTGCACACATCATTGCTGAATAATTTCAGATATCATAATTGGCATTCAGCTTAGCCATCTACATATGCTTGCTGAACAAAACAGTAGCAACCCAAATTAAAATTACTTCTTTCTAAGACCTAATCTTGCAAGTCTGAATTCATCAGAACTTAAAGGTACAATTATACACAGTTGCACACTAAAATCAAGAAATGTTTTCCATGCAGCAAGCACACAAGCAGTATTTCCACTGGGCTATTGCACTGGTATCCTACGGATGGAAGAAGCAACACTGCACTACCTCTGGCCTGGGATAGACCAATACAGTGGAAAGTCAACAGCATATTTATTCACTCAAAGGATTTATAATCCACATTTTGAAAACATGCTCCACAGAGGAGCTCACATCTAAAAATACAAACTTGAAATACAGCATATACACTATTTAAAATAGCAAATTTTAAATACTAAAGGGGAAAAAAACTCCAACAGTGATAAAACAATAAAGCTCAGTGAGACCTGTGTTAAAACTGCATTTACCAGTATAACCCATTCTGTGCCATTAAAAGACACAGAAAAAATGTCTTCAAGACCTGTTTAAATGACATAAGGGATAGAGTCTGCCTTCTTAGACTTTTAATCAGCCTGGTTGGTTTTGGGTGGTGAGTACCTGAGTAGGCCCTTTAATTTGGATTTCCTTGTGTGGGCAGGCTAGCATGGTTCATAGAATCAAAGAATTATAGAGTTGGAAGGGACCCTGAGGGCCATCTAGTCCAACTCCCTGCAATGCAGGAATCTCAACTAAATCACATGTGAAAAATGCTTGAAAACCTCCAAGGAAGAAGAGCCCACCACCTCTTGTGAGAGTCTATTCCACTGTCAAATAGCTCTGTCAGAAAGTTATAACTGGTGTTTAGTTGGAATATCCTTTCTTATAACATGAATGCATTGGTTCGGGGCCTAGCCTGCAGAGCAGCAGAAAACAAGCTTGCTCCATCTTCCATGTGATAGCCCTTTCTATATATTATGTTGGAGTAGTTAGGGCAACCCAGTCAAATAGGTGGGGTACAAAATTATTATTATTGAAGATGGCTATCGTATCTCCAACTCCACAATTCTGTGATTCCTCTCAATCTTCTCTTTACCAAGCTAAACATATCCAATTCCCTCAACTGTTTCTCATAAGGCTTGGTTTCCAGACCCTTTATCATGTTGGTTATCCTCTGCACACATTCCATCTTGTAAATATCTTTCTTAAATTGTGCTGCCCAGAACTTGACACAGTACTCCAGGTGTGGTCAGGACTATTACTTCCCTTGATCTGGACACTATCCTTCTGTTGATGCAGCCTACAACAGCATTTGCTTTCTTTGCTACTACGTAACACTGTTGACTCATGTTAAGTTTATGGTCTACTGAGCCTTTCCAGTTATATTATTGGTAAACCTAGAGCCTTTTCACATATATTACTTGGTAATCCAGGTGGCCTTCATCTTATATTTGTGCAGCTGGTTCTTCCTACCTAAATATTCACTCACCGTTATGGAGGGAATCCCATTTATTTTCCTCCAATATGCTTAAATTCAGCGTGTTCTCACATCTTATCTGAGATCTACCTAAGTGTAGAACCTTACATTTGTCCCTAATGAAATTCATTCTTTTAGTTTGGGCCCAGTTCTTCAATCTGTTAAAGTAATCATGAATCCAGATTCTATATTCAGCTGTATTGGCTACCCCTCCCAGTTTGGTGTCATCTGCAAATTTGATGAGCATCCCCTCAACACCTTCATCCAAGTCATTTATAAAGATGTTGAACAATGGACCTAGGGAGAACCCTGTGGCCCCTCCCTTGTCCCCTTTTTTCCCCCTGAAGAGGAATCATTAGTGAGCACTCTTTGGATTCGGTCAATCAGCTACAAATTCACCCAACAGTTACCACACCCAGCCCACATTTTTTTTAGCTTTTTTTCAAGATAACACACTGGCAACCAAGGTAAGTGGTACAAATTTGGTGCAATCTGTTCTGACCTCCTAGTCCCAACTAGTAACAGGGCAGCCATATTTTGCACTGCTGAAGTTTCTAAATCTTCAAATGCTGCCTCATGTAAAGTTCATTAACATAATCTGTACTGGGTGGTAACAAGAACATGGACAGTGAGTAAAGTTCTGACCTCTTTAGATAAGGTCACAGTTCTATACCAGCCTCGACTGATTACCAGCTACTAAGGTTATGTGCATACTGGCAATAGCAACACCAGTCTCAATCCCCAGTACAGGAGCATCTTTTGCAAGTATTTCACATGGCTCAATTTATATGCAAATCTGAGCTAGTTTTGCATACCAATCTTTCAGAATCTAGTGTCCTTGAGAATGACTTTATTCTCTTTATTCATGTGAGTCATGACCAAATGTCAATGTTTACTTATTAAACTTATAGTCAGGGCTCTGCACATATTTTTGTAATGCGACTCACAAGTCCAGAATTAAATATCCTGAGAATCTTAGTTTCCCTTAAAAATATGACATTTCTGTTAAGTTTGCAAAGATAGGCTTGAAAGTATATAGACAATTCTTGCTGACATTGATGGAACAGCTGAACAAGATTGCTGGAGTGCATTTCAAATGGCTTTCTTAATGTATCTACCACGCTCTCCCCAAAGTGACCAAGAAAATTATGCAAAATTAGCAAATCCATGCAAATCTGTTACATTTGTTTGATTTATACATGTCAAGAGATCAGCCCTTTTTGGTACAGAATATACATTTATTTATATACAGAACTCTTGTATGATGGTTTAGCACAAAACATGCATACTTCCACTTATACCACAAAACTAGTAAGAATTGTAGACAAGGGTAACAGTCAGTTGCAGATCATCAGCTTGGTGAGGCGATTTCTCCTAGCCTCTGAATTTGAGTGCCTGCAAACCAGCACATATCCTTTAAAATTTGTTTTTCTTAAATCCCAGCACTGTTGTGTTACATATACTGCTTTTCCTGGTTTTCAAAAATGAATTGAAGGGATGCCCAAGAGAAGCTCTGAAGCAATTTTTTCTTCAATGTGTTTTTAAAAGACAGCAGTTACCATTTAAAATTTAAATCATTTTATTTCTTGGTTTCTTGATTAATGCATTTGAACACTGGAACCTGAACAGGGTTATAGGCAATGACCTAGTGCAAGAATAGTGAACTGGCACCTCATGATGTTTACCAACATCATAATCAAGCTGAGCCTGGAGAACATGATCACACACTTTTTTAAAAAAAAAGTGGTACTTGCATCAAGGAAAATGTCATACTTTCCCAGTTCTGTCAGAAGGTGGCACTTGCACTTTCAATGCCAGTTCCAAACATATCTTCTCCCATATATAGCCAAGTAAAAAACTGCTAACATTTACTCAGGGGACAGGTGGATGATCTGTTGTTTTAGTCCTTTCTATCGTGTATGGGTGTATTTACGTCTCCACCACTATTTTTTTTATGTGAAATACATATTCCTGGCTTTCATTAGGACTGAAGGCAGGTCACTAAGCAAATATCTGGGGAAAAAGAAACGCTCAGAAACCAGGAGGCGGCAAAACGCCTCACGTTTATTAGCAAGAACCGGGTTACACATAACGACAATTCCCATGGATTTTCCCAACACTTAACAACGTTGCGTACCCGCCCGCGCCCCTCCGCCCCGGTTTGTGAGGTGAGGAAAAGGAGGGTTGTTTGAAACGACGAAGAAAGGCTCTTCCCTCACGGGGAGGGAGCCCGAACCGCACTCGAGGAAGCAAACGGACGCGCGGAGCGACCACCAAGCAGCTGCCACAAGCCCCCCCCGGCTCTCCCCGCCGCTTCCAAGTCCACAGCACAGGAATGTCCCCGAAAATGGCCCCCTTTTAAATACCGCCCTCCGCGCCGCCTCGCGCCACAAACAGCTGTTGCCCTTTCCCTCCCCCCCATACCTACTCCACCCCCTGAGGCGCGCGACACCTTCCCCTTCCACGGAGCGCGCGCGCGCACGCGCCGCCTCCTACAAAAGCCAACGGCCAGTCGGCGGCTGTTCCAGAAATTTCCTCACTCCCCCCCTCCCCTCCCTTTCCTCGCGCCTGCCTGCCGACGCCCCTAACCCCCCCCCCTCCGGGTAGGTTACGGTGCGGATGCCCCCGCCCCGCTATTCCGTATGGCGGGCTCGCCTCCCCCCACTCTGCCCCACATCCCCGGGCCTGTTTGCGCGGCGGAGCCAAGACGGCCGACAGCGGCGGCGGGCGCGCCGTGATGGATGGCTGGCTGGCTGGGAGCAGGTTTGAGTGACAGCGCTTACCTGGGTGCCAATCTTCGTCACACTGACAAGCGGCTGCAGCAATCGGGACCCGCACCGCCGCGACGCGCGTCACCACGCACACACGGCCTCATCCAATCGCCTGCCGCGCTGCGCCGGACGCCACCGCGCTGCACCAGGCGTCTCATCAATATTCAGCGAGGGAGCGGGGCACGTCGTGTTTTTAGATACGCCCACCGCGACGCACGCCTCGGTGAAGGGGCGGGGCGGTGGCAAAGGTGCCGCCCTCTCGGGCCTCTGCGCGCGGCCGCAGCATGCTTATGAATACTCATGAAGTGGGCGGGGGGCGCCACGCACCTCTCTTCGGACGCCCTTTCCCGCTTCCTTCAGTTTGGTCTGGAGGGACTCGGAGGTGGAAGGGGTGCTTGAGGTGGCGGGTGGGGCGTCGTCGGCAAAAGGCTCCGTCCCTTGGGAGCCATTTAGCCCACAGGCCGAAGCCGCGCATGACGTCAGCTGCCTTTTCCCTCAGTGGCAGATGGCCCAGGCGAGCCCCGTGGGCCGAGATGCGAGGGGAGCCCTTGGCTGACCAGTGCCGTGAGGAAGCCGCGACTTCCTTCGTGTTATTATCTCACTTACCCTACGTAAGAGGTGGATGAGCTCTAAAACAGTAATTTTTTTAGGAAAAATGGAGAAGCAAAACAGGCGCACATCCCTCCCCCTTTCCAGTATTTTTAACTTTCGGCTTCAGTTATTGGGAAGAAAGCAGCCTCGGGTGGCGATCAGCAGTACCGGACTGTTGGTTGTGACTTTGCCATTCTTTATTCGGATCGTGTTGCTCATTGGCAAGCAAGACCACTGAAAACGGCAGAAGGATTGCGGCCCATCTCTCCTCAAAATGCTACTTATCCTTTATACAGTAGTTCGATAACAGGTAGTTAAAGGGCTGGGGAGCTATACATAAAATTTTAGGAGCTTAACTGAGAACAGTCATACATACTAGTTTCTGCTTTTGATTGGGATTTTTAAAATTTTAACGTATTTGTATCTTGGCCTTCCCCTATAAAAACTTTGTTAGAGAAAGGTTACAAACATAAGAGTGAGCGAAAACAAAGCATGGGAAACATTTACTTTCCACTGAATCCTACAGAAGTGAGCACCACCTCCTTAATCTGTGCTCATATGAGAAAATAGGCTGTTGCCCATAAAAGCTCAATCAGAACTAGTTCTTAGCAGAGATGTGTAAACTACAAACATTTGGTAGACGTGAATAGGGATCTACCTACTTATATAAACATTTAGTTCTTCGTTTGCAGGGTCAACAAACTGTTGCTTACCTTGAGCCTTCAGGCATAAATTGGGTAGATTAATAAATAAATTATCCATCTATTTTCCTTTCACAATGGCTGGAGTTTCGTAAACGTTGGGACTTTAGAGTATATATTATTAGGCTTGAGCTGCTGTGCCCAGCTGTCTATTCCCATTAAAACCAATGCAACTGTGTTGGATGTTAAAGGCTGTGGGCTAGCAATCAGGCAACCTTTTCAAAATAAAATTGATAACAAAACTTGTATGTTATTTATTAAGAAATCTAAACATTTGTAAAAGAAAAAAATACTGCTGCACCTTCAAGACTAGACGACTTATTGCGGCACAAGCTGTCCATAAGACTCTTTCATCAGATAGAAAAATTAGTGCCAAACATTTTACTACTTGGGTTGGAATAGGCCAGATACCTTACAATGAGTCTAGCAGTGTTCATGCTTGCACATGAGCAAACTTTAAGGGAACAGATAAATATTTAAACAGGCAGAATTAGAGAATTGCATCCAATGATAGCTTCCGGTAGCAAATACGCTTCCTGTGTTAGGCAAGGCACTTGGGTTTTACTCACAATTTTTACCCAGCGCAGCCCTTTGGGTCTCCCAAAATCTGCTCCTGGTGGTTGGGAGACCCTCTGGAGCAGAAGGGGATTTGATAAGACAGAGGTCAGCAACCTTTTTCAGCCGTGGTCCACCATCCCTCAGACCATGTGGTGGGCTGGACTGTATTTTGGGGAAAAAAATGAATGAATTCCTATGCCCCACAAATAACCCAGAGATGCATTTTAAATAAAAGCACACATTCTACTCATGTAAAAACACACTGATTCCCGGACCTTCCAGGGGCCGGATTGAGAAGGTGATTGGGCCACACCTGGCCCCCGGGCCTCAGGTTGCCTACCCCTGCGATAAGGCATAAACAGAAGGTTGAAGGTTGCAATTGGTAGTTAGAATTAGTGAAAATAGAGTTCATCTCCTTGCATCAGTTGAACCGTTTTATTATCACAAAGCCACTATCGGAAACAACCAATAGTATTTTTCCACAAATTATTGTTGAGTATTTATTTACTGTTTTATATGTTCAAGGGCATTACCCCCCAAAAGTAAGCAGATATTGCAAACTTTGTGATAAATGAAAATTTATAAATGTGTACATGGGAGTAACCGTTGTTAGCTAACCATCTTTAGACTAAGGTAGGCAAAACCAGCTGGGTCTTTAGACTCAAGGAAAATTCCAGTATGGCATCAGCAACCAGGATATAACAATAATTCTATTTGTAATGTTTCTAGGTATCTCACAGTGTTGTAAAGTATTAGAGCAGGTAGCATTTCTACAACAGAAAAAAGTAAGGACATAAAATAAAAACATAGCCACTTTTAAAATAACTCCCTGTTGGCTTAACTCCCAGCCACCAAATGCCCGTCCAAATGAAAAAGGGCTGGCATTGCTTTTGGAAAATGCTTGAGCTTTGGCAAAACTCCAAAAGAGAGGAGAAGCAGTTGCTGTGATTGCCTCTCCAGGTGTCCTTGACCTTCATAGGTTTTGTACAGCTGATATTGCAATAAAGGCCATCTTAGTAGGTCTGAATGATCAAGTAAAAAAGAAAGAAAGAAAGCGAAAGAATTAAGTGCAGTTTCTACTTAGCTAATGGTTGCAAATTTTCGCATTTAAGTCCTGTTTTAAAGCTTTTGAGGCTTCCTGAACTCTTGGGATATAAATATAAAGTGCTGTACAACCAAATATCTACTGGGAGTAGATACAGTGATCTCAACTGGTCTACTATGAGTAAGACTTAGTTGGATGTCACCCATAATAAGTCACACATTTCCTCTATTTCAAGTCTATTGGTCACTGTCATGCTTAACAGGTGGTGCTAACAGCTGCTGTTCACCAACGCCACCTTGGTCATACATAATGTGCATAGTAAATACTTGCAATACCTTCTTCCAAATGCAGAAGGAAACCACCGTGTCTTTTGATGAGGGCCGGGGAGAAAATAGTTGCACCAAAAACATTGTGAAACTGATCCAGTGTCATAACCCCACCACCACAAAAAAAAGTATTTTGTTAAGTTATACTGCTAATTAGTTAACACATTTTCTTAGGGATAAGTTCCCTTTAACTCAATTGTTAAACCTCTGACTCCCCTACAAATTATAGCAAACCCCCTCCCCCCAAAAAAAACAAATTATAGCATGGGGCACCTTTTAAGCCTTTGGGTTTGCATTTTTGCAATACATTCCTTTTTTAAAAAAAGAGTAAGAAAATAAAGTGTAAAAAAGGGTTTCCCATAGTATTTCAGGTTTAAAAACAGGGTTGCATGGAATGGTGCATTGTGTATTTTATACTTTTTTTAAAGTCTTCAATCACTGCCCTTTGTTTGGAAGGTATTTAACTCTGCACTTCTCAAGTGAACAGTTGAAAGGACAGTCTGTAAAAGAATTTTCCTTTAGATATTCAGTGGCTGTCCATTATATGTTACTTCTTCTGCTTGGGATTCTTTTCTCTAAGCATGTCTGCCTACTTCTCCGTGTTCTGGTAGTAACACAAATGACTAAGGATTTAGCTGAAAGTACTAGGGGAAACTGTTTCCCACTGTAATTCTGGTTCTATTCTGGAGAACAAGCTCCTGTCTTGTCTGGTAGAGCAGTCAGAATAACACATTTTTAACTAAAGCACGAAAGAGCCAAGTGTGAATAATGGGGTTACTATGTAGTCATGACAGCAGAATGCTGACATGATACTCAAGAGAGCAATGGACATGGGGCCAGAGTTTCACTAGAAATCATGTCACTTACTGGTTAATTACTGAAGGATTCCCATGAAGGAAGGGAGAAAGAAAAGGAAGGATTAAGAGACAGTTGATCAGCAAACTTCAGTTTCCAAGGAAGAGAAAGGAAGTTTGCAGCAAGGCAGAGAAAGATTTAGACTGCGTAAATGATTTAAAGAGAAGGAAACAATTGTTAGCCATTTATTCTGTCTGAATCTCAGGAAGGAGGCTGTTTCAGGGAGGCGAGGATGAACATAGCATGTGGTTTACTGCCATTTAACAACAAAACATCATGATGAAGAATTGAAACAACCCATTTCAAAGTGAGTGATGTGTATTATAAATGATCAGCCTCATTCTGAGCCAGCACAGTTTTGATTGGATTAAAAAACTGTGTGACAATCGCCTTCCTGTCATGCAATAAACATAATGGCTGCAAGGTCCACATTTTAAATTGGGCCAGATTAAAGCTGGTAGGAGTCCTAGGGTACAAATTAAATGGAAGTCCTTGTGACATACAACAACAACAAAACTTCATTTGCAGTAGAGAAATATACTGGAACACTGGATCTAGATCAGAGATGGGGAAGCTGTGCCTCCCCAGATATTGCTGGGCTACAGCTCTCATCACCCCTGATGGCTGGTCATACTAGTTGGGGCTGAAGAGAGTGAAAGGGTCAAACTTGGAGGGTCACAAGCTCCCCAGTCCTGGATAAAGAGCTTTATTCTGCTTCCAGTTTCCTCCTAGCTGAACACCAGCTCAAAGCCTCTTCACCAGCTGCGTTTAAAAAAAAATCACTGAAAAATGCTGTAATGAAAAGAAAACCATTTTATGGCGGATTCTTTCCCTCATATTCATTCTCTCTCTCTCTCTAATTTTTTTCTGTTTTACAATTTCAAATACTCACTTTACATCCTTAAAATATAAACGATTCTTTCACTCGTCTGGGCTATGGCATTGCTATGCTTAATTCTGCTAGAAGGTATTCTATGGATAGAGGAACAGCAGCTTTTCTAGGGCCCATAAAGAGCCAGAGAAAGGTTTGCTGCATGGTTGCCTTGGTATGCGCTACAAAGTGCTTAATCTAGCCCTTAAATTGTCTAAATTGAGGGTCATTTGGGCAATCTTTTTTGCAGGCTTCTTGATTACAAAGGAACTTTTCCCTACGCCATGTGAACTTCCTTTCTTCCTGTTCCTTTGATCTTCTTCAGGGCTGAAGAGGAGAGTGAGCACTTCCAGATGAACAGTGGGCTTTGTTTCCTTAAGGTTACATTTAGGAAAGTTTGAAAGTTGCTTCCTGGATTGAGGGAAACTCGTTGCGGCACAGCTTTAGGAAAGTTGGGCCCAATTTTTAGATATACATCGCATACACCGCAACATACTGGCAGCATAATGGCTTTGCTCCTACACAATAGGGGAGCAAAGATATACTGCAATAACTCCCTATTAGCCATAATCATTCTTATTCTGGAAATCCACTGATTTCATTCTACCGGGGGGGGGGGGCACCACCCCAAGACCCTGTCCAGGAAGCTGACAAGAAATATTTACTGGTATTTTTCCTGTGGATCCCGTGATAATAGTTGTAACATGTTGAGTGGGCAATTTAATGGTCACATAACGCTTATGGCAGGCCTTTGGAACTATGGGAATTCTGATCACAAAAAGGGCCTTCCTTCCCTTTCCCTTTTGGTGTTGTGTGTTTTAGATTGTAAACCTGTGGGCAGGGACTGTCTTGTTTTAACTGAATGTATGTAAGCGCTCTAGGAAAGCCTTTTTGGCTGAAGCTTGGGCACAAATGCTTAAAACAAATTAAAAGGGGCCTCTGCTCCGCAAAGTTTTCCTCTATAGTCACTTTCTCAGTCAAGCTGTTAAAATAACAAGAAAGATGTGTAAGTTAACTGTCTTGCTGGTCTGATACAATGTAACTCAAACAAAGAGCACTTTGTCAGGTCAATACTAATATTTTCTGGCTGTTACAATTCTGCGCACTAACAGAAATACGTATAGGGAACATGCTTGGCTTTTCCTTAGAAGTCAATGGATGAGTATAATAATGATTTTAATTGAACTGGAACTGTAATAAATGGGTTTTTACAAGTTTGTAAATAAAAATGGAGACATGTTCCCATCCTGTATGACATTAAAAAATTCTCTTTCCTTTGGCTTAATTCTTTTGTGGGTGAAATGTTTTGGTTTGAACTGTTTAATTTGTCTTCTATAATTTTACTTATTTCATTCATTAATTTATGTACCACTTGATTGAAGGGGAAAAAAACCTCAAAACTGTTTACAAAAAGAATAAAACAATGACATTATCAGCAAAAATAGTTTACAATTATTTAAAACATTCAGAAAATGATTAAAACCAACAAGTTGAAAACAGGTAAAAACACATGTCAGTATTTTGCATATATGGATAGGTTTGCCTAAACAAAAATGCATAAATTGTATTATTCTTTTGCAACATACCATGTGTCCATATGATGAAGGGTGTGCAAGAGTGCTTGTGAATGAAAAAATAAAAAATAAAGTCATCCTCAAATATTTGAAGGGCTGTCACATAGATTATGGGAAACAGGGTTTTCTGTTGCTTCAGAGGGTAGGCTTCAAATTGCCAGAAAAGTGTTATTAGAGTAACTTAGTATGAGTTGTTTGTCAGTGAAGCAGACTCTTGGAGAGACTCTTTTTTGTTAAACATTTTAAAGCTGAACTGGGATGGCCACTTATGGCATACTGGAGTAGTGGGGGATTTCCTGCAGTGATAGAGGGTTGGGCTGGATCAGGCAGGCATAGGCAAACTCGACCCTCCAGATGTTTTGGGACTACAACTCCCATCATCCCTAGCTAACAGGACCAGTAGTCAGGGATGATTGGAATTGTAGTCTCAAAACATCTGGAGGGTTGAGTTTGCCTATGCCTGGGCTAGATGAGCTTCAAGAGCCTTCCCTCTCTTATTCTAAACCTATGAGAATCATTTATACTGACACCATTGGTACATGAAATGCCAGTGGCTGCTTTTTTCATGCCTGGAAGACACAATTTCCCCTGCCACAAACCTGCACCAAAACCAGTTACTGTAGATAATGCATCCTGAGCCCATCTCATAATCCTCTTTCGCTATGCTGCACAGGAAATACCATATACAGTACACACTCCATCTCAACCAAGTAATGCTCCAATGTTCTGTTGAATTCCTTCATGCTTTAGGAAAACCCTTGCATTGGAGTTAAAAGCATTTCCCACTAGAAATATTTTTCTGCTTGAGACTCTGTTGAAATGTGTGATGGATGCCTGTATTCGTTTTGATGGGAAAAGCTTAACAGTATGTAAATTATTTTTGACAAACACTTTATTTACACAGTCACTAATGTTCTATTAGTGTGGAAGTGATGTAATTAATTTTTATGTTATCTATGTAAAACTGTCCATTAGGTTCAGGAACCTAATTATGTTGGGAATTATGTTTGGTCTTGATAAATGTTCTCGAAAGAACAAAGAACAGAATCTTAAGACCAGAGTTCTCATGCATTACAGTGCCCGGTAAGGTGAACTGGGAAAGCTAAAATTTCAACTCTGAATTCACAAAGCAGCATTGGGGAAGATACTCGTTCAGCCCTGGCACCTCCAAGCAAAGGCCCATTTCTGAAAGGTGTGGCTAGATGGAGCAATGGTCTGCCTTGCTTTCAGTCAGCTTCCTATGATCTACCTCCTGGTCTCTGTTGGCCATAAGTGTGGAACCAGAAGTAGTTTGCTTGCATTTGAAAGATCAAAGTGCCCATTTTTTTGGGGGGGGGGGGAGAGACTATTACGCCCTAAATCCTGAAAGAACTTTCTCTACCCACAGCATCCATGTAAGAAAAACTGGGCTACAACAACCAGGAGAGTAAAGGAAGTAGGCCAAGCCATGCATTCAGTGAAAGTTGTGAGCCGCTTTGAAGCTCTAAGAAAACAAACAAAAGCACATATGATACAAAGAAAGTGATTAAAAAGCTTGATTTAAAATAATTAATGGGTATTACACTTGTCCTTTTGGTTCTGGGGTTGGCAAGTTGTTAAATCTTTTAAAATCTTGAGAATTCCTAATGGACAGGGTTGCAAATGGGTTTTTTATTTGATAAAGCGGGAATAAAGTACGCAGCATACAATATATTTTTATAAAAATGTAATATGTTAACTTACTTGGGTGGCATTTAATATGTAGTAAAGATGTGAATGAAGTACTAGTGTCAGAATAATCAACTCGAGGGGAAATGGTCAGAATGCCTTTATCTATTAATATGATTTTGTAATGGTTGCACAGACAGCACAAATTATCTGAGCAGCTGTGAACTTGGTTTATTTTGTCAACTGTAACCAGTAAGTTCCATAAATATTCCAAAATATCTGGGGTTGGAGTAATAAAAGTCATATTCTGCATGTACTGTCTTGTGCTAATCGCAGCAGAGAATTCAGTTGTATTATACTGCTTCTGTCTCTAGGGTTTATTTCACATAATCCTGCTTTATGAGCAATATAAGTGAAAACAGTCGAACTCTCCCACCCCCCCCCTTTCTGCTATGCTGCTCCTTGTAACTGGAATGTCTCTGCTCATAAAAATAAATGTGCTTCTGCTTCCTGATATATTTTATATATGAGAAGATTGAAACAAGCCCACTCACAGTGTGTAGTGTTTAATATTAAATCATTCTTACTGATAAAATCCTCCTTTTTTGGGAGGAAGGTTTTCTTTAAACACATCCCCCCCTCCAAAAAAATAATGTGCTAGAAGTAGTATTCTTGGTAGTGACTTTGGAGACTACAAGTACTCAGGTGCTCAAAACAATACTTTGATAAATAACCTTGAGCCCCGTTCAATAAAGCTGCAGAATACCTTTCTTATATGCCAAATTTTAACATTACAAACCCATTCCTATTAACCTTGTGCATGGTGTAATGTGGTTTTAAGTGCCTCATGTTTTCACAGAGTTTGAAATAAGAGTGAAAAATATTTCATGAGCCAATGTACACATTCAAGTGTGTCCTTCAAAGGTAGATTTCAGTAAATATGGGTTAATAATAAGCTTCTTCTCCCAGGAGGAAATATAGCTTTAAAAACTTGGTGGGATGAAAGCTGCCTTATCATTTCTTGGTTTAGTTTCTCCTCATTAGCCTGTTATTGACTGTGGTTCCCTTCTTGGGAATATCAAAACACATTTCGCTGCCAGAATTCATTGGCACCAACGACTGAGTCAGAGCCTAATGCTATTACAAGGTCTGCAACAGCTGCAACAGCCATACATCTGCAAGTCATTTGGAAATGGGATAGAAACTATCCATTACATGGAATTGTACCTTATATATTAGTGTATTACCGCTAGCAGTCTTTCAGTGACAATATGAGCGGGCCTCTCCACTTTTCTAATTTAATTATATGCAGTTGAATAAATATCTGATACTTCCAATAGGCAATATATCCTTAATAGTTCCAGTTACAGACTTTGGGTATTGCCCAAGCTTCTGAGAACTTTACAATTTATTATGTAACCCCGGGCATTCTATAAAAGGCGTCACCAAAGGAAATACAGTTTCCTGCAGGTTTTCTTGGGCCAATCCCCTTCTTTGACTGAGAATAGTAAGTCAACTCCTCGCCTCTTCTCTAATTTAGTCCTTCCTTGTGTCACATTCAAGTTGATTCCCAAAGAAATTAATCAAGGCTGTGCGGATTTCAGTCAGTTTAGCTACACAAAAGCCAACATGAACTACAGTGGTACCTTTGGTTAAGTACTTAATTCGTTCCGGAGATCCGTTCTTAACCTAAAACTGTTCTTAACCTGAAGCACCACTTTAGCTAATGGGGCCTCCTGCTGCCGCTGATTTCTGTTCTCATCCTGAAGCAAAGTTCTTAACCCGAGGTACTATTTCTGGGTTAGCAGAGTCTGTAACCTGAAGTGTATGTAACCTGAAGCGTATGTAACCCGAGGTACCACTGTATTAAAATGGAATTATCCTAGTGCTCACTGCTTGTCAGCAAACTTATACAAAAGGGATGCTAGGCAAGGGAGTGAGCTCCCATACAACCCCAATGTTTGGCATGAAGTTTCTCTCTTCTAACCTGAGGAATGAACCAGAAACCCACATTACAATGCAGTTAGTACCACTTCCTATCAAGCAGTTGAGAGGCCATTAAAAAAAGGCATTGTGAGCCAAAATGAGGAAGGGATGGTGACAAGCCGTTCTCTCTCACCCATACTTTCCCTTCGCAGCTGTTTTTCCTGCTAGAAGAAATCAAGAAAACCCAGATTGTAAATTGTCATGATGCTGTACTGTCTGATTCAGCCCATACCATAGTTCAACTGTGTGTCACTTGAAACTCTCCTGCTGCTCTCTGAAGAGCTGCTCCATGCCTGAAAGGGGGCTCCACAACCCTCCACTGCTTGCACTAACTGACTTGCTCCTTGCTGAAGCATTGCATGGTATTAAGAGACAACCTTTTGCTCACAAGTATCTAACAGTTCTGCATCACTGGGACTCTCATGTTTTTGCACAGAATCCTGGCAATAATTACATCTTGGTATAATTCTGAATGATCGATCTCTAAGCCCCACCGTGCTCCCAGAACTATTGTTATCATGGTTCTGGGGGGAATTACTGGGCAACCAGCCCAAGTCAGGAATAGGGAAGCTGTGGCCCTGCAGATTTCATTGGACTCCGCCTTACATCAGCCACAGGCACCATGGCAAATGGTCAGGAATAATGGCGATGTGGCCCCCCCCAAACATCTGGAGGGCCACAGGTTCCCCATCCCTGGCTTAAGTTTATAACATAGCTTCAACCTTTGGGCAGACAAGGGTAGATAGAATTCATTTTCAGACTTCTCTAATCATGTTTTGAATTAAGTGTGTACCATGTTTTGGCAATCTATCCGTTATAGAAAAACTTTAGTTTTAATATTCTCATGAGGTGCAAGCACTGTCTCTGTATAATTACACTAATCTTTAAAAGTCCCAATTACATTTATTGTAATGGGACTAAAGATGTAAGAAAAAGTTTCCTACCTCAAAATAGCTTCTATTTTGTGGGTATGGCAATAGACAACAGATGGGGGGAGAAAAAGGAGTGGAAACCCAGGCAGTCAATTCAACAGCTGCAAAACCATTCCTAATTTCTTTTGTTATTTTGATTAATTTTGAATTAAGTATGAAAATAGGGAAGCTTGTAGTTTTTATCTTAATTACTGCATTTCAATAATGCTCTCACTATCGCTCAAAACATCAGACTGAATCCATCAGCTGCCTATGCAAGATTACAAGACATTTTAAAGTCTACTTCGAACAGAAGGCAATTAAAGTCTGCTTGCAATTGGAAAGTAAGTCTAGGAAATTGTTTTCCTACTCAGTAAGCTTCTTGTGTGCATATAGAGCCCAAATTGCTTGCTTTTACTGGCAATTCATTTTCCTTGGTGTGATATAAAACCAAAGTATACATATATATTTTTTTCTAATCCTAAAACAAGTGGCAAAATGTATGTAATAAAAATGAAAAGTACATTAACATTATGTACGGCTTACTCGAGCAGCAAGGAAGTCCTCTAATAGGACTTTGGACCAATGCATCACTTTAGAAATTAAGCTACATAATTGAAAAATCTAATATGGAGCATTGCATGGGTGGTATTAGAATCCGGGCCATCAAAGTGTGAAGATTTAATGCTTTGGAGATTCCTGGGCATGCAGTGGTGTCACAGAGCTGTAGTAATGTTGGCAGTAAGATTGTCAAGCAGTGCAGCTGTTCAGAAAGCTCTGGAAAGGGACAATCAATCAATGTGATATTTGGACATATCCCATTATTTTCCTCAGTATCTGTTGGCTGGTTTGTTACCTTGGAGTTGAATTTATTGCAGCAACATTGCCTTTCAAAGAATAATAGAATTGTAGAGTTGGAAGGGACCCTGCAGTGCAGGAATATGCAGCTGTCCCATACGGGGATTGAACCTGCGACCTGGGCATTATCAGCACCATGCTCTAGCCGACTGAACTGTTCATGTTAAGGAACATTGTGAATTTTTGACACTTGTGTATTTTGTAGACATAGTACAGTCTTGTTCAGGCAGTAGTGCAGCAGACAGTAGTTTTGCTGAAACACACAAACGTTTAATATAAATGAATATTAATTCATGTTGGTAAACTTCTCTTACATAAAATAGATGAAGAAGGCTGAAAGCAAGTTTGGCCCAGGAGGATTAACAATCACCAGAGGCTACTTTAAATTTCATACACACATGAACATAGTGAGGCATGTCAATTGGGGGAAGGTGGAAATGAAGCTGTGTGTGTTTTCCACTCTGTTTTCTTCTTTAATAACATTCTGTTGTTTTACTTTTAATTAATTAGAACGACATTCATTTTATGTCAAGTTTTCCCCATCTGGTCAATCCTATTTATTTCCCACTGATTTTGATGGAAGATCCAGACACTTTCTTGCTGCTGGCAAGTTTGGATGGAAAATACCAATCTACACAACTTTTAAAGGTATTCATTCTACTGCCCTCCAAGGGAAAAGACCTGCCAAATTTCAGAGAGAGGAACAAAAAGGGTGCCTGTTTTATAGATAGTTTTAAAAGGCACAAAGATACCCAGCCAAACTTCTATTTAAAATGGCATCTATTTTTAGTATAAGTCCAGAACTCCCAACAGGTGCTTACAGAGTGTAAATTTAAAAAAAAACAAAAAAACCAAGGGGATTTTTAAGACTTAAGGACCAATGGTCCAGGAACATTCCTGAGCCTTGGAAGGAAGAAGCTGTACAGCCCTCAGTTTGCTTAATCTTGCTCTTGGAAAACTTCTAATATGAGAAACAAAGGCCGTTACAGATCCCCCTTGTTATTAAGCTCCTCTTGTCCCTCTATGTCCTTGGCCTCTTTAAGGTACAGTGAGATTTTTTAGGCAAAAGAAGGATAGAAATGTTAATAAATGACTTATTTTTGCCCGCTGTGTTGGAGGTTTTGTGGTTGCTTCATCAGACACAGTATTTTGGGCAATTCCCTCTTGCACTCCTTCTAAATCTGCTCTGGAGAGTCCCTCAACCCTCTTGAGCAGATTTGGGGGAGAGATTGCAAGGGGAAGAAGTCGTCTCTAATTAATTGTTTCAACCCAGTTCCAGTGACAAAAGCCTTAGTGTCATCTGATACAACCCACAGCAATAAAATTTGTTTTTAATTATATTTAACATTGGCATGGCTTGCACATCACACTAAGCCATAATTTAATGTGTTGTGAACACGCATTAAAGAGCTGCACAGATCTTTCAGTCTGGACTCTACTTCCTTTTTGTTCTTCTGTGTTTCTGGGAGGACTTCAGATGCTTTCATTTCTGCTTTTAATTAATCATAGCTTGCCACGTTATTCGGACAAAGTACTGCGGTTAATCTGAACTATGGGAAATTTAAAACAAACCAACGTAGTAACTATGGTCTGAAGTTGGCTGATTTGAAAAGAACTATTGTTAATGTTAACCACATTTTATTGGTCCAAATGAAGCAATAAACCAGTGTTAGACAAAACTGGAAGCTTCTGAACTCCTTCTCCCAAATGTGCAGAATTGGAGCATGCAAGCTAATTCCAGTTTTAACAATAGTTTGTACAACGTGGAGCAATGAGACACAAACAAACATGTCCGTTGTTTAAGTTACCTCAGGCATTGGGGGGGGGGCAGGAGAAAGGCAAAGTAGAGATATAAAATTTGAATGCTAAAGGAACACAGCTCTAAAATTATGTTCATCTCTCTCAACACATAATGCATCTTATTCACTTGCTGACACATGAACAGTTGTAGACATATGCAAGTTGGATCCAGAGTTAGCCATGCTTAATGTAGACCTGCTTTTTCATGCAGATGTGGTACATAGCTGTCAACTTTTCCCTTTTCTTGCGAGGAATCCTATTCGGAATAAGGGGATTTCCCTTAAAAAAGGGGGAAAGTTGACAGCTATGATGTGGTATATGTTGTTGCTGTTAACGTTGCTCTCTGGTCTTTGACTGCAATAAAGATTAATTGATTGATTGACCCTCTAAAATCAATTGGACTTCAGTTAGTCACAATCAACTTGTCCCACAAATTTCAACAGGTCTACTCTAAGTTTGAATAAAGCTGCAGTCCTAACCCCACTGAATTCTATGGGATGTATATCAGAGTATGCCTAGTTAGGATTGCAGCCTAAGCCTGGAGTCAGCTCACATATGGCATCTTGTTTGCTTTTAACTAGTAATGAAACACTTCAAATTAGTCCCACTAGGCCAGTTATAGCTACCTAAAGCTATATGTGGCTAGCAGAGTCAACTAGCTAACTTCATATTCATCTTGGTCTACATATTTCTAAACACAAGCAAAAGAAGTTTCATTATATTAATTTTTTAAAAGAAAAAATGAAAGTGGAGTTTTAAAAGAGGTTTTTCAAGGGTTTCCAGAAGTTTAGAGGGTGTTTGCAGGCTTTTTAGATAGTGTTTCAAATATATGCATTTCACATAAATGCACGATTCCTCAGAACACAACTCCCTGCATAAACCGGGAGTTGGCTGTATTGAAAATGCAGTATTATTTGCAGTGGTACCTCTGGATGCGAACGGGATCTGTTCCGGAGCCCCGTTTGCATCCTGAGCAGAACGCAACCTGCGTCTGCGCGTGCACGGGTTGCGATTTGCCGCTTCTTCGCATGCACGGGACGTCATTTTGAGCATCTGCACATGCGCGAGTGGCGAAACCCAGAAGTAACACGTTCTGTTACTTCCGGGTCGCCGCGGAGCGTAACCTGAAAACGCTCAACCTGAAGTGACTTTAACCCAAGGTATGACTGTATTTGAGTTTAGTCTCAATTGATAGGTGATCTGAATGGATTTCATAGGCAGGGATATTTCCGATAATTTAAGCAATGCAAGTGTGCCACTGAGAATACACAGTGGGAGATTATTGTTAGAACTAGAACCTGATTTTGTAACTTCTCAAAGGGGCTCCATGTGTTTAAAAAACTGACAGCCAGCAAACTCATTTGCAGCACTTTAATTGTAGCATGGATCTTCCTTCATTGTCAGAATTAATTTGTTTGTGCATTTCTGCATTTAATTCAATGTCGTGGAGATACTCTCCCAGAGGATGGCTGAGGCAGCCTGAATTTTGCAAGCTGAACGTCATAATCCACAAAGGTGTATGATGTATAATCATGGTGTTGCAGATTCTTGTAGGTAGACATGTCAAATGTTTCTGGAGCAGTTTCAGCTGGCGGCTCGGCCTCTATGAGGAGAAAATATACTTGTGAATTCAGAGATAAAATAAACACCAAGTTATTTCTGGCCGAGTCAGATTTCATGGAGATTTCTCTGTCACTGGAAACAGCAGCTAACCACTGATATTTTATGAGAAATCAAAAATATACTATATTAAACATAACTTGAATTTGAACATGTAGCAATCAATGCCTTAAGTTACATAAAATAAAAGGTACACATCTAGCTGCAACTGATTTTGCGAAGGTTAGTTTGTTTCTTTTAATATTCTCAGTCAGGAAAACGAATGCCAAGATTCAAAACTGGAGCATGTGCATGTGAGACTATCCCACACGTGCAATTCAAGCTTTGTTGTTGATTTGTATCACAACCATTCTCACTGTTAGGGGCAAGAAACTGTCTTTCCCTGGCAGCAGAAGTGCTGCTGTGAAAAACAAGAAAGCACAGCTCAGACTAATAATAATAATAATAATAATAATAATAATACCCTGCCCATCTGGCTGGGTTTCCCCAGCCACTCTGGGCTCACAGCACTGATCTCCCCTTCACACGAATGTTCTGCTTTGGGATCAAGGGCTCAATGGTTGAATTTTTGCAGATTTTGAAACTACTCCACAGCTTTCTACTTCCAATGGAGTATTCAAAATCAAAGAGAGTTTGCTGTTGAATCTAAATCTAATTAAAACTTTATAAAATTTATATTAAAAAGATATTTGCATTTCACCTCCCTCAGAGTATTTAGCTCCCTACTAAGTTCACAAAATCCAAAAGATGTTCATCCTTCAATAAACTTCTACAAAAACAGTGCAGTGCAATAAGAACCCTGTCAGTGCCATGAAACACAAGACTGGTGCTCCTTTGCCTGTAACATATAAAAATTCCCAAGGAAGCATCTCCCAAATTGAGAAATTGGAGACTATTATGACCACAACTAGTTTATATAACTCAATATTTTACTCAACATTGCATTCTCATTCACCTGCCTTTAACAATGAGCCGTGTATATTTTTAGATCATTATTTTTATTTTTATTTTAAGATATACAGAGTCCCCTCTATGCTCTGTATTATGCCTTGGTCAGTAGGTGGAGGACATAGAAAATGGAAACAGCAGAAAAGCTTGCACCTAGTGTTAGAGAGGCAAAAGATTTTGTGCATAGCCAAGCACTTGATTGACAATGGGAAAACTCAGCATATGTTGCAGCCTTTTCCTCTGAAATCAATAGGACTTTAAAATGTTTATGCCCTGTACAGAAACCCACACCATATTTGGCTTTTAGTTAGACTGACATCAGCATCAAGTGGTTCCACTATAACTTCCACTGAATTACAACTTGACAATTAAATACGGTCTGCTTTAAGGTTTCATGTTTCACCAACCTTCCCTTCCTCCACGCTTAATTGCCATTATCTCAATTTTTCCTGGGCTACAACCAAGTAGAAATGAAAGGCTCAAAGCATTCTCAGTATATAGTCTCAACAATGCTTCTTCTAGTCACCACTGCCCTCTGCTGGATACACAGAAGCCTGAACATTTGGGAAGCTTCATAGTAATGGTGTGTGTAAAATTAGCACTCAATTAAATACCGTATTTTTCGCTCTATAAGACGCACCAGATCATAAGACGCACCTAGTTTTTGGAGGAGGAAAACAAGAAAAAAAATATTCTAAATCTCAGAAGCCAGAACAGCAAGAGGGTTCGCTGTGCAGCGAAAGCAGCAATCCCTCTTGCTGTTCTGGCTTCTGGGATAGCTACACAGCCTGCATTCGCTCCATAAGACGCACACACATTTCCCCTTACTTTTTAGGAGGGAAAAAGTGAGTCTTATAGAGCAAAAAATACGGTAGTTTCTTCCAGTAGGCTTCCTTACTTTTCATGCCATGTAGAAGTCACCTTTCAACTGGCTTGGGTATTATTTTCTCTGCCTTATAGAGTGACAAATTATTGGGGAGAGAATGTTTTAGTAAAAAAAAAAAAGAACAAGATGAGTGTACTACAAAATACAAGACACAGGAAGAGGAAGGACATAATGAAGAACATGGTTTGAATGGGTGAACTTATCCAGTCTTCGACATATTGGGATGGGGTGAGGGGAGAGAGAGAGAAGAATTGATTTCTTGTGAGGTTTTGGTGTGTTTTGAGATCAAAGGACTCCCTCATAGTCTACAAACATTACAAGACCAAATGTGTATGGGAGTTCCAGTATCAGAGATATATTACTAGGGGAGAAGATATGAGAGAAAGGCATGTGCTGTGAATGTCCCTTGTTGCTAATGCTGGATTCCGAAGCGATATCTTTGCTAGCCTGAAGGCATAGCATCCCCATCATTCCTTTGGTGCCAAAGCTAACTTTGTTCCTTGTGATCGCATCAGCACAGCAGAGCCGGCTTATACATCTGCAAGAGAACTGTGAAAGGAGGAAAAAGACAAGAGTCGAGAGTACTGGAGGAACAGACAGTCCCAGTAGAAAATCAGCTGTTAAGCCTGAGGGCAAGTGCTGGGCAGGAGACTACAAAATAGATTGCTCAATAGCCTCATTGTGCTTCTAGCAAAAGTGGAGCAAAATTCCGATTTTGATAAGGCAGCCTATTTGAACTCGGCTCAATTTGGCTTTGAAGGACCTCCCTTCCTGATGGTTATAATCACTGGTACAGAAGAATGCTGTGAAAACACGTACTGCTTCCTCCCACCAACAGTCTAAAAGCCAAGCAGGAGAATCAAAGAAAAGACGACTGGAAGCGCAAAGAACTAGACAAAGAACTCATCAGCAAAGCAGAAAAGTCTGCAAAAACAACTGCATTAAGCTCTGGAAAAGAGCAGAAGAGATTCCAGAATGTTTTCAGTAACGTCAGTACTCAAGAGTACAATATATTTTGCTCATAAACAGCCCTCAGCCCCCGCAGCACATCAGTGTAGAAGAAACAAGATAAAGTGATACCCTGTATAGTGCTTTGTTGTTCAGTCTGAACTCCTGCTTCCAGGGCAATCTCCTCCTTCACTGTGGTTTCTGCCACTGGCACTCTGCCACCCAAAACCTCTCCTTGTGGCACAGCATCAGTTCTTCCTTGCATGTCAGTCTTTTGTGCCTCCATTGCCACACTTCCCCCCTGCCTTGGCAAAGTCAGATTTTGAGCTGCATTTTGTTGAGGCACTGACTGAGTTCTAGACAATGTACTTGAAGTTGCTCCAAGGGGTGACGCTTCCGGGAGAGATGCCTCCAGCTGCTTAGCTACGTCTGTTGGCCTCTGACTCTCTGCAACTTTTGTTCCAAAGTCAGTGCTCTTTAAACGAGCTTCTTCGTATCTTCGGTTTGTGGCAGACTTTGACAAATCTGACCATAACAATTTGTCACCGGCTGTGGTCTGATGCACCTCCTTTTGTTTCGCGGGGCTTTCTGTGAATCCAGGACTAAAAGGGAGCTTCTCGGCTGCTTTGCCTTTGACCTGCTCTTGGGGAACGTGTTTTTCGCTTCTTATCTTTGCTTTCTTCGTTCTATCACCAGAAGAGGGGGGATCTCGACTTGGAAATGATACTTTGGTTTTTATGGTATCTTCGATGGCAGAATCTTCCTCATCAGAATCAGAGCTAGAATCTGACTCAGAGCTTGAGGAAGAGGATGTCTCTTCATCTCCCTTCTTCTTCCCCAAGCCTGCTGTTGAGGAAACAACAGACTGTCCCTCAAGAGAAGGAAGCTTTGCTCTCTGAGGAAATTTTACCACAGTTTTCTTAGCCAAGTATTTCCTCAGATCTTCATCTTTTAATTTTACAGCAGCATCAGGTTTAGTGTTAATTATCTCACCTTTATCTGTAAATTGTGGAAAAGAGGAGACAGCTTTTAAACGACATTCAACTGTTGTTTTCACACACTCCTTTGGTGCCAATTACAGCTACAAAATGGCAAAGAACAATATCATTTTGGAATAAACCGCTTCAAACACACCCATTAATATGGAATTCTACTTAATAGTTGTGAAGTTATCTGGTATAAACACCAGTCTGGAAGCTCAGTTTCCATTACACGCTGCATTTCATACAAAAAATGTCAAAAAGTGTCCTTTGCTTGCAGAATTCTCTCACAGGAACATGAAGGTTATTTCCTCCTCTTTGTGCCACGCTGCCTGTGAACATCATTTCATCAGAAACACTCTGTTCCAATCTGTGAAATGTGGATGAAAACACTTTCCTATTTCCTCGAGTGCATTGTGAAGAGCACACTTAGCAGTGTGAAGAGTATATTTAGCACTGCAGTATCTAAGTACCTCAACTACATTCAACACATTTTGTGAGAAATTTATTCAAACAAACTTTCAACAGCAGCAATATAATCTGTTGGGAGTGCGATCCTCCTATGGTTTTACATGGAAAAGAAAACATTTGCCTTTTCCAGTATTTGTTTATCATACAGAATGAATATTTTGCCTTTCAGTGGTGCTTCCTGGAGTAGGACCTTCCCTTGTATTTAACATTCAGAAGCATTCTGCCTTTATACACAAGTTTAGCCACCATTTATAGACCTATCCTACAGCAATTAATCTATTCTTGTTAAAAGCCACCATCAGTATTTCTTGTGGCAGTGAATTGCATACATTGATTATATGACAACCTCTTGTTCAATATTCATCAATGAAAAAGATGTAGTGCTTATGCAAGCCCTTAAGAGACAGAAGGAAGATTTACTGGCCAAGACTCCCCCCATATGTTTTGCAGACTTCATGATCTAGGAAGTGCACCCAATATTCCTTGAAGAAAAGGGGAGGACCACATTTTCTTTTGACTCCTCTGTAATGTGCTGGGTGCATTTCCTTGATTTGTTACCAATTGTCTGAGCACCAATTAATCACAGAAGTTTGTATTTTGGAATCAAGTATGTGAATCAATTAAGTATGTGATCATAATGCAGGGAATCAGTATGTTTGGATCTTAGGAACAGTAAAATTAATCCTATTCTAAGTTGTTCTTGCACCAAGAGCACTTAACAGAAACCTTAGCAGAGAGTGCCAAAAGACATTAAATAAGCAAGACAGCATAAAACTAAGCCAGAGTAGCATACATGCTATGAAGTTCAGACAGCTAAGAAAGAATGAAATCATCAACATGGAAATGAGAACTAACCATCATTAAAGACTGGGGAAAAGAGGACAGTATTTAAAGCATGGTAGCAGAATTATTCATTTTCAGATTATTGATAAGTGAAGTTAGCGTTGAGAAAATTAATTAGGGACTGAACAAAACTTGTAACTTAAAAGTCAATGGCCACATTGCAGCTACTTTCTAAGTAGCAACACTGAGAGCACCACAGTTCTCCACACTTAATTCTTGCACCCACACATACTCCTCAAGTGCTACTGAATTTGCTCCAACTGAAGAATGATAATTGTCATTGATAACCAGACTGATATATTGTAAAGCGGTTTTCACAGAGCTTTTAAGGATGCAAAGCACAAGGATGGTATGAATAACAAAGGTGCTTACATTCCTGTCCGGGGAAAATACTAGATATCAAACTAGCATTTTCAATTCCATTAGCATCAGAAAAGCAACATCTGTGTAATCCATTTTTATTTTCCATGAATGACAGTCACGAGAAATTGTTTTCCTTCATCAGTGCAAAAGAACAAGTATACTGCACACTCTTCAATCTCTAGAATATGATGACTACTCCACCACAGCATGAGGGGCCCCAGGGAAAAACCAGGATGTGTTTTCTTCCTGTGTCAGTTTTTACAGGTCACTCTAACGAATTTGAGGAGCCAGGAATAATAAAACGTATAATAATTCCTTTCAAGGAGGCAAGACAGGGAGTTTACAGCCCAAAGACATGTACATTTAACAGGACAAGAGTAAATTTTTAAGAGTGTTAAAAGAAGAAAGATACATGTCAATGGTTTGTTGCACTTTCCAAACTCTAAATACTCTTTTGTATGTTAAGATACCCTAGTAATTACAAGTTAATAGTTATAACAGAGTCTGGAAGAACAGAAAGTTTAGCCAAGCACAGCTACTAAAAAACCCACAAAGATTACACAAACAAGCCTGGATTGTGTGTGGACCCTGCCGTTCGTATGCAATCAGTCTAAATTCAGTGCACAGTAACATACAACAAGGAAAATGTATTAAAAAGCTTAAATATACTGTGTTAAAGAGAATCAAATTAAGGTATTGAATTTCCCTAAAGTAACATTTAAGAATGACAGATGAGACTACAGGAGTGGTACCAATACCCTTCTCAAACTGCAGACTAGAAAGTGATTTTGTTACTGTTGGTCAATTTGAGTTCACTATGCATGGAGAATTCTATCAGCAACTGCTAATAAACAATCAAGGAACCCGATAGTAGAGATTTTCCAACCAAATGTGTAAGTTTTATATGTATATATTCTGAAACCTATTTTAATGGAGATTGGAAGCTGCATGCAAAGGTTTCACATCTTAACGTGTTTAATAAAACAAGCCCACTCATGTATTTCACAAAACAACCATGTATCATTATTCCCATACACTGTCTCTATCTTCCCTAAGAAAAACACTGCTGAGGGACTCCCAACATTCTGACCAAAACCTTACATTTATTGGAGCTGGTAATGCTGTTAAATATTCCCCTGAAATGATTTTAGATACAGGCAAGGCATGTGATGTAAATTTACTGCAAAGAAAGAAAAATAAAGAAAAACCCAATGAGCTGCTGGGAATGGCATTGATGTAGTGAGAAACGTAAACTTTATTGGGTTGGCTAATTTCCTTGTGCTCTGTTTTCCTGTCATCCATTTGTTAGAAATCATTAAACTCTACAGCAGAGATGAACCTGGCCCTCCTGGAGCTGTTGGACTCCCAACTCCCATCAGTCTCAGCTAGCATGGCCAATGATAAGGGATGATGGGACTTGTAGTCCAGTATTCCTGTTCTAAAGGCTAATTATAGAGAGCATTTTCTCCTAAAATATCTGCCTTCTGTCTATTACACTGAAATTGTTAAATGGAGCTTAATAGGTTGACAGCTGCAAGTATTGCTGCTTTGAATGTTTTAATCTCTTAAAAGATGTTAGAATAATCCAATTATTTTAGAAATAAACCTTGATATTTTAGGTGAACAACCTGTGGCATACAATCTTTAAAAGTTGCTATACAAGTCCTCTACAGAATACCTAGAATATGGTAATAACCACCAGATGTAATTTTAAAAGTCTGAATCTTAACATTCTGCAGACCATTAAAACTAACAAACCTTTGATCAATATTGTTACAAAATGTTATGCAAACCATCTTATAACTTGCATAATTAACAAATAAGAAAAGGTACCTTACTTTTTTTGGAGACTTTCTTATCACCCCCTGGTTTGGTGCAGAGAGAAACAGCAGGAGGTACACTTCGAAGCCCCCATGCTTGCAACTTAAAAGTCTGTAAGAATTAGAAATAAGTAGAAAATCTGTAATAATTAGAAAGACATTTGATTTAATAATGTCATTTATAATTACCCAGGCTACAAAAAGTCTAAAGCACAATGTAGACAAATATGACTAAAAATCAGGCATATATGTACAGCAGTTGTGATAAAACAGACCACTCACTCCCTGCAATTCCTTCCAGAGCATAAACTGTGCAAATTAAGAAAACTATGAAATCTGAAATGTTGTCTTAGCTAACAAAAGCCTATGTTGCCACATGTATACCCATTTGTACCAACAATTATTCACATAGAACATGTACAAACTTTTAGAAATATAAAAAGACACCCTTACTCTCAAACAAATATTCTTACTTCAGGTCCTAGGCATATATATCAAATGCTTATGCACCTGTACAACTATACCTAGTTTTTTCCAGCCTCATGTAAAGGGGCATAAGTTTGGTACAAGTAAATGGACTCTACATTCAAATAAGGATTTTGACACAGCTCTGTGCAGATGAAACCAGTACAGTGCATATAAATGCTTTTTTATTATTATATATGGAAATGGTTACGGATGCCTTGCAATTAAGTGGAATGTTAAAACTTGGTGCTAGCACACTGAAGTGTGCTTCTTTCTCCTGCTCCAAATACAGAACTGATTGACAAGTGAATGTAATGTACAATTTGGGGTACGGGTGGGAGAGAATGAAGACAACAACAACATACACCTTCTGCATCATTGTACAATATTACATTACTGTAGGTTAACATCTAATAAAGTCACCATGTCTTTTACCTGGGCTGTAAGGAACTTTATTATTTTACCAGTGAAGAAATTACTGGTAGTCTAAAAGTGGCAAGAGACACTAAACATACCTGAAGTATGTTTACTCACTGCAGAATTTATAGCCTTATACAACTATAAGGCTTTAAAGCCTGCACCACAACAACCTATAGTTTATAGCACCTGTTAAACAGGAATATGAACACAGACTAACCATGTCAGTACTTGCACTACTACTTCTATTATTTGGTTTGTTGACTGCTTGTTACTCGAAGGACTCCAAGTGACTTACAATTCTGCCAAAATCACAAATATATTATACCATAAAACAGAGCAACCAACAACCCCATAATAGCCACAGGAAGCTTTGGCAGCATACTAACAACAAGCAATATCGTCTTAGTCTGTCAAAAGCCTGGGACAAAAGCTAAGCCTTTGCCTGGTGCCAAAAAGATGTCAATGAAGGCTTCGGTGGGGAGCAAATTCCACAGATACAAAGCCAAAACTGAAAAGGCCCTCTCCTTTGTCATTAGCCTCCCTCAGAAGGGGGCCAGGAGAAGAGCCTCAAAGAAAGATCTATGGATCTCTCATATAGGGAGAGGCATTCCAGAAGATACTGGAGTCCTGAGCAGGAAAGAGCTTTGTATGTCAAAACTATCACTTTGAATTGGGCTTGGAAGCAATGCAAGCAGCTAGCGAAGTTGGAACAGACTAGGTGTTATATTATCTGTTCTTATAGACAAATTCATGGCTATGTTCTGTTTCTACTGTCAGAGGCATTATGCCTCTGAATAACAGTTGCTGGGAATCACAGATGGGCAGAATGCTGTTGTGTTCATGTCCAACTTGCAGGCTTCCCTCAGGATTCTGGACTATAGCTGCGCCACTGGCCACTGGCTTGATCCAGCAGGCATGTCTTATGTTGCCTCAAATCCATCACCAGTTGGCCAGGCACATTCTGAACTAACTCAAGCTCTGAACATTTTCAAAGGCAGCCCCACATAAAACATATTGCAGCAATCCAGACTTGAGGTTACCAGAGCATAGATTGCTGTAGCCAAGTTATCCTTACTGGATAGGTTTGCAAGTAGGCCACTAGCCTAAGCTGATGGAAGGAACTCCATGCGGCGGGTGTGCGTGTGCGTGTCACAGTGTTGAGTTCATAGTTGGGGGTTCCCTTGAATCTACTGCTGAAGCACAGGTGGTGGTGGGTGGTGGTAAAGTGTCTGCATCTGGCATGAGTCCCAAGACAGAATGTAGGAGGAGGTAACAGGCATTCAAATAAGGCTCTTGGGTGCAGGTCCCACCAAGCCCCCTTGGGAAGTTTAAGGCTTAAGGTTATAAAAGCAACAGCACATAGTCAGATGATCTATACTAGTTAGGGTTGTTAAACAGCATTAGGTAATGTAGGATGCACTCTCTTACTTTAAAAAGTAAGAAATATATTGATTGGTCAAGTCAGGGTCCAGAAAATCCATCTAGACCTGCATTTATTGCAAAAAATCACAGTAGGCACTATGTGGCCCAGGAGCAATCAGGACTGGTTCATCCAATCCGTGTTCTAGAAATAAAATGCAAGCACTTGTCCCATGAGTGAGGGCTAGGGTGTCAGCAAAGCAGCCCTCAGTGAGGTAGAACAATACAGCAACAGGCAACAGCAATTACTGGTATCTGATTTTTTCATCTTTCTCCCTAAATTAATGAAAATGTAATCTGCCAAGCACGCTCTAGTCTGATTTACAGTGGTTCTCCTATTCTCCAAGGCCTCGGGAAAAGTTATTTCCCGGCTTTGCTACCAGAGATCCTTTACCTACACATGCCAGACTGAATTTGAGATCTTTTGGATGCAAATGCTGGGCGTTACCTCTGAGTGACAGCCTCCTCCATTCAATATCAATAAAAATAAATAATAGCATGAGAAGCCAAAATCAAAGAGGCAGCTAAGAGCTTGCCCATTACCCTGCAGGCTTTGAAGTTTCAGGTAAAACCCTACTTCAGGCTTCCTCAACCTCATCCCTCCAGATGTTTTTGGGACTACAATTCCCATCATCCCTGACCACTGGTCCTGCTAGCTAGGGATCATGGAAGTTGTAGGCCAAAAACATCTGGAGGGCCGAGGCTGAGGAAGCCTGCCCTACTGCCATCTTCTAGGGAGTAAGTCCCACTGAAATCAGCAAAACTTATTGCCAAGGAATAATGCACTGACTCAAGCTGCACAACCCGGAAACGTCAGGTCGAATCCTGACGCACACAAGGTCTGTCCACGGGCACAAACATTATAAACGGCACTGTGGCGACGGAGCGGCCAGCCCGAAAGCGCCTCTCGGATCTTCACCCTCGGTTACCTTGAGCACGGCAGTACGGCCGCAGGAGATTAGCAGAGCCGTCGCCATTTCAGCGTCCCACCCAACCTCGTCCCTGCTGCAACCTCCGCCCAGGAGGAAAAGGTCCCTCCTCTGTCAAGGGTCTTGCTCCGCCCACATTCCCTGCAGTATCCAATGAGCTGCTGAGTGACGGCGAGGGAGAGGTGGGGATTCCCGTTCCTCAACTGGGGAGGAGGGGCCCTTGCCAAGGAGTCCCGCAGAGACGTCATTTGCCGGCGACGGCTGTGTGGTTTCCCGCACGCGGATCTGTTGTCGGGCATGGAGGCGGCTGACCCCGCCGGGGTTGCGGGTTCTTCCCCGGAGCTGGCGGTCTGCGGGGACCTGATGGTGGTCACCGGCGGAGCCAAGCTCTTGGCGGCCCTTTACAAAGAGCCTGGGTGAGTGAAACCGGGCCGAGGAGCTCCTGTTCAGCCTCTTCTAGCCTCGCTCTCCCGTCGTCTTGTCTATATATCTGCTGAGACTGCAGCCCTAACCGCATTTACCATTGAACTTACTCTGAGTAGGCACGGTTAAGATTCCGCTGTAAGGCAGCGGCTGTGTGAGAAGGGTTGTGTGTTTCTTTAACGGAGTGTGTAAAGCGGTAACCGGGTGCACCCTTTAATTCTGATCATTTGCTTCAAAGCTGCCCCCCTTTTATACTCACAGTGGAGCAGGATCAGTAACCGGTGGCAGTGTGTACACAGTTTATCCAGGCAGCTGGTCAGTGTGCATAATGCTGGTCAGCTTAGAAAAGTTGAGTGACAACGCTGATCTATATAATTAGAGGAAATAGGCTGCAGTGCTCTTCCGACAAATGAAATGCTGGTCGGATGAAAGGGTGGACAGCCTTTCTCCATCCTTATAGGTTTAGGATGATTGAATTTACATGTTTTTCCTGCTAAAAAGGTTCCAAAATAGATAATGCTTTCAGAAGTAAAAGCAATCAGAGTACGCACGTTCTCTGCTTCTTATTTTCTGCACATTTTCTGCTTTGGAGAATGTATTACCCACTGCTCTTCTGAAAATATATGATCACTTGGGTTTCAAGATATTATATAATGAGTTGCTTTATTTTGAGTCAGCTACTCTAGGTAGGCAGTGTATTGTTAGTACTGACAATAGGTCTCCATTCCTATTGTTTTCTAACTTCCCATGGTTACTACCTGATCCCTCTTAATAGACGGATTCTGTAATTGAACTGTGAAATGGGTAAATCCCATTTAACTCAATGGGATATACTTCTGAGTGGACATGTATAAAGCTGTGCTATAAGGAAGCTCTGTATCAGTCTCTGGCCAATAAATAATGGACCATTTAATTACATTTACTGTATAGAGGTACTGACATCTGTGGTAATAATGCAGAAGTTTGAAAAAAAAGAACCATGTAAAAGATACTTTTCATAAAAGATTCTAAAACTTCTCTGTGTTTTCTGCCCTAGTATTTTCTATGTCTATATGTTCCTCTGCAATAAAATGAAACAGAAAACCTCATTAATTTTGAAATTTTACTGTTTAAAAAGGCATGGTAAGTAAGATGAGACACAACTGATACTATGCTTATTGGAAAATACTGACCTGATGTAATTATATAATTTCCAGGAATGAAGATATTTTCATTTATGACTGTTCCACAGCAACAGAGAAACTTCAACAGAATCAAGGGTAAGACTGTTTAAATTTTCCTTAATCTGCAGTAGGAAATCCGCTGCATTCCCATTTATTCAGAAACTCTGTTGAATGACATTTACATCTCTTAGAGTTGTTGTTTGTAGCTGAAAATAAATGTTGCCGCTACCACCAATGTCACATAAAATACAAAAACAAATTGAGGAATACAAACTACTTATATGCAGTGATGCAGCTAAGTGACTCTAAACCTTGGACTCAATAGTCCGGTATGGGATGGGGTTTTAAATGGTTGTGTGTTTTTCTTCAGTTGTGAACTACATAATTTAATATTTCTCCCTTCCACCACCATTCCACACTTTACAAGTGCTTCCACATCCCTGATCAGTTAGAGAAATATACCAAGCAAAAAACTATTTGACTACCCTAATAATAAAAAGTGTGCTGGGCATATGCAGTTTGTCATTTTTAAAACTCACTTAAATCATAGCACCTACACAGATAAAATGGTGCTTGCTTCTGCTGCCCTGATGCTCAGTGCATTTACTTGGGAATGAGTACTGAAGAAGAGGAGTTTGGATTCAGCTTTATCACTACCATAAGGAGTCTCAAAGCATCTAACAATCTCCTTTCCCCTCCTCTCCCACAACAAACACTCTGTGAAGTGAGTGAGGCTGAGAGACTTTAGAGAAGTGTGACTGGCCCAAGGTCACCCAGCAATTGCATGTGAGGAGCGGGGACACAAACCTGGTTTCACCAGATTACGAGTCTACCACTCTTAACCACTACACCACACTGTACTGTTCAGCTATTTTAAAGTAAAAATAGTACAGTGAATATCTGCAAATATGTATATTCCTGACTGGCTGCCTCCTAGCCGTAAAATGTTTTTTTTTAAATAAGAAGGAAGGTCTCTTTGCTGCTACCCCATCATCTGCCATTGGGGGGTGGGCTATAGATATCTCTGTTTCGACCATGAGTGCTGCCTTCACCATTGTTTATAAGAAAGGATTTGGTGTGTAAAGTTTTTTAAAAATCTGATCTTACTGCACACTTGTGGAAGGAAGCATACCCTCTGAAATAATAGAAAACATAATTCCATAAGGTATCCATTTACTTAGTAGTACAGATACTCTAGTCAATAAACAAATGTTATATTGATCAAACCTACCAAATAGTAATTCCTGTTCTTAGCAGTCTGAGGTAACTGGGTGCAAAACCTCTAGGTCTTGAATATTTTTTTTCTTTCTCATTGTTTTTAGAGATGACGGAAAGTCAGTGGGTGAAGCAAGTAACGATATCCTTGCCTGCACGTTTTCTTCATCAGGAACCTACTTTGCTCTGACTGATGACAACAAACGACTGATCCTTTTTCGTACGAAACCGTCTTGGGAGTGTCTGAGTGTAAGGTATGGAAAGGAAGGCACTTCAGGAGAAATATTTGTACCCACATATAAATAAGAGCTGTTTTAAGACAAACTTCTTTACATTTCTTGATCATTTTCTGTAACTGATCAGATATATTTAACTTTACTGATAGAAAAGTTACCCATTATTGGTGTCCTTCACTTCCTCTAGTGCAGGGACGGGCAACCTATGTTGTTTGGTCAAAGTCACTCAGATCTCCCTCACCCAAGTCTAAAACTTTACACTGCACCTAGTTCTTTTTTCCGTTCACAAAAGGCTTAAGCTAAATTGGTGATTAAATTTTGGAATTTTTTAAAGAGATTAAATAAAATCTGGTTTTAGCATTCTGTGCTTTATCTTTATGCTGGTTTTAGCTGCCTGCTATTTGTTTGCTTGGTTGTATTATTTTATTTTATGTGTTTTTTTGTAAGCCGCTCTGAAAATTACAGCTGAAGAGCAGCCCCGTAACATAATTTTTTAACTTTGTTGCACTACACTGCAAGTTGTTTTTGATACTCAGATGATTTCACAATCACTTTGTTCTTAGTCATGATAATCCTCACTAAAAATGTGCAAGATTTCACAGGTACCTGATCATGAACTCTCTATATTGTGACTTGATACATTCTATCCATTCTGTAATTCAGATACCCCACCTCCCAACCCAGTATGAAGAACAGAAATTTATTTTGGTGTCAGAAGTTTATTTATTTTTAAAAAATGTTTCTATACTTCCTTTCAGCTCTAAAAAGAGACTACATTGTGGGTGAATGTGTCAAATTATATTCATTTAAAAGTTAGGAAAAAATAGGGACAAAGCAAAGGAGTCCTTTTTTTGCTAGTCCAGTGTGTGGTGATGGGAATAAGAGTAGGATTAAATTGGGATTAAGATTAAGGTCAGGTTAAGAGTGGTCATAAATGAATGAATGAATTTTATTCCTAGGATTTAGAACTGTGCTGCATGCATACCCTTTAAACTCCATTGGTGCTGGATTCTCACTGGGATTATTATGCCCTTCTCTTTTGAGATCTTCTGTTACCACTTCCAGAAAGACCAAAGGGCAGGCTTTCTAAAATTCTGTAGCTGCAGTGCCTTATTTCCCCTGGCTACCAAAAACCCTTTTCAGGTACTTATTAGTAAGGAGTCAATACATATAGGTTTGGTCTGCTATAAAGTCTGTGACATGATCAAAACACATTGTTAATTTCTTTCAGTTTCTGCAGATCTTCATGCAAATTATGTGGCCATTCTCTGGGAAAATGCCTTCCTGCCCCCAAATTTAGCAATCATAATGTGATATGCAAACATAATTTAGTTATAAAGTCTAATCTTCCAAAGAGGAAGTTTTGGACCCTAATTAGTGTCAATTCTTCATTCCAGGTCTGTCATTAGAAGATGTACTTCCCTGATTATAACAGCGGCAGAAGATAAGATACTAGTTGCTGACAAATCAGGTGATGTCTATTCATACTCAACAACAGAGCCTGAAAATGCAGGAACAATTGAACTTGGTCACTTGTCTCTTCTGTTGGATGTGGTATGTATGCAATTTCTGGTTCAATACCATCTTTGTTTATTTAAAGAGCCCCAAGCATAAATATACAGCCCAGTCCTAAGTATGTTCATTTTAAATTAATTTCCCCTGAATTCATTGGGTCTGCACAGTTACAGTGGAAAAAGTTCAGTGAACTCAACAAAACTATTTTCAACATAAATGTGTGTTTTGTGTTTGACTATTCCTTTATATTGTTTTCTGAACAATCTAGAAGACTTGGTTTGAATGGGTTTGAATAGTATAAAAATGTTTAAGATATCCAAAATAAGTGAGTTGTAAGCCTATTGTTAAATATGAAGTTTCAGCTACCTCCTTTGAAAACAATGAATGATAGTCAACTAAGTTTTACTCAGAGTAATCCCATTAAAATTAAGGGACCTAAGTTAGTCGTGTTCATTATTTTCAATGTGTCTGCTCTGAGTAAAACCAGATAGACAGCCAGATTATTATTATATTTGGTTATTGCTTATTTAAAACTTACCCATCTTTTGCTTGCATCATAAATTTAACCAACATTTTTATGTTTTGTGTGGGAGGATTGTCAAGAACCCCTAGTTTTGCTGCCTGCAGTGAGTAAGGGTCATCTCCAGGGGACTCTTACTCACTTCAGGAGAACTTGTAATTTGGAAGAAAATGTAGTTTTTTCTGTGTGTCACAGTGTGTTACAAATAAGCACAGACAAGTGTGACTAAACAGGCCAGCAAAATGTTCAAGACTAGTAGCTTTTGTAGACTTTCCCCCCCAAGTCTTGTCAATCTGAAACCAGACTGGTAGGTGTGTGCTTATTTCCCATATGTGTCTACATGCCGCAAAGCCTCCTGGGCTGTTTCATGGTGACCTGTGTTGTGTCATTAGGCGCTGAGTCCCGATGACCAGTATATCCTGACCGCTGACCGTGATGAGAAGATACGAGTTAGTTTGACTAGAGCACCACATAACATTGTGTCCTTCTGCCTGGGACACAGAGAGTAAGTGCAGTTGTAGAAAGTCTGCAACATGAGGAAAAGGGAAGAGCGGCCTGTTTATAAGGGGGACGGGGAGAGGGGAGGTAGGAAGACATATTTTAAGATCAGTGCTACACAGCAAGCTAGCCAATGGGGTGCCCTGTCAATGTTGTGACTCCCACAATCCCTGTCTATTGACCATGCATGCTGGGGTTCATGGGATTGGCTGGAGCTGGAGTCCAGCAACACTGAGAGGACACCACGATGGCTACCCTTAAGCTGTCTGAGGAGATTGTGGATTCCCCCCAACCCACACTAGAGAGTTTTAAGAAGAGGTTGGGCAGGCACCTGTCCAGGCTCTTCATGAATTGCTCTCTAAGCCCAAAGAGCTGGTCTGGATGAGATGCTGCATCCCTTGTAGCTCTTGGTTCTTGTCAGGTAAGGACAACATTAGGAGTTGAGCTCCCACTTACACAAACTCACGCAGTGGAGCCTTTCCAACTCTCTATTAATCAAAATTCATGTCAGGTGGCTTTCATTATTGAGTACATTTGGATACTGCACTACAATCATCCCCTGTCCCAGAAAACTCTTTATAATGTGCTGCTCTGGCACTTTTTCATCGTTTGGGTTTTGCTCTTTCTTATCTATTTTCTAAACAGTGATACTGGTAGTAAATTGGTTCGTGTGCCTTTTTCCTGACCTAAAAGATAACATAGTGATCTAATCCAGTGTAGAGCCTTCTGTTGCTATGGTGATGTTTCACCTCACACTTTATTACTTTTTGCTTGCATTAGGAATGTACACCACAAACATTGACCTTTTTTTCTCTCCTAGATTTGTCAGCAAAATATTTGTAATACCAAACTATCCAGAACTTCTCTTATCAGCTTCTGGGGTATGTATGTTGTCTGAGGCATTTTACGTCTGGAATTTTAGTAGGTTGCTTACACATTTTCCTCCCTTGCTGAGGGTAAAATACTGTAGTTGCTTTATGTTCCTTCTCTAAACACTTTTCTCAGGAGCATCCTTTAGGGAGGTGAGGAGGAAGCTACCAACTTTTCTAAGTGCTTTCTTAGGATCATCTAATCCTGATTACCATAATAAGGAAATGTAAAACATAACTACAGTGAATGTTCACAGAACACTGCTGCATTTTTGTGTTGGGTGGTTTTGCCATTTAAAGTTGAATGCATTTAAGAATAGGCCTTTTTAACTTCATAGAGTAGGACTGAGGAGCCTGTGATCTGTCACATGCTGCTCAACTACAACTCCCATTCTTTTATTTTTATTTTATTATCACTATTGTATTTCTGCCCCATATTTTCCTCTAAGGAGCTCAAAGTGGCATAAATGGTTCTCTTCCCACTTTTATCTTTCCAACAATCCTGTGGCATTGACCTTGGACCAGTCATTGTCTCTCAGTCAGTGAGCTTCATGGCTGTGTGGGGATTTAAAACTTGGCTCTTTGATCATCCCTGACCATTGGCCGTGCTGATAAGAGCTGTGGCCCAACAACATCTGAAGGGGCCTCAGGTATCCGATTCTGTTGAGAGTGTGTGCATACATGTATGGCTGTCGTCTTCTTGATAGAAGCGGTGTTAATCAGCCTCTCTCTTTTGAACTGTACCCCCTTCCCCAGGACTGCACATTGAGGCTCTGGGAATACAAAAGTGGGAAGGAAGTGCACTGCTGTCATCTGAATAGTTTGAGTACATCTGAGGCTCCCCCAAATGAGAAGGTAATGCGTTTTTCTGTGAACATGTGAATCTCTCTCTCTCTCTGTCTTTCCAGGCAAACTTGCTTTCAGAATGGTATGTGTAGGTGAGGTGAGAGTAAATTTTAAACTACAGAAAATCTAATCCCAGAATGACAAGGAGGGCTTTTTGTAGTTCTGCAACACGATGTGCAAAGCACCACAAACCTTTTGGCCGCCTTTCTCTCCAAGATTACATTGAGAATAAAACCATTGCGCTGCTCTGAAAAGCTGTTGGTCTGGAGTGAAATAGCTTCGGGTGTTTGCAGATTTATTTATTTTTAAAAAACACTTCAGAATCTATTTCATCCTTCATTTAATTGTCAACCTTTTCTTTTTACTTGAATTGATGATATGAAGTGGGCGGTTTTTTGTCTACGTGCATACACATTGCAATCTGACATGCTAAAATTGCATACCTCTCTTCCTAAGGGGCATATGGGCTGGTGTTGTAATGGCAGCAATTGCATCCAGAAGTTGAGTTATAATGTGAGAAGAAGGCAGGCACCCAACCCATTAGATCAAACTGTGGCTTGCTGTGGGTCATCATCCAGCATTAAGTGTCCAAGCAAAGAAGAGAACCAAACATGCAAACAAAAATCACGGGCAAAAATAATCTGAAAACTAAATTTGAGAATATTTCTGTTTTCTTTTTGTTAACCTCACACAAGTATAAAGCTAGATTATCCCAGCATAATAATATCTAGGAAAGCCGGGCCAACCCTGAATACCACAATGAGAGCTTCCAGTCTAGCTAAGGAAGGTAATTAAGGTTTCTCTTATTGGTTGCACTGGTGCTGGGTGTTAGACACAACTTTTTGTTGTGTCCTCCCCCCACACTTTTGCATACTTGGGATCCACCATTTAAATATGGTCATGGGCACCTTCACTCTTGCACATTTACTCTTCCCTTACACCTGCCTGCCTGCCAAGAATGTGGAAGGGGGCTGTGCAGTTTGGCTGTGATGTGTGACTCTCGCTGCGAATAGTGTAAGACTTTAGTCCTCAGGCATTCAGAATAATTTTGGTGGACTCAAAAATTACCCCACTGGGGTGGGGAGCATGATTGCTGGCCTCACCTCCTCCTCTCCCAACCGTTATGCTATAGCAACTGTACATAGTTCCTAGTTGTGGGAAGGATTCTAACCACGTTCAACTAAATCCAGTTAGAATCCCCCCCTCCGGATCTTCATGCTCAACTTGGAAAGGAGAGGAGAGGGCTGAGATACTCAAAACTCCCTATCCAGTTTGAGTATGGACCATTGAACACCTGAAGAGGGCTTTTGAATTTGACATGAAGGCTTTCCCTTTGTTACCATCTCTTCCCCTACAAACTCTCTTGCCTGAGAGGTTTCTAATTGCATCTCCTTTTCCCTCCTCAGAAATATGCAGTCTCCAGGACAGCCTATTGTTGTGAAGGAAATTACATTGGCATTTTATATGACTGGTAAGAGGAAAAGAATATCTAAAATTACTGTGGAAGCAACAGCCAAATTACATAATTTCATTATTAGGCCTGTCAGATATCTGTTGCTTTAAAATTACTGTGGAAGCAGCGTAGTCATGGCCACCTAGAATGTGGATTTTTCTTTGTTCATGATAATGATATTTTGCTTCAATAATATTAAGCCTGTCTGAGTTAATATAATATAATGAAGATGATTTTGGTTGATGCTCGTATCGCTACATTAGCTTTGTTGTATCCACGGCATGTTTGGAAATCTCTTAGAACATGGGCAGTTCTCCTGCATATATCTGAGATGTGTGCTACCATGAACTGGACATTCTTCTTGGTCAGGGAGAACCATAAGGGGACCTTATAAACAATCACTCACAGGGAGTGAGACCCAAAGTTGTTGAGATTTTTTTGGGGAGGAAACCCACAGTTGTTGAGCTTCTTCTGAGGAGGCATCAGCAAAGTTGTTGAGCTTCGACTGGTTGGACATCCCTGACTTACAGCAACCTCTACAACAGGGATGGGAAATTTTTGGCTCTCCAGATGTTGTTGGACTCCAACTCCCATCAGCCCCAGCCCTAGATCAGAGATGAAGGGAACTGTAGTCCAGCCCCACAGGTTCCCCATCCCTGCTCTACGAGGTGATCATATTGCATGCATTGGCCATGACCGGAAGGAATCTGTACATTTAAGCCTTATGTGAAATTCAGGGCAAATCAACCATCATTTTACATAAGGTCTCTAAGAGCTTTGATTGACGTGTTTTAACCTGCTAGGCAATCTTGGCGTGCAAAATTTGCTCTGTAAAAATGATAGCCCTAATCATTACTGATCATTTCTGAAAAGTCTTCCCACAGTTTCCATCTTCCAGCTTGACCCCGAGACTCAGAAACTCATTCACAAACAGAACATCCCCTTGATCTGCAAAGGCTGGGCCATTGCATTTGAGAAAACAGGGGGGCTCTGGATTCTTCAGGAGGACATGCAGACACCTCTTCTGTTTTACCAACTTGTGAAAGGCCAATGGCAGGTGAGAGGGAACCTTCTGGTTGCAGCTGACTGTGTGCTTCCCCTTCTATGGTGTCAGGCAAAGAACTTTGGGATACTCCTACAGGAAAAGGGCATTGAACTGGAGCTGGCTTGGGAGTCAATTATTTACTATCTGCACATTAGGCTAGGTAGCACTGGCTGAATCCATTTGGCAACATCCTTTGACAGTGTTACCACTTTTTAATAAACACTCCCAAGCTTGAGAAGAACATGGTGCAGCTATGGTTGCCCAATCAAATAGCATGTTTCATTTTTATTTTTCATGCTGGTCAATATACAGCAGCCTAAGGCACAGTGCCAGAGCTCAGGCTGGTGATCAAGATAACAGTGACATAGGGCTACTTTGGTTTCTTTATCTGAAAATACGAGTGGAATGCCTGTTCCTTCTTTTGTTGTCAGTTTCTCTTTGTGAAAAGATTGAAACACACACACACACACGGTTTGGGGCAAATCATGGAAGATTTTGGGAGGGCTGTGCCCAGCACATGGTTCCCTGTATGAGAATCAATGTGCTTAATATGGGGATTTCAAGAGTTGTCCTTCTTTCCTTTTTTCAGTCTTCTACTGAAGAGAGAGGGTTGATTAAAATGTCAAAGTGCATCCGTGACAACTGGACAGCGTTTGAAGGTAAGGCGGTTGAGACACCGTTTAAAGTGGGTGTCAAGGTAGGATTTGAGGAGAGTGCATCTCACAGCATTCATAAAAAGTAACTTTTTAGATTTAGATAAGAGCCTTGTCCCTTTTAGGAGGCTTGGTTCTGTGAGTGGAATTGCATGGAAGTTCACCCATCCCTGCTGTCAGCTGAGATTTGGTTATGTTGGGCAAGCCTTTGGAGTAACTATGTGAGGGAGAATGGGAGTGGAAAGGGTATTAGAAAACCAGGGTGGTGGTTTTATTTATTTATTTATTTATTTATTTATTGATTTATTTTCTATGCCACCCTTCATCTGAGGTTCACAAGGTGGTTTACAATATAGAAATACAAAAATACATATAACAGTAAAGAACAAAACCAATAACCCCTCCCACAGTTTAAATGGCCATAGATTGTTTAATTGGCCAAAGGCTAATTGATGTTACATTTAACATAATTTGAAAGCTAACCAGGAATTCCCATGTTGAGAAAATCTGTAATGATAAGCAATCATCCCCCCAACTTGTTATCCACTACACAACTTTGCAATTTATAGCCACAAGACTGTGATGGGTACACCTTTGTCTTGGTCCAATAGCCTAAGCACTTGGACTGAGTGTACATTCCCAGAATCCTTTGCAACAGGGTGGGGTCATGTAGCAAAGATGCTAAGGTTCCTCAGCATTGAGAAAAAGATTTCCCTGAAGGTAGAAAGTAATATACTTTGGTAGCTGGCTCTTTTTTGGTTTTTGTTCCATGCTGCCTTGAGCTGCTGAGGTCAGGTGAGATCTAAAAAATCCTGCTAATCGATAGTACCCACAAAAGAACCATTGAATAATGTGAGAACACAGAAAATAGTTTTCCTAGATCTCAAATTATAGTTCCATGCAGAGATCCTAAGTGTATCAGCAGCTGGGGGAAAGGGGCTATTAAGATTACAGTGATTATTGCAGCTAATTAGCACAAGGGAGCTTGATAGTTGAATCCTGTTCCAGATGCTTAATTAGTGTCTTTACCCCTATGGAAAAGGTAGTTATCTTTTTATTGTCAAAATGTTAATAGCTGTCTGCCCCCCTCCAGCTTTGATAGTTCTTCAGCAGACGATCACAATTTCTCTTCTGTTACGAGATGGGAGAGGAATATTTAAACCTTGAATGAATTGTTGCTGAAAAGAAAATCTAGCAAAGCCTTAACGTTGTCCAGTCAAGTGGAAAGGCTAATAGATATGTAGATTATTATTTTTTATTATCTTCTCTGAGCCAGATCAGCTTCTGTTAAAACGCATTCTGTGGGGTAACGGGGCAGCGTACTAATTAATGTCATTTTAAAAACCCCAAATCATGGTCACAGTTCAAGACAGAAAGCCAAGACCATGGTCTAATCTAACAAAGCAATTTTCACTTTCTTAGTATTTGTAGTTGCCTATTTTCTCCTTCCCAAAGCACCCAGTGCCCCTTTAGTAATCACATTGGCTTATTATTGGTTGTGCAAATTCAGATTTTAAGGTTTTAAGTCTCTTTTCTTGACTTGCACAGAAAACAGACCCTCAGTGTGTGGAAAGCACATGCCTATGAGCCTGTTCCAATTCTCTCTTCTACAGGCTCAGTTGGCAAAGAAAGTTGCTATCAAAATCTCTACAAGGCTTCTTTTGATAACATGGCTGTTTACCTCCAAAAGAAAGAAGAGAGACTTCAGCAGCGGAAGAGTAAGAGAAAGGACCCGCAGCATGAATCAAATGGGCAGACAAAGAAGCTCAAAACCTGAGCAGCATCCTTGCGCAGTGCAAAATTGGGTTGTGACTTGCAGTGCATTGGAAGAAGCTGGTTTGAGAACTACTGAATCACTTGGCACACTGAAGAACAAGCTGGCTTGATTTTTTCCACAAAGTGCAAATATTAACACGTCTAGCCTTATTATGGTGACACTTCCTTACCTTGTCAGTGATAAATATGTCCTCTGTAAACTCTTTCTAGCTGCTTGCCTTGACTGTCAGCATAGATGTCATTGGGTGATGACATCGTGACGCATGGCGGGGAAGAAGAAACACTGCAAAACTTGCTCCTCCAAGCTGAAAGCCTCTCTTGGCTCTGCTTCCGTACATGTGCCACATAAGCCATAGTGAGAACCCTTTGTCAAGTACAGGCCCCTAAAGCTCACCCAACAATTCCTACCATATGTCCTTCAGTCCTCCTCTGTCCAGAAAGAAGGTGGAGAGCAGGAATGGATGGAGGAGGTTTCCGGTCACTTCACAAGTCAATGGTGGTTGCTCCTTGCTGTCCTCTGTCAACAGCAAGGAGGTTCAGGCAGGGAAAAACCAGGATTTACGAGGCAAAAATCCTGGCAATGTTCCCCAGGGGTGTCTGGGGAGCTCACTGCATCCCATTGTGCCACACAACCCTGGAGTTTAGCTTCCCCTTCCAGTTGGAAGCGATCCTTTTGACTGTTCTAGTTACTAGCTAAGGATGTACATGACCAAATCCAAAATATCCTTGGATAATTCTCAGAGCTCACCTTTCATAATGTGACTTCATTGTGCAACAAATCATAACTGTGGAGTCCCTGCATAACCACAGATCTCCAGTGCATTTAAACTGGTGGAAACACAATATCTTCACAGTGAAGGTAATGAGTTACTTTGTAGTGTTGGGACGTGGGTGGCGCTGTAGTCTAAACCAATGAGCCTAAACCACTGAGCCTCTCGGGCTTGCTGATCGGAAGGTTGGCAGTTCAAATCCCTGCGACAGGGTGAGCTCCTGCTGTCCCAGCTCCTGCCAACCTAGCAGTTCGAAAGCACGCCAGTGCAAGTAGACAAATAGGTAACGTTGCGTCAGGAGGGTAAATGGCATTTCTAGGCACTTTGACACTCGTCACGGTCTTCCATGCACCAGTGGCAGTTCAGTCATGCTGGCCACATGACTCTGAAAACTGTCTGTGGACAAACACTGGCTCCCTTGGCCTGAAAGCGAGATGAGCGCCACAACCCCATACTCGCTTTTGGCTGGACTTAATCATCCAGGGCTCCTTTACCTTTTACCCTACTTTGTAGTGTAGGATGAGTCTGGTGACCTACCGGACCAAAAATGGGATTCTATTGCTGGAGTTGTCCTTTGACAATGGGACAATTTTCTCTAGAAGGAATCTCTGATTGATAGCTGGATGGGTGGGTTGGTTTGTTTGTTTTTGAACTAAATTAAGGCGACCTTTTTGCTATGGGAAAAAGTATCCATACTTTTGAGATGTGATTTAGACTGCAACTTGCCAGCTTGAGTGTCTTCTTAAAAAATAATAATAATACAAAGTTAAAGGATTTTATTTCATAGATTCTGTTTTAGAATGTGAGAGGCACTGAAGTGTTCTGATACAGTATATACCATACTGGCATACAAGCGGCATATCACTGAATGAATGATATGCTGTAAATAAGCCGTAAAATGTGGTCACAGTATTCTGTCACTTAGAAGACTCTGCCTGTGCATCTCAGCTGTTTCAAGGTATTCAGAATTCCATTTCATAAGACTGAGACAGTTACAGGTAGTGATTGCCCCAGCTGCTTTTGAATGGTATTTCTCATCAGGAGGCCTGTTGAGAACGAACCTGGAAACTGCGCATAGTACAATCAAGGAAAAGACGAGAGAAAAGGCTGTAGGTTTGATGAGGCTCCTGCTGGCAATGTCTAATGGACAGGGTTTCCAGACCTGGATCAAAACAATTGCACAAGCGGTTATTTGCATGCGGCATACCATTGCGGTGCCTTTTCTCGAGCAGCAAGTCATTGCCGTCCACACTGCTTCTGAAACCAAAGGGAATTTTGACGTTTGTAATGTTCAGAGTCTAAACCCCCATAGGACATGCGCAGCTCCTGGTTTGGAGCCATCCAAGTCCTTGAGGTAGATTCTGAACTCAACTTGCAATTGTTACACAAAGCTTGTCTACACACAGTGTTGAATCTTAGCCTGTTAAGTTTGCCCTGAGTTTCAAGCAGCATCTTAAGCAGTGGTGAACGTGAGCAGGAGTGGAGAGCTGTGGATCGCCAGTACCATTACTGAGCTGATTAATCATTGACCTCAATAGGATTATTTTCTGGTTTGTGAATATTCCTGGTAATTTAATGCAGTGTTTCTCAACCTGAAGGTTGACAGTGATGGAGACAGATGTGCCTCATAGGAAGGTCATTCTACAAATGGGAAACGATCACTGAAAAGGCCCAGTCATAGGTCACTGCCAGCTGGGTTGTCCTCGGTAACCTGGCCTTACCTGCAGATCATAGGGTCTGAGATGGCTTTTGCGGTCTTAAGTTCAGCTCTCCACATTCCCACATCAGTTTGTGATTTTCTTTACAAAGCCCTCATGATAGTCCAGCATTTTAGTGAATTTCTCCAAGTATTCACTGTTTGGGATGTGTATGTTTTGCCTAACATACATATTTTTGCAAAGCAATTTCCCCAAATATAGTGTATTTTCGCTAATATATGCATGCTCCCTAAATCTGTTCTGTAGTTTTCCCCAACCCTCCGGAGGGTGTGTGGGAAGTGGACAAGTTGCATTACATAAATGGAAACCCTTGAGCTAACAGAACTACTTTGTTGGAGAACAGTGATTTAACCTGTGAACTTTTAAAGCAATAGCTGGGTATTGTCTTTCTGAAAACCATGGAAGATACTGCCAAGTAACCCTTGTAGTTCAGTAGCAATCTGCAATTCCTTTTATTTGCTGTGCTCCTGGCAAAAAGTAGTCCATGTGGTATCACAATTAAATCTTGGAGTGTCCCAGACTCCTTTGTTGTCTTGTAAGAGTTTTCATCAAAACGCCTGGGTGTCCTGCTCCAGATAAAACCCATGCTCAGAACACTCACCCAAACAATTGTCACATTTTGTGCTGTGCAGATTGGTGCCTGTAATCAGAATGTTCAGTTATAAGTAGGTAATTCTTCCCTTTCCTTTGTCCAAACTATTCCAAATGAGATTGTCGTCGTGCGGAAGGCTGTGCTCTAAAGAAACTTCAAATTGCAACTTAAAAGGGTCTATTAAAGAGTCTGTGACCATGTTTTGGTACAGCACACACTCTCATTCTGACGGTTCTGTTTGTGTCAGAGCTGCTGCTTCCTAGTTAAGCACTCACTGCTTAGTTATACACCCGCATTCTGTGAGGCAAATAGGTGGATTCTTTGTTGGGAAGGATAAAGGAGAATATTTGCATGCTGGTGCTCTTTGTTCTTTTCATTGTTAGGTCAGTGCTTTGTGTGCTTAAATGAATATAAAGCACATGAAATATAGTAGATGTTGCATTTGTTATGAGCACATGAGTTGTATTTTTTTTTTTTAAGATTCCAGAATGTATTCATTCTCTTTAAAAAGAGAGAGAGAGCCCCAGGTGCAATATGTCAGAAATATATTTCAGAAGCAGTACTAAGCCAGTTGCCTGGTTTTTCAGTGCAAGGGCTTGGTTACTGTCCTTTGGACAGAAAAAAGTAGCGTGTGTGGAATACTCTGCCATGCAAGTTACAGCTTTTGTCCATGAAATAATAAGTTTTCGAAGCTGCCTGCCTTTTTGAACAGGCTGCACATACTGTAGCCCTAGTCAGGGATTCAGTTCACACTGTTACAATTCCATGGAGTTGGAAAACAAAGCTGCTGTCACAAGCACCCCTCGTCCCAGTGGCCTTGCTGGCACCCCACCAACATGCCTTGTCTGGAAAGGGGAGTTTTATCTATGTACACAGGTTCTCCTCATTGTGTGAACAACCCTACATGTGTAGGACAGGCTTCCTTCTACAGGTGTGCCCCCACTGCATACCTGGTGGGGGTGAGACAGTAGTTCTACTCCTGCTCCATGGGAGCTGAGTGACCCAAGTAGGACTTATCCCCTCCTGGTGGAGAGAGGAGGAAGGTTGTTGTCCCTCAGCAAAGGAAGTAGGCTGGGGAAAACCAGCTGAAAGCACAATAGTGAGCAAGGCAGGTGCACTCCATTTTATATTAAAAGTTGACCTATCCCACCCTCTCTCTATACCCCAGCTCATGTTTAACAAACTCGTACACATCTGATTGGGCTCCCAAAAAGACTTTCGAGATCTGGTGTGGCTCTTGCTGATTGTTCAGGTGACAAAGAACCCCTGAGAGTATCCTCAGCTTGAAAGACGGCTGAAGAAGTAGATTTGATATTAATTACCTTATAATAGGTTTTTAAAAGCCTGCGAAGCATAGAATTAAGTCTGGTGTAGTTATGTGTGAGGCATATATTAGTCTGATCTTCAGCGGCATTTCAGTTACTGTCTCTGCTTCTGCAGCTGCAATTTAGCCCACAGTTAGAAGGATAAATGCCGGCAATTAATTGCAGGTGCAAAATTGTGCATGCTGTAATTGAACGGAAGGGGGCCGCTATCACAACAATAGCAGCAGTTGAAAAGAAAACTGCAGACCTAGTTTATTTTAACTACTTGCGTTGGTTCCATCACCTCAGTTGCTTTTCGAGCCCGGCGTGTATTTATCTCCCCAAGGGCTTAGGGAGATAAATACATTTGAGGTTAGAAAGGGTGTGGAGGACGAGAGGCAGCGCTGTTCACTTTAACTAGTGCAGGCACAAAACAGATAACAGGAAACAAAAATTGTTTTCAAAGTACATACTGTGCAGGGTTCATCTAATACTCCACACCAATGGAAGTGTTGCGTAAGGACTTCAGCTTGCAATTGGCTCTGGGGAAATTGGCTCTGGGGAGGATGAGAGGACCCCCAGAAAGAGCGTGGGAGAAGGAGAGGGGGGATCATTGCATGTGGCGGATGGAACGGTTGTAATAGCATGATATTGACTTCTACCCAGTGTATTGTATTAAATGGCAATTTAATTTAATATGTAAAGGTAAAGGGACCCCTGACCGTTAGGTCCAGTTGTGGCCAACTCTGGGGTTGCGGCGCTCATCTCGCTTTATTGGCTGAGGGAGCCGGCGTACAGCTTCCGGGTCATGTGGCCAGCATGACAAAGCCGCTTCTGGCGAACCAGAGCAGCGCACAGAAACGCCGTTTATCTTCCCGCCAGAGAAGTACCTATTTATCTACTTGCACTTTGATGTGCTTTCGAACTGCTAGGTGGGCAGGAGCAGGAACCGAGCAACGGGAGCTCACCCCGTCATGGGGATTCGAACCACCAACCTTCTGATCGGCAAGTCCTAGGTTCTGTGGTTTAACATTAAATAAATAATGTATTTATTACATTAATAAAATGTACTAAAGCACTAAAAAGTTTACCTATGTGTTGTGTGTAATGAGGTGATTCATAGCAGTGGATCGGTCCCATAAACAAGCTTTGCCAATCTGGTGCCCTCCAGATTGCAACTCCTATCAGCCCAAGCCTTTAGCACATCCATGCTAGTATTATTTATTGATATTTATGATATCTGTGGATCACTTCTCATTAGACATCTCAAGGCAATTTGCATTAGTAAATCTGCAATCCCAAAAAATCTGGAGGGTACCAAGTTGGAGAAGGTTTCCATGTAAGAACAGAAATGTCAGACCGGGAAGATCTAGAAACATCAGATTTCATAATAATATAGGAAATCCCTGCTGCAGAGTGGGCCAGAGCACCCATTGAATTAAGATGTGATCACAGAATGGAGCTTCCCCAAGCAGCAGCTGAAGTACATATAAAGCTTATTCAATGCACATTTAAAGCACATGGCACTCTGGGAACTGTAGTTTCCCCACCACAGAGCTGCAATTACCAGCACCTTTAACAAACTGCATTTCCCAGGATGCTTTGGGAATGTGCAGTGAATAAGCCTTAAATGCTTAGTGTGGTTCTGCCCTAGTGGGATCATGAATAAAGCTATTATAGCTGTGCCTTATAAGTCGGTTTTTATGTCAGTGTATTTTCATCTACTATTCAAAAATAGGTGAGTGACTTTCTCATTAAAAATCTGGTTCCTTTCCCTGATTACAAGCCCTTCTGCCACCATCAGGTATGGCAGCAGGTCAAATTAGTCTGGACTTTTTTAAATACAAGGACTGCTCATATTTGTTTATTCAATAGTATGAGCTATATCAATTCTCTTCGTCCATTGATTCTCTCTTTGATAGAAAATAAGAAAAAAAGAACAAAACACAAGAAAAAAGAACAAGAAAAATTATATATGCCAAAGGAAAAAATAAGCAAAAAAAATTATGGCTGAGCATTATCCTGGATTGATGCAGTCTGGTGATTTCTAAATAGTGTCCATTTAAAAATGAATAAATTAAGTGCTCATCCTTCTTTGCTTCTTTTCATAATACGTTAAGTTTTGTTAACAATTGCCTAGATTTGATTATACCATCTGATTATTCCATTGTATAATAGTTTAGAAGACTGGTTGTTTTCAGAGCTTTGCAGTGCTTTATTGGCCATGATTCTACTCCAGTCTGAACTTTAATCACACAGGTGTTACTCCTTGCAAACAGTACTGGAAAATCCTCTAAAAAAACAGTCTTGAGGAAGCCCATTTTCACTTTGCTCCATGTGCTTCCTCAGCTGCACATTTCAAAGCTTTGGCTTCAGACTGATTGGGATACTCAGCCTCACAAAAGGAGCCCTTATCAAGAAGAACACATGTTACTGTTAGGTGGCTATCATTATACACCTCGAGCATTTTTCATTTTACAAGGAATCTCCTGTTACGTGTCACTTTCCAATAGCCACTTAAGGGGAAGCACAACGTTTCCATCTGGTTCTCCCCCCCCCCCCTGCATTGCTTGTTGACGGATGGCTTAGCAGCTTCCTGTGTTATCGGCTTGGCATAGGAATGCAAAATCAGACCTCAGTGGTGTGAATAAAGCAGGGACCTCTCTGTCCATATTGAAAATGGGAATCTTGTACATGGAAATCTGTCAAATTGCACAGGCCCCTTGATTGCCATTTCCTGCAGTTCGGATATGTAGGTGCTGGTGATTCCCTGTATATATGTGAATTGTGGGGCTTGGGTGCATGTAGGATGTACATCAGATCCATTTGAGGAGGAACGAGAGTCTTTTTCATACATTCACTGGGCAGCTGAGAAAAGGACCAGGTCTACTGTTGCTAGTAATATGTTCCACACTTTCAGCAGAGTTCAGTGGTGAGGAACAGGTGGTCCTCCAGATGTTGTTGGACTTCAACTCCCATCAGACTTCCCCTGTATGCCAGTGGCCAGGGATGACTGTAGTTGTAGTTCAGCCGCATCTGCAAGGCCACAGGTTACCAATGCTGGAGAAGGGCCTATAAGGCACCCTGATTTTCCAGCTGTATGCCGCCTGGGGTCCGCCCCCGCCACTTAATGGATCCAATTGGTTTCCAAGAGTGGTAGGGGATGCTTTATCCCATGTTGATGGCCTTTCAGCTGATCCCCTGGTGGCCAGCTGGAATGTGGAGTTAACCAGGGCTATTGACTGCTTGGCTCTGAAGTGCCCTCTCCGATTGCATGGAGCCTGGACAGCCCCATGGTTTTCCGTGGATCTGAGGGCAATGAAACAATCACTGAGATAGCTAGAGAGCCTGTGGAGGATAACTCATTCTGAAGCTGACTGGGCACGGGTTGGAGCTCAATGTCGAGCCTACCAAGTGGGGATAGCAACGGTGAAGACGACTTTCTTCACCGCCTCTATTGCATCTACAGAAAACAGCAGCAGGAGACAGCTGACAGTAGTGATAGGCAAGAAATTTAATGTTAATAAGAAACTACAAAATTCACGCTTCTCTAATTTGGACCAATATGCAAGCCAAAATGCAACTATCCTTCAAATTTTTTATTTCTCTGAATTTTGTGATGTAATTCTCCTACCCATGTGTACAAAAATGCACATATAATTTAGAAATGCTTTGTATTAGGGGAAAACGATAGCAAAAATGTGTATATCAAACTTTGAAGCTTGCCTGTTGATAGCTTGTTGCACAACCTTTTTAAGATGCAGATATTTCAGTGAGGGGGAAAGCCATTATTAGTGCTCAGCTACAAACTATTCAACAGTTAAGATTATAAGAGTCTGATGACAAGCTGACAGATTGACAGTTCTGTCTACACAAGTGCACTATAATATGATATAATCAGCTTATTCATTTGGGAAGCAAATCAACCTTCTTTAAGCAGAGCTGCATTATCCATTAAAAAAACAAAGGGGGGGGGGTTAGAACTGAAATTATAGAAATGAGAAAATATTGTTTGGCCTCTTCATGCTACTGTGACACTAAATTGTGTGAATATGTTTTACATGCCACCTTATGATTGCTAGGAGCACTATTGGGTCTGCTAAGGGCATTAATGGAAGAAATCCCAATTAAGCCACTTACACAGCCTACAGCTGTCACTTCTCTCCACTTGACAGGTTCTAATGTTTCCCCATTAAGGAAAATGTCAACCAAATCCAACCAAGTCATACTGCAAACTGGGACCCAAGTAAATGAGCCCTGTTTGTAAGAGACTTCCATGGCTCTCTTGTGGGCACGCATACCTTTTCGCTAAGGGACAAGAGTAGTTGTACTTGTTGTATTTTTTTCATGTATAACGTGCCCCCGTGTATAAGACAACCCCTATTTTGGGGGCCTCCAATTTAAGAAATGGGGGGAGATGGCCCAGAGTTGTTGAGCAAAAAGGTTGGATTGGGAGTGATCACACAGCACCCGGACGCTTCACCATCTATTGATCCCTGTGCCACCACCTTATTTCTCGCTGCCACCACCCAGGCCCTACCTGGTACAATACTGAGTCCAGTCAGGGTTAAATTGGAACATAAACTTCTGTTTATTTATTGCAGTTTAACAAGCGTGTGGTTTCATAAACTGTATCGGTCCATTACAATCATGGGGTGCCTATCCAGACCTATAACTTCCGCTACCTGCTCCCACACACTAAACCACCTCTCAGATATTTACTTGTCTTCCTAGTTCCTGACTCAGCTTATTTCGCTACACTAACTCAACCTACCCACAGACTCTATCCCAATTCACTCCCACTCCAACCAACCTCCCAACGAACTCTCTTCACCCCTCCCAGAGCTGGTTTTATAGTCCCTCTGACTCCACCCCCCTGGGTTCTGATTGGGTAACCTGTTTAACTATTTCACCTCCAGCACTTTCATATGTTAATGTCACAGGGAGTGCCCAGTTTTTTTCAGTTTTGGGGGGGGGATTGCCCAATTGCCACAGCAGTAGTTAATCCACAGCAGCCCTTGCTGCAGCCACCAATAATCAGCCCAATTGCCACAGCAGCAGCCAATCCACAGCAGCCCTTGCTGCAGCCACCAATCATACACACAATCGCCGCTGACAAGCTCCTGCTAGCGGCTGCAACCAATCGCTCATTCCCCATCTGCACTATCCATGTATAAGACGTCCCCCTCATTTTGAACATTATTTTACAGTAAAAAAAACATTGCTTATACATGGAAAAGTACGGTAATTTTATTTCTACTGTACTAGAAGCCCGTGGGAGCTACTGCCCACTGAACTGGTAGGGTGGAAGGCCACCTACTTCCTTGGAATAAGTGATATTTGTGCTTCAGCTTCTCTTTCCCTCCCTCTGTCTTTCCTTTTAGCTCTCATGCAGGTGCTCACAAGGCACTGCAGTATGTAGTATTTGCATTCCAACTCCCCTCTTTAATCAGCTCCATGCATGTCTGTCTGGCACCTTTTGTACTTCTCTCTCTCTCTCTCTCTCTCTCTCTCTCTCTCTCTCTCTTTATACTTGACATTAGATCCATCCAATCTCTACCACTTGGTAGATGTAATGCCAGAACTGCTTGTTCAACTGGAATAACCAACGTCTTATTTTTGTAACAACACGAACAGTAACCAATCTTTCTGCTTTGTAATAAACTGTGTTTTCTTTGATTCTCAGCTCTGGATTTTTGTTTGGATAGCTAATTCCCCACTGTGCACTAAGTCTGAGCTAATGATCTGAAGTCCCAAGTTCCTCCTCTCCACATACATTGATTTGTATACTGGGATGACAATAGCAGTAGTTCAGGGACATTTGACAAATGTCAGGAATACAACCATGCTGAAGACAATATCAGATTTATTCTACTTCTGTTTGAAAAAGAAATTACAACAGTTTGGAGTAATAAATTTTGTTCACTCAATGAACAGGTGCCTTCAAACAGCATGTAATAAACTAGAGAGATTTCATCTGCGGCTTGCTTCTTCAGTTGTGTGACTCAGGAAGAAGAATGCTTAGAAAGTTACTAGCTCTGGTTAAGGATGCCTGTCCACATCCCATGTGGATTTCAGAGCAGGCCGAACAGTATTTCTGGTCAACAGAAATGGATCAAAATGCAGTAATGGACCATCTCCCAAAATACATATTGGAGAGCTATCATCAGCAAGAAAAAAACATCTACACACAAACAATACAAGAGTAAAGGTTTGCTGTTCCAAAATGTTTTGTCACACTTAAAGGTGGCACGGTTATTATTCAGTGCTGGAGAGCTAGGTGTTAGTCACTGAGATCCTTTGGTAAGGGAAGCCTGAGTGTTAGCAAGATATCTCCTGTTTTGCATGGAAGAAAGTCTGAGCACCCACCTACACAATTTCTTTTAAAATCCAAACTGAGACTCAGAAAGCAGCTCTGCAGCTCACAGGCATATGGCTTGGGTACATGTGCCCTTCAAACAGAGACACGAGCTTCCTTGGATGGCAACGCCTTCCTTATGCATTACTCTAGATTTATAAACTCACTTTAAAAGCAACCTAACAAAAGCATATGTAGAAATTACAGTGCATACTCCATTTAAAACATATACATAGGTACATGAATAGTACATAGAGGTGCAACGGGATTTCTTACATTTCTCCCAGAGCAAATCCAAGGCATCTTTCTTAAGCCACACCTTTCATTTTGCGTCTTGTGCTTTACTTTCATGTACATTTCCAACAGGATGCTGTGGAAGGCATACAAGACCATAAGTTGCACCAAAGGATATCTCCCTTGGCTCATACTTGAATACTGGTGTGTCTCTAGACTTTGGGAGAACTAAGAGAATAGAAGGGGAAATTTCACTAGATGTAGGATTCCCCAGTCCTCTTTTTTGCACAACAATCCTTCTGTGGGTCTGAATGTGAATGCTCAGGGCACCCAAGTTGCTGGCACTTAAGTCCTGTCCCTGCCATAGGCTTTCTAGGGGACCTTGCACAAACCAGATTACAGTGGTGCCTCAGTTTACGAACTTAATCCGTTCTGGAAGTCCGTTCTTAATCCGAAACCATTCATAAACTGAGGCACACTTCCCTAATGAGGCCTCCCACCGCTGGTGCCCTTCCACCGTTCGGATTCCGTTCTTAGATTGAGGTAAAGCTCGCAAACCTGGACACTATTTACAGTTTTGCAGAGTTCGTAAACTGAATCGTTTGTAAACAGGACAGTTCTTAAACTGAGGTACCACTGTAGTTTCTTCATGCCCAACGTTCCTTTCTGTAACCTGGGAGCAACAACCCATGCCCATTTCAGTTGGATACGTTGGTCCCAAACTCTCATTGTTCAGTATTAAAAGGGCACACTGTCAGCATTAACTTTAGCAATTCCCATCCAAGCAAAATGGCTGCCAGCTTTTGTCCAATAAAAGCTGCCATGTGAATTTAAGTGCTGTATTAATCTGCCCAAGTAGGTCTTGAAGGCCACATGCAAAAGTTTTTCCTAGCTCTACATCTCAAAACGCTTTTAATTGTGGAGGTTTCAGAGACTGAATCTCAAACTGTAAGCATGGAAAACACATGCCAGTAGTCCTTCACCATCACAGACCCTTCTCAGGCACTGGGTGTATGGTATATTCTCCACAGAAAAATATAATAATTATAGAGCCATTAAACAAATCTCAGTTGTACATAGCATCTAGTCAAATCTAGACTAGATTCTTGCCAATGCATGTGTAGGCAAATATAATGTCAGTTTATCAGAGTTTTCGGTTAGCTGATTAGTTGAGATGCCCCATTCATTAAACCAGAACATGATGCAGGAAATGTAAATAAAGTAAAATAAAAAAAACTTGTGAAAATATCACTCCACTCTTCCAAGAAGGAACACAGATTAGCTTAGTTCTGGTTCGTCTGAAATTTGAGTTCCTATCCAAGCAGTTTACAGTGCTAGACCTGTCAAGCTTTGGCAACAGGAACTGCTTCATGTTCATAACGTACTTGGGGGCCTTTTCAATTCTCTCAGTGCTCAGGGATAAGGTAACTGGAAACCTGTAGGCCATATTTGTCTCTCTAAAGGACCATCATCTGTACTCCTCAGTTACTGATCCAAAAACAAAAGGGGGAACAGCATATGCAGAGAGGGACTAGGGCGACTGGGCTATCATTTTGCCCTCCCTCCTGAAGGGTTTTCCTGGCCAATAGTTGCTGACCAGAGAAGAGAACATTAAGCTTCTCAGCTTGCTATTGGTTTTGTCAAATCCCTCGGCAAGGTGACACTTCTAAATCGTACACAGACATATTGAGATAAATTGTTGTTACTTTAACGCTACACAACACTACATTTTAAAAGATTTCTAAAACAAAGCTTAAAAAGTACAATTTTCCCCAATACATCTCCATATGACAACCAGAAGCAGTTAAAAAAAGAAGAAGAAGAAGACATATAAAATCTTAAAAAGAGAATAATTACAGCAGCCATTTTTTGGTATAAGAATATATTATTTAGAAGATTACTTTTTCTTTAAAAAAATGTACAACAGCAGAGATTCCTTATTGTCTGCATCCATAAGGATAAATACTACGGTTCTTTTTTTATATAAAAAAGGAACTTGGAAAAAGTGCTTGTGGCAGTGTCAGCTGTTCAGTCTCATCCTCCGTCAGTCCTGTGTAATCCCATGATGCTTAGCTAGACTTGGCAAACCTCTAAAGGATCTTTGTGTCCATTATAATGCTGGAATTAAAATACAAACATTGTTAGGCCCAAAGAATGAGGTCTCATCCACTCAGAATAATTTTTGGCAGGGCTCAGACGTGCTGATTCAGCACATCTTTTAAGCCACACGCACAGCAACTGTGTTAATCCCTATTTGGCCACATTTACACCATACGTTTAAAGCACTAAGAGACCACTTTAAAGAGCCATAGCTTCCCACAGGGAATTATGGAAGCTGTAGTTTGTTAAGGCTGCTGGAAGTTGTTGAGAGACCTTTATTTGCCTCACGGGGTTACAATTCTCAGAGTGCTTTAACAATCAATCCCTTTTCTTAGGGAACTCTGGTAATTGTAGTTCTGTAAGGGGACTAGGACTCTCCTAACAACTCGAGAGGGCGCTCTCTCTCTCTCTCTGCTTTTCATTACTGGTTTTATATTGTATAAATAATTGGTCAAAAATGCATTACAATTCTATTTTATTTTGTTTTTCACAAGCATACGTTCAATATATTGCAGAGAAATTAGCTGGATTTTATCAAACTTTTTGCTGAAAACACCTCATGCCATTGGCAATTTTCTATATAATGTTTTAAATGTTGTCACCATGTTTCTTAATGTGAAAGTATCCTTTAAAGAGGGATAATTACCCTGATGTGCCTTGCCTTTGCTTTTCACTTCTCCTTGCTTCCAATTGCCAAACTTTCGTTCTTCTTCTTCTGTAACTAGTTAAGAGTAGAATGGAATAATTAACAATGGCAGTCATGAGGCATCTGATTTGTCAATATAGCAGCCACCGAGTCATTGGCACAACCCCGCAAATATGATCATCATCAGTGCATGAAATCTGTTCATTTCAGTGGAGTTTCCTTACAATGTGCCCCATAGGATCTGCAGCATCAGTGGTGGGTGTACAGGAACCATTATTTTTCTCTCTGGTTGTTAGTTTCCTCTGGGAACCCAACACACGCAGGCACCAGTGGGGAATGCATGAGAGTGTGAGCTGCCTTTTGAGTAGGGGTGGCCCATCCCGTTTTGCTACCCAAGAGAGCCAGTGTGGTGTAGTGGTTAAGAGCGGTAGTCTCGTAATCTGGGGAACCGGGTTCCCATCTCCGCTCCTCCATATGCAGCTGCTGGGTGACCTTGGGCTAGTCACACTTCTTTGAAGTCTCTCAGCCCCACTCACCTCACAGAGTGTTTGTTGTGGGGGAGGAAGGGAAAAAGAGATTGTTAGCCGCTTTGAGACTCCTTAGGGTAGTGATAAAGCAGGATATCAAATCCAAGCTCTTCTACCCGAGGCAAAACGGGAAGCTGCTGCCCCTGTCTCCTGCCCCACTGCTGAAGCCTTACTGGAGTTGTGTGGCAGTACCTTCTGGTAAGATCTCATAGAGCTCTCGTGAGATGGGAAGAAATGGAACATGATCGCTATAAAAATCTAACTTGGAAGGAAGCCAGATCAATAAAGCTAGGAGAATGAAAAGCCCATAGTGAAAAGATTACAAGATGAAACATTGGGCATCATTTGGGGCCAATGCTGAAAAACTAAAAGCAGGCTTGTCTGTCAGTGGCTAGCTTACTCTCTGCCACTCAGAAGGACTACTCTGTCTTCATTCTTTGCCACTGCGAGCCAAAGGCCATTTGACTGCCTCAGCAGGAGCCACAAGCACTTGACAAAGGAGAGCTATAATTTGCTCCGCATGTGTTCTGCTTTGCATGCATCATTTTCCTATTAGTTGCCTTATTACCAGAAGTGCTATGCTACTATGCTTAAATGAACCAATTAATTCATGAAATTTGTACATCCCTGTTTTATTGGCATCGAAGGGAACCTGTGGTGGCTTCCTTCCAGAGGGCATTATAGCACTACACATAAGAATGTAGGAATCTTTGCTTCAGCGTGAAAATCACAAAGCCTGTTTTATCAAGCACAGTTGTAAGTGAAGTTAGAAAAGCTTCTCGTGTTCTGTGGTGTATTCACAGCCAGAATCAGCTATACCCTTTGGTTCAAAAGTTCCCATTACATTAGACCTGTTCCTCAACTTACTATTAAGGCTGTACTCCTACATACTTATTTGGACATAGGGATGGGAAGAAATTTGATTTGGTTAGGATTTAACACAAACCTACCAGTTTGCACAATATGTGACTGAAGCACAGCTATCCTTCAAAATTTGCACTTCTATAAAATTTGCACTTATATGAATTTTGTATAGCATTTCTTGAAACAAATAATGCACACAAAAATGCATATAGTTGGGCAAGTATGTGCAAAAATGCATATATTTGTGAAAATGGCATATAAAAATGTGTTGTATTAGGAGAATTCTTGCAAGCCAAACCTCAAAATCCTGATTCATCTAAGGGAGTCTGGGTGTTGCCTTTTCAGCCTCTGCAGTTGTCCTTGTTAATCCCACAAACAGAAGCTTGCCTTACCTCTTTCACAGCATCCTCTATTTGCTTCAGCTCCTCATAGCGATCCCTAGATTCCCAAAGTGGTTGGAGCAATACTTCTTCAACCTCTGGAAAAAGCTAAAACAAAGCAAGAAACGTAAACTAAAATTGGTTTCCAATAACTATGTGTTTTGAAATGAGAAAAATTCAGCATGCTAGCATTGTATAAATGAGTTATTAAAAGCCTGGAATGTTAGTACTGCCCCCCCCCCCCACTCCTATGCTTGCTAATGACAAGTTTTTCCTTGTGGTGGATTTGCAGCTGGTACTGGAAGATATAGCCTTCCATCCCTTCAAGTTGTATTTTGCTTGTAAACACCTATGAGATGATTGCTAATCACATTGGGTGTTTCTAAACAGTTTTTTTGTGGGTGGGTTTCAGTGGCATACCAGCAAATCCAGGTTGTGCAATTAAAGTGTATTTGGGGTTCTTGCACCCCTCAAAAAAGCTATGAGAAAATGCACTTGATCCAAGGGCTTTTGATCAATCAACTTCTTTGACCTTACCTTTGTTACAGTTTCAAACATTGGGATAAGAACAAACTTCAGGAAGCCTATCTGTGCTGTAGGTTTGGTCACTTTGTCTCGGTCCATGAAAGGGGCCACCGGAAGGCCTTCGGACTTTTCCCGGTCACTCTAGGACAAAGTGTAGCAATACATTAAGCAAATTCAAACCAATGGTCAATATTTATCCAATTTGGAATGATATAATTGGTTATTATGTGTGACCTGTTTATGCTGTATTATTTTAAAGATTTTTTATATTTGAAAGATGCAGCCGAAAGATTTTCAGACCTACAGAAATTTGGGGCATTAGAAAAAAAGTGGGAGGGTGGCAGAGACATCTTCTGGGGGTTCTCAGCATTGAAGATTATGTGCACCCTAAACACACTTATCTGGAAATAAGGCCCACTGAACACAGTGTAGGATTGCTCTGCAAATGAATGAAGTGAACATTCTTTCATCTTTTCCTCTTTCTGCTATTATTCAATGGCTTTTTTGGCTGTATTTTAAATTTTCCACACTGGGAACATGTTAAATCAAGAAGTAATAGACCTGCCTTTTTGTGCTGCCTATCACGATCAAGCCTTACTTGGTGTGATGCCAACTGCCACAGCTTGTATATACACATCGTGTTGACGGATTTGAGAGGGCAAGTGGACTGCTACTTTTGTTGTTGTTACTTCCTGCAGTCATCTCCAAATGAAATCCGGTAAGAAATGATAAAGATGTGGCACCATAAGGCGCTTTTTTCCAACACTAATGAGATTGTCCTTTTGAAATGATCACAGCGCTTTCTTTCTTTTTCTTTTCGCCTTTCTTTTAAAAAACACCCAACTTTTCAGTTCTAATAGGCTTAGTCATGAATGGTTCAAAGTCACAGATATAAATAATCCAAACTTAACCTACATGGTGCTGCTTATTTAGCTGACATTTTCTACAAAGTCCTTGTCCCTGTTTGGTTTCAAGATGGTTTACATGCTGAGTTAACTCCTAAAAACAGCCCTGTTAGAGAAAACAGGCAGCAATCTGCTAACATTTGCATTTCTGGGCTGTGATTGCCCTTTTAGGCTACAAATTACAGTCAATTACAGTCCCTTTTATTCAAAGTACATCATCAGAATGACACACTTTCAAGACCCTGCTGAGAAAGGGTCTTTCATCTTGGTGGAACTAGAAAGTCAGGCCTTGTTACTGGATAACTTCCAGCTCTGTTGTATTGAAACATGAACTACTACGGCAGTTCCGCTGGGTGTATGTACCCTTACCTGCATAAAATACTCCTCTAATAAGCAGTCTACCCATGGCTCTGCCACTTCCATTGGGCGAACTTCATTGGAGATATCACAGCATTTGATCAGGACCATCTTTAGCTGAAAGGAGGAGAGCATTTTACAGTGTGGTAAGAAATCTGCCATGTTTACCCGCACTTATTACCGAGCAATATTTCCTTCATTTCTCAGTGAGATGTCAGCACTGAAAATAAGGGCACCTCCAACCTGGCAGTAGGCTGTGGCTGTACACAGAAATAAGCTGTTCTTGCTATTAAAGTGCATTTGTACTGTATTTGTACTGAACTTTCAGCTTCTACTCCTGCTACATGACATGTCCTGTGACACCCCCACATTGGTGCCTCCACACTGGCATTGTTTGACTCAGGCTGTTGTTCCTGTCCCCCCCTTTAACATCTGAAAACAGAGAATATTGTCTTACCTGGGTCACATGCTCCTCATTTGAATAGTCAAACTTGTCCAGTATTTCTTTGAAAGCGTCCAAAATTTCAGCGTGCCTTGCCATGTCTGTTGCTAGGATTAATGTAATTATCCCCTATGTGAAACAAACCAACCCACAATATTGTAAGACGCTTATATTTCTTAAGGTAGAAATGCCACTACTTCGCCTATGCTTCTCTCCACTCCAACAATTTACCCATTTAACAGTTTTGTACCAAGTTATCACACTTTTTTTTTGGACTCTGGGAAGATGCTGGAGAGCAGGAGAAAACTCTAGAGATAAAAACCAAGCTGCACATTTGTTTTGTCTTTTGGAAAGGAGAGGCACATTGAGAAGCCTCAGTTCAGATGCTCCCTAGAACTGCTCTTAGCCACACAATGGGAAACCTGCGGGCTTAATTTGTCAGGCTTTTAAGTTTCCTTCCCCATAGCTAATAGCTACTGTGTGTGTTCTAGACTGGGGCCAAGGTGCAAGGAGGGAAAGATATGACCTTCCTTACTATGCCCCTGATTCAGAATTGGGAGTCCCAAGGTTGCTTTTACAAAAATGAAAACATTTGGTGTTTAAAACCAAGAGCTGCAACACTGAAAAAACGTATCAGTGTTCTTAGGCAATTTGATCAAGGCACATACGATATTCAAATTGGTGGGGAAAGATATTTATTTTATTTATAGATAAGAGGTAAAGGACCCCTGGACAGTTAAGTCCAGTCAAAGGCAATTATGGGGTGTGGCGCTCATCTCGCTTTGAGGCCGAGGGAGTTGGTGTTTGTCGACAGACAGCTTTCTGGGTCATGTGGCCAGCAAGACTAAACTGCTTCTACCGTAACAGGACACTGTGACAGAAACCAGAGTGCATGGAAACACTGTTTACCTTCCCGCTGCAGCAGTACCTATTTATCTACTTGCATTGGTGTGCTTTCAAACACCTAGGTTGGTAGAAGCTGGGAGAAAGCAATGGGATCTCACCCTGTCACGCAAATTCGAACTGATGACCTTCCAATCGGCAAGCCAAAGAGGCTCAGTGATTTAGACCACAGTGCTACCCGCATCCTTTATTTTATTTATATCCTGCCATTCAACAGGTTCTCAGAGCTTTACAGAAAGTTATAAGTACATTTTTTAAAATAATCCTTTTTTTTAAAAAAAGAATCAAAACAAGAACCCCAGAACACCACAATTTAAAAGAGCAGTTTGTGACCATGATATGGGAGGTGCTTATTTCACCAGGTTTGGCTTATTTTCTCAAACCACAACCAATGCTTAATTTCCAAAATAAGAGATGCTGAGGTTTAAGACTGCCTATCAATTTGATCTAATTACAGATTTTGGGGGTCTGGTTGTAAAGGTTTTGAATGGTGGCAATCACTCTGGACAAGCTCATAGGCACTCTATACAGTGCTACCTTGGGTTACAAATCTTCGGGTTACAAACTCTGCTAACCTGGAAGTAGTACCTTGGGTTACAAACTTTGCCCCAGGATGAGAACGGAAATCGTGCGCTGGTGGCACGGCAGCAGCGGGAGGCCCCATTAGTGAAAGCGCGCCTCAGGTTAAGAACGGTTTCAGGTTGAGAATGGACCTCCGGATTGAATTAAGTTTGTAACCCGAGGTACCACTGTACTTTACATTTTCTCCACATGTCTCATGACTGAGCCCAGGCATTTCATTAGCAGATGCTCTCTGACACTAATACACATTGACAGGAACTTTGCCACATCTTTCTGACCCATACCTGCCTAATCCGTTTGAACTGCTCCTTATCAACATGGGACAAAATGTTGCATTCTGGCTGCGCAAGGATCTGGAAAGCCACAGCACAGTGATGGTTCTCCAGCGGGGAAATGTCATTGTAGCGCACAGCAAGCTCCGTCCGTGCATTAATTTGGTACCTGGTGTGAAGGAAACACATAGAAAGAAATGCACAATCAGCCCAAAGGGAAGGTGCTCATCTGTAGTTTGAAGGCATTTTGAAATTTGTGGGATTCTGAACTCCTAGATGTGAGAGCCTCTCCCACATCCAAGTGAAGCCTTTTTTAAATGAGACAAATTCCAAAGGGATAGTCGTGTTAGTCTGTTCTTGTAACAAAACCTTGGAGGGTTTTGTGTGGTACCCTTAAAAACATAAGCAATGTGTGGCATAAGCTTTTCTGATCCAGAGCCCACCCTGTCAGGTGCATGTCAAAGGTAGCTCTACCTCAGGAAAGTTTATGCCAAAATAAATTTCTCAGGTTTTATTTTTGGTCTGCATTTGCCCGAATATCTACTATAAATTTTGGAAAGTGGTTTGTCTGTCTGTCCACCTGTTATTTATAGGTTCAGCCGTCTCTTTATAACATCACTGTCAAATATGACATGAGAATTCATGAAGTGGGGGCAGCAGTCTTCATTGATGTTTTGATGTTGGGCAAAGATGGTGTGACTCTCCCAATTTTTGTGTGTGATGGGCCCAAACTCACAAATTACACTATCCTGGGCAGCACCGGACACTTCCTGCTAGTACTTTACATTCCTAATCATTCTTCTCACACACAAAAAGGATACATACGTGTTGTTATATCCTGGGTGATCCAGATCATGACACACTGATGCAGTCATTAGTATTAAGATATCCATTTGAGAAAGCTTTACCTAAGCAGGAAGAAGAAGAAAATGCAGCTCGTTAATTCAAACAGCTTTTATAATAAAGAAATCATATATAACATTTCAAAATGTGCGGTTCTAACTAGGGTTCAGCGCACAGTTTAATAACTTAGACTAAATCTATAATGACGACAACAGTGAAGTCGTCAACCCTGCCTCTGATGCATAATTAACAACAGGATGGAATAGAGAAACTGGAGTTTGCTCAACAGTGGATAAAATTAATTTAAAGTCAAAGGTTTCTCATCTTGTAAGAAATTATGCCAAGATTTGTGTGAATTATAAAAAGCTATTTATTTGGGCATTTCATGCACTACTTGAGCTTGGAAGAGAAGTGTGAAGAATAAAGGCTTAGGTTCTATTTTTTGCTTGGGATAACAACCAGGGCCTACTTGAATTAATAATGCCAGTTGATTTTAGCCACAGACTGCTGTTGGTTGTCTTGATTATAGGCCACTTAATCTGTTTATGCAAATTTGACCTCCACCCAGCAGAGGTAAGAACCCAAATATTGCTTTTATTAGCAAGGGTCAGTTTCCTAATATTGTGTGTAACTAGGGAGGGAGGAGAAAAACCACCCACAGTCAAGCTGTTCAGGTTTGGATCGTCACTAGCTAGACACCATTGCCAGTTTTGCTGTACAAGGGAGGACAACATGAAGGCCAAAGTTCCTTGCCTTTACCTTCCTACCAACTTCAGCAAGGGCAGAAGTACCGCCTTGGTATCCCTTCCTCCGACTTAGGTGCAAGAAGAAGTTAAGGCACTTTGTCCACACTGAAGCTGGATGGAAGAGGAAGCCAAGATAGATAAGTTAAATATCCCATATAGTATTGTCATTTTTAAAAAAGCAGCTGCAGGAAGCCCTGATTCTGAGTTGGACAGTGTAATGGGATTGATTATGCTATTTGCCTTGGGAGTTAACAGCTATGGGCACAAGCAGTGGCTAGGGGGCAGTGTTCATTGGGGAAAATGGCACAGGGCAGGAGTTACCGTATTTTTAGCACTATAACACTCACTTTTTTCCTCCTAAAAAGTAAGGGGAAATGTCTGTGCGTGTTATGGAGGGAATGCCTACGGGTGGCATGCCTACGGATTTTCCTCCTCTAAAAACTACATGCGTGTCATGTTCGGGTGCGTGTTATAGAGCGAAAAATACGGTAATCCCCCTCTCCCATGCCATGGTTCTGATCTGGATCAGGGTCCACTACTGCTGCCATTTTAAAAATCTCTCTCTCTCTCTCAACATACAATGCAATCATGTATTTGGGGTATCATCTAGTTAAATCTGTGGTTCCCAAGGTGGGGCACCCCCCCCACAGGGGGGCAATTTCAGAATGACAGTAAATGGCGTTTTAGGCTTCCCCCACCTGAATAGGAGTTCACAGGGGCTGGGCATCAGGATTTTAGAGATGCTTAGGTGGGGCATGGCCAAAAAAAAGGTTGGGAACCACTGAGTTAAATGTATTTCAAAACTGGTGGGAGCTTCAGTAAGGTGTGGAGCCCAATCAGAATTATGCTGTGGGCCTACAACCTCTCGTGGAGCATTCCAGGTTTACATATTCAGGAACTCCTGAACTTGCCAAGATTTCTATCTATGTTTCAGTTCATAGAATTGTAGGGTGGAAGGGACCATGAAGGCCATCTGGTCCAATCCCCTGCAATGCAGGAATCTTTTGCCCAAAATGAGGCTCGAACCCATGACCCTGTAATTAAGAGTCCCATGCTCTACCTACTGAGCTATCCCAACTCATTTCGTTCACCCTTTGGTTCTCCTCTCAAATGCCAACAGATTAAAAATGGTGGTTTCCCTGGCACAACTACATGTCTTTCAATAATCAACAACCATCACTTCTGGATAAAATACATTATTATAGGCAGAAGACTATTGATTTCACAATTTGTGTGTGTGTGTGTGGGGGGGGAGGACTAGAGAGCGAGAAAGCCAATGCAGCCAGAGAAAGACACACCTGGAGACTGCAGAGAGAGATCATGCTGTACATCATCTGGGTAACGCAGAAGCAATGTCGAAAATTATGGAATGGATTGTTTCTGTAATTGTCATGAATACACAGCTAAAAACAAAAAGGGAGACATTTATAAGGAAAACAAGCATTTGGCATTTACCGGTAATCCTCCCAACCAACACTATAGCCCCTTGGAATCTGTGCTTTACAAGCCCATACCATGCTAATAAGATAACTGGGCACTGCAGAAATAAGGAGAGGGTTGACTCTTCCTCTTATTTTTTCTTCTCCCCTCTCCCCTGTTGCTGCTGTGCTCACTTTTTTGTTTTTCTCAGTTTTGGACACTCCCCCTCCCATTGGCACTGTGACCTCCACCATGTAGGTAAAGAGTTAAAATATTGATGAAAAGACCAACTTGTGCACGCGTTTTGTTCCTTTCCATTACATTGTGTGTCAAGGCTCCGAGCCCTCCCCCATTTTCTGAATAATGAGACACATGGACAGCACCAGTATTTTAGGTGAATTAAGGCCACAACTTTGTTGGTTACAGAACAATGGGGGTGGAGACACTCCTTCGGGTATACTGGACCGAGGCCATTTAGTGCTTTAAAGGTCAGCACCAACACTTTGAATTGTGCTCGGAAACGTACTGGGAGCCAATGTAGGTCTTTCAGGACCAGAGTTATATGGTCTCAGGAGCCATTCCCAGTCACCAGTCTAGCTGCCGCATTCTGGATTAGTTGTAGTTTCTGAGTCACCTTCAAAGGTAGCCCCACGTAGAGCGTGTTGCAGTAGTCCAAGCGATAGAGAACCAGAGCATGCACCACTCTGGTGAGACAGGGCGCAGGCAGGTATTATTTTTTATCTTTATAAAGTTGCTCATTAGGTAGTATAATTGTTGAATGATTTTTCGGCTCATTTGGATGTTGTTGCGAATGCAAGCTAAGTTTAATTAATGGATACAGCTCAAAGCAAAAGTGATGCAAATTGATGGCATATGAGACATTTCAGATAAACAAGTCATACTTTTGATGATAAGCTTCTTCTTGTTGTTGTTATTGTTGATACTAATAATAAATGTTGCCACTTGATACCAGGCATTTTAATTTGGATACAACTGTTGATTGGGTTGCTTATTTAAGTTTTTTGTTTAAAGAAGGGATTGACTGATGTCAGTATTGGATGGTGTCAGAATGGCAATCCTTTTGTTCTAAGAATAATATGTATTCTATATACTTTATGTGTTGGACAAGTGTTCGTTATACTCTGCTTACACATTTTTTTTTTAAATCTTTGAATATATGAGACTATATGCCCATTTAAAAAAAAATCACAAATATTTTAAATCCCATACAAGTTGCTCTTTAAATCTTACCAGCCATCGCTTCAATGTGATAGGGTTGATGTTAAAGTCTTTCACTAATCCTAAATCATGATACATATGTTCTAAACAACTCAGCATCTGGAGGAGAAAAGAAAGAATTCTCCTATTATTACATAATTTTCACTAGTGTACATCAGTAACACATCAGACACTTAAGTCTGTGACTTAAAAGCACTGCTGAATTCATCTAGAATGCTGAATTTAGAAATGGGATGCTTAGTTTGTGAATTCATTGGGTAATCTAGATGAACAAGTCATTATCTCTGAGGCCAAAACCTGAGGTTTAAAAACATAACGATACATTGTTCACCCAAAGCCCTTAGGAATGAAATCTAACCATCACAGAGGATACAAACCCATATGTATAAAAAACTGAGGCATGACTACCGGTATTTCTTATTTTTAATGGAAGAGAATAATAGAATTGTACATATGGAAGGGACGCGGGTGGCGCTGTGGGTAAAACCTCAGTGCCTAGGACTTGCCGATCGTATGGTCAGTAGTTCGAATCCCCGTGGCAGGGTGAGCTCCCGTCTTTCGGTCCCAGCTCCTGCCCACCTAGCAGTTCGAAAGCACCCCTAAGTGCAAGTAGATAAATAGGTACCGCTTTATACGGGAAGGTAAACGGCGTTTCTGTGTGCTGCGCTGGTGCTGGCTCGCCAGAGCAGCTTCGTCACGCTGGCCACGTGACCCAGAAGTGTCTCCAGACAGCGCTGGCCCCCGGCCTCTTAAGTGAGATGAGCTCACAACCCTAGAGTCGGACACGACTGGCCCGTACAGGCAGGGGTACCTTTACCTTTACCTTTTTACATGTGGAAGGGACCATGAAAGTCAACTTGTCTAACCCCCTGCAATGCAGAAATCTTTTGCCCAACATGGCAAAACCCACAACCTTGAGATTAAGAGTCTCATGTTCTGCAGACTGAGCAATTCCTACTTTAGCTTCAGTTGTGACCGAAGGACCAAAATGTCCAACCCAATCACTTGCTACACGAAATAAAAACCTATAATTCATTTTGCTCATTAATCCATGGCAAATTCTATGAAGACTTTGAATCACACTCAGTAAGTCAGGGGAGGGGAACCTTTGGGCCTCCAGATATTGCTGAACTACAACTCCCACCATCCTGAGGCACTGCCCATGATTGCTAGGGCTGAGGAGAGTTGTAGTTCAGCAACGTCTGGAGGGCGAAAGGTTCTCTGCAAGTGCTGTAAGTGCAAAGAAGAACAGCAGCAGTTGGCAACAAGCATTCTAAGGCAAGCCTTGCCTAAAACTTGGATGTCTTCCTGTAGCTTCTTTAACCTTGCATTCTCCATGCAGCAAACATAGCTGTGTAGCTGCACAGACCAGCACATACACAAGGAAAAAACTATATTAAGACAACAAACATAGGCCATGTCTTTCTTTTTTTCCAGTGCTGAATTCTGGTGAGCCAGCATTTGAGCTGAAAGTACATCTCCTTCCCTGCAGTCCATCACAGGCAACACTACTATATTTTTGTCCTTTAACATGCCACATTAGGAGGGCCAGAGGGGGGTAGAATGCAAAGGGCTAATTCTAAAGACACTTTACGGAAGGCTGTTGTGTTCTTGCTATGCACTTTAATGATGCAACAGGGTTGTGATTTATAACACTGTCAAAAATGCACCACAGAAACCTGGGAAAGTGGCAACGTGAATTGAAACACCTCATATAAACTGCAAATAAACAAAAAGGTGAACCTATCCAAATGAACCTGTGAAACACTTCACATAATGGCTTATGCAATTGCTCCTGAGCATAAAGATGACATATGTTGTGTTACTAGCAACTTGTATCTAATCATGTGATTTGCTGTCTGTACCACCAATAAAACAATCTAGGAAAAAGGTTTTTTCTGTTTTCTCTTTGTATCTAAAAGTCCCCTCCCCCAACTATTTTGGAAAAGATGTCATAAAAAAGAGAGACAGCTTTGTTTAACTAAAATTGTCACAGGAGAATTGTCATAGCAAACTGATCCTCGTGCAAACTCATGGCAATTATAAAGACATGAACAAATATGATGAAGCTGCTACATCGGTTTTGCAGATCTTAAAAATAAAAATATGTTGCACATTCCACTTTTCCATGAGTTGTTTGCATTCTGATGATTAGCCAGAATAGCTCCTTTTGTAAATTCATTACAGAGTCATTCTGGTTAGAAACACAACAACAAAGAAGGCAAACAACACTAATCTAGCTAGCCTTAAAAATAAAATACAGTGAAAATAATATACAGACTTTTCATTTTCATTGATTGCCTGAAGCCAACTTTTTATTCAAATTAGTACAAATCAGATTTCCCCTTTCATTTGCAAAGTGAGTCACTTTTTTGTAGTCCATAATTAGCTACAGAAAGGCTTTTGGGTGAAAAGACATTCTCAAAACCAAGTATACTTCAAAGTACAAATGATAATGGGAAAGACCTCTGTTATAGAATTCTTAGTTGAACCACATTAAGGTAAAAAAACAACAACACTGATCCGATTAGTAAATTGTGCTTTTTGCTTATCTGCTGTCTGAAGAAATTCCTGCTTTACCTATTGTTTATTATGTAAATGGACCTGGTTTTGAGATACAGTAGGTGTCTACTCACATTATGGTACTTTTAACATGCTCCGCTGCTCCGATTAGTTCCAGTACTTAGCATTTTTTAGGTTGCATTTATTTATAGACTAAGCCTTCTTAGAGTTTTCATTTATTTGAAGAGCACTTTGTATTTATCTGTACATTTTCATTCTGGTTTCTGTAACACAACCATGTCTAGGTTCCAATTCTCAAATGCTCCTAAGAGTCCCACAGAACAAACATTTACAGAAAGGAGGGACCAGGAATCTGTCTCCATGGGGCAGCATTACCTCATTGGGCTCCCATAGCCAGACGTCAAAGGTTGGTTTCCGAAGAGCTTCTATTGTCTCCTGAGAAAGCATGTACTGCAGAGAAAATGAGGCATTGTTATGAAATACGATTCTCAACAACACCCGCTTCATATTTTCTCTTGTAGGTCACCCATCTTCATGACTCAGCCCAATTAATTCAATAAGTAAGTAACTAACGTACCCTCTATATAGGATTTCATTTGAACCAGAGCTAACTGAGGGTGTAGTTCAGGCAACAACCCCCAAATATATGAATTATAACAGTGTCTTCGAGGTTTTGCACTGTCTGTCCCAGGGACTTAGTGTGGGGGGTATAGGGGGGCTATGGTTCCAGGTGCACATTTTTTGTGGGGAAATGAACCAGATGTCCTAACACAGCCTGGTCCAGGGCTCATCTCTGTCCAGCAAGGGCTGCATCGACTGGGCATGCTCTCCCTCTGCACAGGCGACTCAGGATGACCCCACTTTGCTCCAGTGGGGGTGGAGTTGCTCTGGTGGCAGCGAGGGTTGGGCTGCCCCCCCAGCACAGAAACCATACGCACCCGCACCCACCCTAGGAACTGACAACCGACACTGCACCCTTGGTCCTCCCCCTCACCATGAAGTAATTACAAGGAGCTTGAAAAATATAGAATTAGGGCCAAGCGAGATGTGATGCTAAATGTGTCTTTCAAGAACCTCAGTTCTTAAAATAAAATAGCAAGTGTGTGTCTCCTTACCACTTCAAAGTATGGTGAAACATACCCCAATGAGCATCTATCAGCCCAAACATACTACTTGGAATAGGAACTCAACATATTTTTTTAAAAAATAAATAAATCAGGGAACCTTCTTTCATAGATATGTGACTTGTAATTGATTTGTCCCTTTAAAAGTGTTTGTGGGAGGGGGTGATGGGAAAGTTTTGTTTTTGTTATGTTTTAATTCTGCATTTGATGCTGCGAACGGCCCTAAAATCTTTGAATGAAAGGCAGTTTACAAATTTAATTAATAATAATAATAATAATAATAATAATAATAATAATAATAATAATGGAATAATAATTTGTTGATTTAAATATTTTACATCAGCATGGGAGCAATGGAATCTAAGAATCACCTGTAGAAAAGTAAATGGAAACTTGAAGAAGAGATTTTATGGAGAAAATCTAGGTAGCATTTGAGTAGAAAATGTTCTCATAAAAAACAAAGGATGGAAAGGATATTTTTAACTAACGTGATTATCTGCTCTGTAAAACAGAATTTTGAACTCTTATGTGCTGCAGTGTACCTTGGGATAGGATGGAACATCCCTTCGGGGCACCAGCCTCTTGCTTTCATCCAGGAAGCTGTATTTACAGGGGCAGTTGGTCCTGTGTAAAAAAACAAAATCCAGCCCTCTTTACCTTTTGTATATATTTTTCCAAGCAAATATGAATAAACTAGTTCCTTTGACGTGAGATTGATTTTCAGTACCAACCGACCAAACGATTTTCACCTTTGGATCCACAAAGCAAAATCAGAAATGCTGCAGCCGTGCAAAATACTATTATACTGAATTTGAAACCATGGAACACAATCTAGAGAAAGCTGGCCATTTCCACACATTACACTGAAACTCTAAATCAACCACGTCTTCTCCTGTAATGTTGTATTTGAAGGGAATTTGCACATCCATTCATAAGGGATCAAAGCTCTTGGGAGATGTTTCTACCAGGTATTTTCAGACATGAAAATGTCCTTTAAGCGTCACAGGAAAAACATGGCCCACTCACGCTGAGCACGCAGGAACCCATTTTTTAATGTGAAAGAAAGCAAAACCCTAAAATACCACAAAAATCAAGAGATGTATACAGTGGCAGAGCTTCAAACTCTGGCGGGGGGGGCAGGGGTGGAGTGCAGGCGTGGGTGTGGCGTGCATCCTGGCAGCGTGGCACACTGCCCGCAGGAGCGTGGTGCATGTCCTGGGGGCATGGTGCGCTGCCCACAGGGGCGTGACACGCATCCTGGGGACGCGGCATGTCGCCTGCGGGGGGCACCCAGCACGGGGGGGGGGCAGCCACGATGGCACCCCACCAGGATTGTGCCACCGTGGGCGCTTCCCCCCCATTCGTCCGCCAGTGGATGTATACTTACATTATAGCGCATGCTGCACAAACCTATGCACTTCTACTCAAAAAGAAGTTTGACTGAGTTCAGTAGGACTTATTCCCTAATATAGCAATGAGGAGTCTCAGGTCAAGGGGCCAAATGTGACAGTACAGTCATACCTCGGGTTAAAGACGCTTCAGGTTAAATCTTTTCAGGTTGCATCCCACGCCAACATGGAAGTAACTGAACGGGTTACTTCCGGGTTTCGCCACTCGCGCATGCACAGACGCTCAAAATGACATCACACGAATGCACAGAAGCGGTGATTCGCGGCCCATGAATGCGCAGACACGGGTTTCATTCCTCTCAGGTTGTGAACGGGGCTCCGGAACGGATCCCGTTCGCAACCAGAGGTACCACTGTACAGGTCTCTAGCCCTTTGAATTTTTCCCAGGCCACACCTCTTCCCCTTAGGCCACACCCCTCACCAGCCCTGCTCCAGGTCCTCATGGTGCTTTTGCCTGGCAGGAATGTACAGTATCTCTGAACTTTGATAATGCCTCTTGCAAGTCCAGATAGAGGACACAGAGATGTGTTGTGTGTGCAGAAACCTCTTTAACTTTTAAGTGGCTGAAATTTAGCCTACTGGAATGAAAAGTAAGAGTACTATCATTTGTTCTCTGGGTTTCCTGACTTTTTGCTGAATTGTGAGACTGGAATTCTATAAGGCACAGCTTTCCAAATCACCACATCTCAAACCTGAGGGAGAGGGAGATATACAGCTCAAATTTCTGCTTGTCATGTTCCCTTTGAAGGCATACTAGGCCTGTTGGTCAGATTAGAACCTAGTGGGCAGTTGGCAACTTTGTCATCTTCTGTTGGTTAGGGCTAGGCATGGAGACAAGTGTCAATTTCAGTTTCTCAAAGTTTCTCATTTTTCCACATCAGTTTCTTTTTTAAGTCCTCATGAGAATCTCAGGATTTCAGTGTGAATTTCTTCTAATATATATGTTTTTGTACGCAATTTTGCATTAATATGCTCATGTATGCAAAGCACTTTCCCCCAATGTAATGCATTTTGTATGCTATTTACACTAATATATGCCCTTTAAAGTAATCATTAAAAAAAAAACACTTTACCCTAGTATATGCATATATGCATTTTTGGCTGGAGAACTGCAATGCAAAATTTGGAGAAGTATAGAATCCAAAGGATGGCTGTGTTTTGGTTTGAATATTGTTTCAAACATAGTGAATTAGGTTCACCTTCAAATGCAAACGGAATCATATTTCTCTTCCTTCCCCAATTAGAGCGCAGATGCATTAAAGAAAACAGAGATAGCATCGGAACAAGAGAATTCAAAATTGAAAAATGAATCCTCAGCATTGTGTATCGGAAGTCTTTCAGTCCAACTCGAGACGAGTATTTGCTTAGCAGCTCAAGGATCAAGACCCTTCTGCAGTAAGTCAACATTGGCTTATGCCGTCATTTCAAACAGCTGGAGCCACGTTGCCTAGGAAACTCAAAGCTACTTGTAATTTTAATCACTAAATTCTACGGAGGTCTTCCTTCAGGACAAATGCCACACACACAGAGCACATCCTTTTCCTTTCATGCAACGGAATAAATGAAAGGCCCCCAGCAATCTGGAGTATACTGACAAGGTTTGTTGCAATGTCTCAGGCCCAGCTGCTAATGCAAAAGCCATCTGCTTAGGCGGCAAATGGCAGTGGGTGGGATACAGTACAAACTTTAGAAGCTGTGATGTTTTAAGAATGTGCTCTTAACTGTGAAGGTGGGGAGGTGAGAGGAGAATATGGCCAGTGTTTTACACTGATCTTTGTGAAATAGGAAGAAAAGATGGAGTGTGAAAGTGGGTGTACGGTGAATGCCGTTTAGAGGGACATAGGCTAACACCTTTTCCTGAAAGCAAAATGATACCTGCTGTCAGACGCAGCACCATTTTTTCTTTTCTTAAGTGAAAGGCCCAGTGGATTATAGAAATACTCAAAAGTGGCCAATTTGGGGGAGGCGTTGTGTGCTATCCATTGTCAGACCAGATCCCCAAGATGTGCCCATTTAAACACCTCAGAACCAGACTGAAATCTGGATTGCGAAAATGGAAACAAGTTTTATTGCTTCAATTGAGGAAGCAAACATACTGTATGACAAATGTGTGCACTTTGGCTTATTCATCCTCTCAAAGCTTCAAAAAAGTTGGTGGAGTACAAGTTGAACCAGTAGAATCTGAGCTGAAATTACGCTCCACTTGACAGGTAATAATTAGGGGTGAAGGAACATCAGCTGCAATCATGTGTATCTTTGCAGAGCAAGACTCTTCTTCTAGCTACTTAGAATAACCAGCTAGATTTAAGTTCTGGGTGAAATGCCAAACCTGTGGCTATTGATTCGGTGTTTTGAATGAAAGGGGAATGGATGGCCCTCAGTTTTAGGCTAGCAAAAGACTAATTTTCTGGATCAGTCTAGCAGCCCCCTTGCTTTTTCCTGTGGTGCAGCCTCTATTATATCCCACGTTCACTTCTCAGTCACTTAGTGACCTCTTTTCTCCACGTATTGTCCAGTGTGGGGTCCAGATTCTGTGGGGTCCATGTACGAGATGCTCATACCTTCTGATGTTGCCCCTGCCTATCCACATCCCCTCTCCTGTTGAGTCCAACCTGCACCTAGACAGAGAAGGGGAGGCTGCTGCACTCTTTCATCCACCACTCGCCGCTCACTTTCTCAGAGAAGGCAGGTGAAAAGGCAGTGACAACAAGGAGGAGGAGGAGAGAGTGGCAGAGAGCTCCAGGGGTTGCTAGAGTGAAGGCCTCAACAGATGCTCAATGATCCTGACACTCTTTTCTCATTACTAGGGGCAGCTCATCCCCTTTTGTCACCTGAAACCTCTCCTACCGGGATTGTGTGCCTTCTGCTTACAGATTCCAGCAAGATCTCATGAGACCCCAGCGAGAGCTTGTGGAGGCCTCTCACAATATCTCGCTGGAACCCGGAAGCCGCCACTGCGGCTTCTCCTCGCTTCATTGGCAGCAGTGGTATGGGTAGGTGGGTGGGTGGGTGTTCCCACAGAGGGGCCCCTCAGACGTGGCTGCCTCAAGATGCCTCATGGATCTGCTTATTACATCTCTCTCGCTTCTCTCCCCTCCCCCCCCATCCTGCATCCTGTCAGTAATTTTCAGGAGGCACGCTGCTTGCACTTTGGGGCCTCTCAGAATTACAGGCTTTGTTATTTAATAAATACAAAATGTAAGTGACTCAACTGTGTAAGCCCTGGAAACATTGATGCAAATAAAAGAAGTTGTGGAGGAAGAAGGGTTAGGGGAACTTTGAGGTGGAATCATGAAGCAGCCAGGTTTTAGAATTCTAGAGAGTCGAGTTTAGCTTCTGCTAAAAGGAATTAGTAGACAATATTAACAATAGATGCATCTTCATTATTAGTTTCTTTCTTTCTGGGGAAAAAGCAACAAGGGAGAAAACAGGTAGTGAGAAAAAGTCAGTGTCCAAAAGGGGAAAACTGAAGACTTCTTCTCCAGATCAAACACACGCATGTTGTACCTCTTTAGTAGGGATGAGAGAGAAATATAATTTTATTTGCATTTGAATGAGACAGTAGCTAATTTGCACTTCTCAAACCAATATGTGAACCAAAACACAGTTGCCCTTCAAAATTCACATTTCTCCAAATTTTATGACATAGTTCTCCAACCAAAATGTACAAACATGCATTTATTAGGGGAAAGTGCACATGAAAATGCATAAATTAGTGAAAGTAGCATACACAAATGCATTATATCTGTAAAAGCTGTTTGCAAAAATATTTATATTAGACGTGTTTATAAATAAATCTGCACCAAAATGCTGATGGATTTTTGTGAGGATTTTTTTTTTTTTAATGATAGAAAAAGGCATATTGCTGCAGAAATGTGGAGAACTCAAGATTGGAGAAGTAGGAAAGCGAAAGAAACTGAAATTGTCCATTCCAGCTCTATAGTGAGATATAAACAAGTAACACTTTAGCAAAAGCTGCCTGCATCACTGATGACATGAAGAACTCCTTAAACACCTTACACACCCTCTGTATTGTGAGCATAGACCACATCACAGCACTATAATTCCCAGGCTTTCCTAGGGGAAGATTGGACAGTTAAGTGGGCTGAAGTTTGCAAAGCTGCCATGCCTTTGCCCAGCAGTACCAGCCTTCTGAACTGCTTCTATCTTCTTTTCTTAAACAACTTTAATCATGTATTGGCTGCCGACATGCTTGCTCTGATATGTCGGCGACAGCAAAGCCGAAATGTACCAGCTGTTGCAGCCTGCCATTACAAGCTATGATTGCTTCTGCTCCTGTTTTAATTGCAGCTCCAAACTTGGTAACGCATCAGATTAGCAGACTAGCTTCTTCTGCTTCTTCTGCTGAAAAGGAAATACCTCCTTTTGGGGTTAAAATATAGCATGCACATCGTTGCATAGTACAAGACCATAACAAGAGGAGTTGCTGTGTGTATATTGTGATATTTCCTCAGATTACATTTCATATCTGAGCAGGTCTGTTTAAAATAAGAGAGCCTCTTTACCAAACAAATGTTTTTCTTGGCAGAATAAGTTTTTGTTCGCATAAAACTAAGGCCAGAATTCTTTATTACCGGATGGGTAAACATAGGGAAACCAAGATGTTAATCTCTCTATGAGAGTTATTTTTCCAGTCATCTGGCATGAGCTCGTTTAACCATTAAGTCGCCATGTCTGTTTAAATAAAACAAGTATCATTCATATATATGTATTGTTGCACACCACCATCAATCTCCGAGTTGTGCGAGATTCCAGGGGTTCCTGGTGCTTATCCAGGTCCCGTGGTTCCTTTTAGAAATGAGGCACAGCAGAGACTGCAGTGTCTCTTCAATAAGTGGTTTATTTAAACATATATACAACCTGAGCCGATGATGGAGGGGCTCACAGAATTAACACCCCAAGAAGGTCTTGCTTCTCCAATAGCCACAGCCTTTGGATTCCAGCACAAATCAGCCATGCCTCTCTTTCTCTGACTTTCCAGCCTGCAGCTTTTTCATCCAGCTTCTAGCTCACATCACTCAACTCTCCACTCTGGCTGTTTGTCTTTCTAACAAGCAGACAGTTGAGAGAGGGAGGCCACCCATTTGTCCAGCAGCACAGAGACACTACCTTTGTTCCCTTAATGACTCATACTTAGCAGGCCATTACCAGGCTGGCCTGGCTATTCCAGCAATGGAATCCATGCTGGATCTAGGACTTAGAACAGGGGTCAGCAACCTTTTTCAGTCGTGGGCTGGTCCACCATCCCTCAGACCATGTGGTGGGCTGGACTGTATTTTGAAGAAAAAAATGAACAAATTCCTGTGCCCCACAAATAACCCAGAGATGCATTTTAAATAAAAGCACACATTCTACTCATGTAAAAACACCAGGCAGGCCCCACAAATAACACAGAGATGCATTTTAAATAAAAGGACACATTCTACTCATGTAAAAACACGCTGATTCCCGGACCGTCCACGGGCCGGATTGAGAAGGCGATTGGGCCGCATCCAGCCCACAGGCCTTAGGTTGCCTACCCCTGAATTAGAAGGATCTTGCATACAGCCTACCTCCCCCCCCCCCCCGCAACTCATAATACTACATGCTGTTATACTCATAATTATACAGCTTTTTAAAAACAACAACAACAACCCCAGACCATCAAGCATTACAAATTTGTTTATTAGGCTGCAATTCTATTCATACTTACCTGGGAGAGTAAACCTCACTGAACTCAATGTGATTTACTTCCAAGTAAGCTTTCTTAGGATTACTGGAAGAGTCTTAATACAGGAATCTCTCTGAGGAGGCTGTTTTCCTCAAAGACGAAAGAAAAAGAAAAGAAAAGCAGAACTTACCTGGTGCTTCTCGCTGCCATTTCATCCCTCATCTTTTTAATATCACTCTTACACTTTTCAATCTCCGCTACTTTCAGTCCTTCCACTGTCAACAAAGTGAAACAACAGGGGGGTTACCATGGAGAAACCCGAAGGATCTCATTTCAGTAACTGTGCAGATTTTTCAAAAGGCACCGAGCGGTGGTGTTTGCCAGTGACTCAATGGTCCTTCTGTCCGAGACCTATTCCTTTGCAGGCATGTACGGCAAACATCATAAATCATTAAAACTGACAAGATTTTAGGAGACCCCCCCAAAAAACTCACAGTCATGGTACCTATTGTGAGCAGTACACAGCAATATTTAGCTGTCTTGCTGTTTTTCAGAGTCTCTCTCAGAATATGAATAGATGGAAGCGCCTGACAAAGCTATTGCAATGATATGTTAACAATAAGAAGAGCTGTAATTGTATTGTGACAAATGTGCTTTGCTGGGCTTAAAGCACCCTATTAAATGAACAGGTGACATGAAAGAGGAAGCTGTGAGATTCATAACCTAATCTGGGAACTGGGAAGTAATTTCAGTTCTTGATAATTACTTGAAAATATGATGCTGTTCTTTAAATATCAAGCAGGGTTTGAAAACAGCACAGGAAATCCTGTTCCTGTATATGTATGGCATAGGGCAAAAAGTTTGACTTGTTATGTGTCCAGGTGGCAAAATGCATTTCATGTAGCCTTGAAAGCTTAATACAATCTGAATAGATAAGTGGTTTTTTCCTGCTATCTGGTTGCTGAAGGACTTTTAAAAAATGGCACTGCATTAAGTGTACACCATACTCAGTAGGATAATTTCACAGCCTGCTTGCTTGCTGTGCTCAAGCTGGTACCTAGGAAGCTCAAGGAAACTTACAAGTGTTTAATTGGGATTCATTTGGTCATAATAAAATGGCCAATATCCTCCTACTCCCATGTGTTGTGGAACACAAGATGTCGGTTTTATATATGATTCTAGGTAGGTGTTATGCAGTATTTTATACTACTGGTTTTCGTACTGTGCCCATCTACCTTATGTGTGAATGGCCTATGGCCCAAGCATTAATAAACTACTACTACTACTACTACTACTACTACTACTACTAATAATAATAATAAAAAGGCAACTATCCTCCTGAGCTCTTCCCATGTGTTGTGTAATGCAAGTCAAGTGGAACTGCTCCAGGGGTGACATTAAGCTTTCATATTTGTCTGAAAAGAAGAAGCTTCCATAATACATGCAAATGTGATTGCTGCATTTGAATAGGTGAATGAAGAAAGGAAATGAGAAATGATAGTGTGTAAAAAGGAAAACATTTCTTAATGAGTCAGGCTTGATTGAAATCAAACTTGATTGCTATCAAGCCAAGTTTGCCATCAGTATGTCAATTCATTTTTCATAAATCCACTGCTTTCACAAATTATTATTACCTCTTTAATGAAGTGAAACTTATTTCACTCACCCCCACTTTTAAAGAGGAATACTAAAGAAGAGCAAGTTGTGAAAGACCGTGGAAGACATCAGCCCTGTTTGCCCTTATCTCTAGGTCAAACCATGGCTTTGCTCAGTGCAGGGAAGTAGCAGAACCACCAAAGTACCCACAATCTCATTCTGGGGAGCTAAGCCATCATACCTTTCCACATGTAAATAACAGTAGCAGAGGACTGTATGTATGCAAAATTGTCTGCTGGATGTCCTTGCACTGGATTCTCCTATGCAAACTATATGGAAATGAACAGAGGTTATATATTCTTGGTACATTGGGTGGTATTCAACCAGGGTTTACACAGAGCAGATCCATTAAATTAATGGCAACAACTAAATTAGGTTCATTCATTTCAGTGGGATTACTCTCAGTAAAACTTAGCTGAATACCACCCAGTGGTCTCCACTGTGTTTGTAAACAAAATGTTTTCAAAGGATTTTCCTTTTCATAGTGCTAAACTAATCTCTTCAATTGCCTGCCTGCCTACCCTCAGACATATATATATATACTGTGTGTGTACTAGACGTTTGAGGAGAGGTTTGATTTTTTAAAGAAAGCTAGTTCATGGAACAGCAGATATTAATCTGATGCTGAGATGTTCTGATACCTCAGGGGGCTAAGATGTCTGGTGCAACTCCTAATAAAGACATAAACTTAGTGGGCGAAGACTCGGAAGACTCTGTGACTTGTTAATGTAAACGGCAATCCTATACATGGGTGGATCTAGACACTGGTTAAAAACGCTATAAATATGTCAGAAATCGTTATAAATCGTTACAAAAAAAAAAAGCCTACGTAAAAATCCATATAAACTCCTTTTTGCTCTCTGGCGCCATCTGGTGTTCTATGCTTATAACGCATTCAAAGTATTAATGTGACGAATGTATCTGAGTCCATGTCTACTCAGAGGTAAGTCCCACTGAGTGTAATAGGGCTTATTCCTGAGTAAACGCAGCAGTATCATCCTGGCTGTACATTCAGGTGGGCAGTGGTTGTGCTATTTTAGGGTTGTTGTCTCCACTCTTGTCCATCTGCCAGGCTATGAACTATGCCACATTTAGCAACCAGGAGATTGTTGAGGAAGCTTTCTCCCTTTCCCCAATCTCCCTCTCTCTGTTCTGTCTGCTTATCTCATTGTGTACATATAATCATCTAGTCCCCCTACTTCCCACAATGACATTGGCAAGCAAGATGTATAAGGTTGCAAACCTGTCTCTGCTGTTTGCCTCTCTCTCTCCTCCTCCTGCATATTCAAGGTAATAGACTACCTAATACTTACCTGGAGTAAATTAAAAAATTGTCCAGTAGCACCTTAGAGACCAACTAAGTTTGTTCTGGGTGCAGTGGTACCTTAGGTTACAAACACTTTGGGTTACAAATGCTTCAGGTTACAGACTCCACTAACTCGGATGTAGTACCTCGGGTTAAGAACTTTACCTCAGGATGAGAACAGAAATCATGCAGCGGCGGCAGCGGGAGGCCCGTGGTACCTCAGGTTAAGAACAATTTCAGGTTAAGAATGGACCTCCAGAATGAATTAAGTTCTTAACCAGAGGTACCACTGTATAAGCTTTCGTGTGCATGTCAATGGTTACCACCAGCTCACTGAGAACTTCAAAGGAAATAGTATATAGGTGTTTCAGCAGCACTTGTGGGGTGGGGTTGGGGGGAAGGCTTCAGAAAGTAGCCAGCCTATGAAATGCAGGTAGGAGTCAAGAGAATTATATCTTTGCCAAAAGCCATCAATCTTGATCTACTGCATATTTTTTTTTTGCCCTGAGAAGTGCTTCTTGAGAAACTGGTTTCATTCCAAAAATAAAAGGTCATTACAGATTGAATCTACATTATTACCCCCAGTGTGCCCAGTTGACAACAGGTGAAAACAGGTGTAAGAAGTCCCAGCAATAGGGGTGTTTGTGTGTATTCACACTTGACCAATGGCATTATGGCTGAGTGTCTACCAAGATGGCAACCACCAGCATCTTATGCATTCATCTGGAGGAAAGTGCAGGGAGGAAACGATGAGGGTAACCTAACCAAGGGAAGGGTTTTCAAACACGTATCAAGTAGCTGCACCCACCATTGTGGATGGCAGGTTCTAGAATAAAGCTAGATCAAAAGCAGCCTGTACAATAATAACACCTGCTCAACAATGTTGTAATCACCACTTCCTTCTGAATAGCCTAATGAAAGGGAGGATTTTCAAATGTGCATCAAGTAAACTTTCTGGGTGGCAGGATGTAGAGAATCAATCTGGACTGAAAGCAGTATGTTGAGGAGAAGCATGAGCAATTCTGGACTGAGCAAAATGCATTTTTGTGCTGCAAATGGGCCGTCTTAGGAGCACAGCTCCCATTCCCCTTTTTATATCTGGGAGAGCAGCAGCATGAGAATGAAGCCTGAGAGCATCACCCCCCCCCCGAAAAAAAAAAATAAGTAGGAAGAAAAAAGTAGAGGAGGCATAATTCAAGGAGGATGTATGGGTGTCGTAGGTTGCTACATTTGTCAAGCATGCACAGGAGCCTAAACCTGGTCTGGGGACTTGAGTCTTTCCAGTTTAATGGATTGGATTGATTTACAAACTGGGTGCAATTACAGGAGGTGGGTCTCTATATAATTCTTTCCAGGTATTCCTTGTAACAGAATGAAGCAAAATGTAAATTGAGACTTTTACTTTAACGAGTAATTCTATATTTTGTAGATTCACCCCCTCACTATTCAGTATACCAGTTTTGTACCTTACAAGAGATAAAAGGCAGGAGGAATGGTCCTAATGAGATATATCTGTACCTCTGGGGCTCAGCACCATCTCAAACTGACACAAAATTAATTCCAGGTTTCAATTGCTTATGTTTTGTTTTTTAAAAAAATACTCACATTCAACTCTTTTTTCCAGCATTGCCAAGTGATTATCTACGTCGGTTTTCAGTTCATCAATTTTAAATACCCTGGAGGGAGAAAAAAATTAAACAGGAATGCATGCACATCTTTGATAGCTGTACAAATAAGTGACTTTATAACAAACCTGAATTCTGTTGATGGGGAAAATATTAATATAAAACTCAGACTTTGAATCCATTTAAATATACATTATTATTATTTTAAACCCAGTAAGTGCAGATGCCCCATTAATAAGTTGTTGCTTTGGTCTAGTGATCAGCTATAGGCAAAATTATTCCAATATACAAATAGCAGAATTCCCACTGTGCTAACAAGCTATTGCCATAAAGGGGAATCTTGATCTATGTGTAGTTGCTTACTTTAATGGGATGTAAAGCTTCCCTTCATGAAATAAATAAATGGAGTAGCTGACCTCCATTTTAGAAGCTCTGTTTTTCCTGGGTTTCACACACAGGGTGTGTGGGCTGGTGTGTCTATCTTTACATTTCTAAAGAGTCTGTATGTGTAAATTAATGTTTCCTTTCTTAATATAATAACCTGATCTTTATTCCAGCAGCATTAATTATATTTTCTCTGTGGCTTCATTTATGTTACTTTACAGTATTTTATTTTGCAATCATGTAAGTGGTTTATTAAGGAGCTAAGGAGTTGAGCACTCTTATTTAGTTAGAACAATGCTAGGAATTTTGCATCCCTCTTACAAAATGCAGCATACGTAGATGAATTCTATTTCCTTTCAGTTACAAGATGGGGGGGGGGGGGAGTCCAGTGAATTCATTGCATGTTTAGTCACTGGAAAATCCCATTGGGTTCTGGATTGCAGCCTTCAATTAATTCATCTTTCTCTGCTTGACTAGCCTGTATAAACTTTTAAATGACTCAGGCATACCCTATTCACTATGCAGAACAATGAGGGAAAAGCTGGCGCATTTATCTCAAAGCAAACTGTTTGGGGACTGCAGTGTTGAAATGAATGCAAGGAGAAATATAATTACACTAAAACTATTGCATAAAAATATTACCTGGAGAATTGCTCGATCACCTGCGCCAGCAAATTCTGGAACAGTTCCTCTTTTTCTATTTAAAATATAAAGTAATGGGAGACGAATGAATGTAAGATGGAGGATAGCAGACCTATTTCAGCTTCCACACAGACAGAATTTTTTTAAAAATGGCATATTTAGCAAAGAAAATAAGCTTGGCTATCCTCGTCCAATCAATACTTGCAAAAAGTTGCCATTGTCAGTCTAGTATCCCAGGTAAGTAGGTATAGGATTGCAGCCTAAATTGTGCTCTGAATTGTGAAGATGGATAGCCTTTATAAATGACATTCTCAACAATGTAACCAAACCAATGTAGACTCATAATAGTCACCTTAGGGGGGGAAACCCCTTACTCCATATATGAATATTGAAGGTATTATTGGGGAGTGGGAACTGCATTTGCCTTTCTTTTTACCCCTAAAAGAAACAACTACATTAAAGCACAATCAGCAAACCTTTATTATGCCAATCTTCCAGTTAATCTGAATTCAGCATATATTCCCCCAAACCTCTCTATGCGGCAGCAGTCAAGCTTATCCAAACCTCTGATTAACCAAATATAAATGGCTTATAGGTAAAAGAGGAGGTGCTCTATCAGCATGCGATGAGAGCATTTCAGAAAGTAACAGCAATTTCCAATATGCAGTGGGGGGCATCAATTTTGCTTTTCCATTCAAAAACACCCTCGTAATGTGCTTTTAAGCACTACAGTTTGATAGTCAGTGAAATACACTTTCCATTCTCAAGCAAATACATGACCTTATTCATTAATAGGTACACATGCTTAGATTTTTAAAAAGGGTGAAAGGAGGAAGGAAAGAGTAGAAAAATGCATAAAGTTCCTCAAATTATTCTCTCTCTCTCTCTCTCTCCCCCCCTCCCTCTCCCTCTCAGTAATGCATATGTAAGCACCTGTAGGAATAAAGGTATTTAGTACTAGGCAGAGTGGGAACAAAATCTGCTACACCTACCAGTTATTTGTTGAGATAAGAAAACTAGTTTAGCAGAAAAAAGAAATGCACACAGGGTTCTGTGAATACTATATTGGATTGGGACATGGGTTCAAATCATAGTACTATGTATATGATGGTTGAATCTGGTAAAGTCATTTTTCTCCTGCCCTCATTGAGTTGTTCTATAAAATGAAAACAACAACAGTCTACTTCAAATTATTGCTGTGAGGCTGAATTAGATGAATGTAAAGTATGGCCATATTATGTCTGCGCTTCATTCATTTCATGGACGTATAATGCCACCAAATTTTCCAAAGAACCTCAAAGCAGCTAACAAATCAAAATTTACAACGATATTAAAACCTGACAAATTCCTGGGCGGCCTCCAAACTGTTACTGTATTGCAGGAGGGGATCAGTCGCACGTTGGCAAATTTAGATCTGTGCAATTAGAGAAGATTAAAGTGGTCTGGGACTCTTTTTAAAAACTACTTTTTAGAAAATGACTTTTGAAGTAAGGAAAGTGATGCGAAAACACACTAGAAAGTGTGGAATAACAATTAATTTATGGGAAGTTGTATAACCTTCGTGCACACAAATCAGCATGGATGCTCAGTAAACAGTAGATACAGTGTGTCCCTTGTACAAGCTTTGTTCAAACAAATTGGAAGGCAAGTTCAATAAACAGGACCTGGTTACGAACTTTAAACCACTTCATGAATTGCTTATAGGTAAAAGAGAAGGTACTATATCACCATGCTATGAGGGCATTTTAGAAAGTAACTGCAGGGTACCCAAACAATCATCTGGCTTGTATTCGACCAAGTCCTATGCAGAGTAGACCCACTGTTTATTAATTTCAATAGGTCTCCTCTGAGAAGGATTAGTGCTGAATATTACCCGCTACCTGTACTCAAAGGTCTTCAGCAGAGCTCTCCTCTGAGTACCTCCACTGTCTGAATTAGTGGTGTGCCAAAACATGTCATCTGATTTCTCAAAAATGCCTTCCCCTACAAAAGAGGCTTCCATTTATAGAATGAAAGAAGGGGTCCTCACAAACAGCCCTTGGCAACATTGAAAGTATGGCAAGTACAAAACCATACCTCCCACCCAGGATGATTTCACCAGAATCTTCTTTCTGACACTTTCTTAATGCAGTTTTGAATTTTTTTTGGAGTATGTTAATTAACAAAAAGTGGGAGAGATTTCTAACGCAGCGCCAGTTTCAAGTACAACAGATGGCTAACAGGAAATAAACCTCCTTGATTGTGGCACCCTGCCCATGGAGTGCTCTCTGCAAAGAAACTTGTCTGACACTTACTTTGAAGCCATTTTCCTGCCAAGGTAAAGCCACACTTCATTTTGTCACAGACTTTTTGATTTGGTTTATTTTATCTCAGCTGATGATTTGATGCTTCCCATTCACAAACTGTGCTGCTTCTGTTTGGTGATTTATAGGATATTGTTCATTCATTTTAGCAACTTTTGTTTTTGTTTTTAATTTTCTAGTGCATGCTACCTTTGTAATTCATTTTGAAGTTAATTTGTTTTGAAGTGTAGGGTAAAAGCAACAACCCTAAAATAAAGAAACAAAATAATAAATTGAAGCACTCTGTACCAAGGCAGTGCAATTCTATGCATGTTTGCTGATAAGTAAATTCCATTGTGTTCAAAGGTGTTTACTTGACTGCATTCAGGTTTACAGCTCATTTGGGATTTCAGTCCCAATCACTCTTGCTACACAGTAAGTTCCACTGGTGGAAAAAGAATGGGGGCTTGCTTCTGAATAAATCTGCTTAGAGAACCAGATAGTGCATAGGAGCCATTGGTTTCATTGAAAAACATCTTTCAAAATGAAAATAAATAGGATCAGAATGGAGGTATCAGCTAGGAACATGGCAGCTCTTCAGATGCTGAACAGGACTTCAGATGTTTATATAATACTAATGCAGAAATGGATGAGGAGAGGGAAAGATAATTAGACCTACAGATGCTGCACCCCATCCTCCAAACTCAGAAAGAAGAGACACAGAAGGAAACTTATAATGCCAACACATCAAACGTACAGCAACCAAGCAACAGCACTTTAGAGAATGATCTGGAGATTATTACAGATGGTAACTGAACATGTGCCAGCAGTGGTACTGCACTGATTTATCAAGACTAGGATATTAGCTTGCTTCAGACAAACTAACAGCAGGTGCCTGTTTAAATGAAATTTAAGGGTTCCAAGGGGTACAAGTCACCCTCAACATTTGCTTTATCCTTACAGGATTAATATGTAAATTACATTGCTGTTTCTCATCAGCACTGATCAGACTTGGGCTAAGTAATAATAATAATAATTTATTATTTATACCCCGCCCATCTGGCAGAGTTTCCCCAGCCACTCTGGGCGGCTCCCAATCAGTGTTAAAAACAGTACAGCGTTACATATTAAAAACTTCCCTAAAGAGGGCTGCCTTCAGATGACTTTTAAAAGTAAAATAGTTGTTTATTGCTTTGACATCTGCTGGGAGGGCGTTCCACAGGGCAGGTGCCACTACCAAGAAGGCCCTCTGTCTGGTTCCCTGTAACCTTACTTCTCGCAATGAGGGAACCGCCAGAAGGCCCTCGGCGCTGGATCTTAGTGTCCGGGCTGAACGATAGGGGTGGAGACGCTCCTTCAGGTATACAGGACAGAGGCCGTTTAGGGCTTTAAAGGTCAGCACCAACACTTTGAATTGTGCTTGGAAACGTACTGGGAGCCAATGCAGATCTCTCAGAACCGGTGTTATGTGGTCCCGGCGGCCACTCCCAGTCACCAGTCTAGCTGCTGCATTCTGGATTAATTGCAGTTTCCGGGTCACCTTCAAAGGTAGCCCCACGTAGAGTGCGTTGCAATAGTCCAAGCGTGAGATAACCAGAGCATGCACCACTCTGGCGAGGCAGTCCGCGGGCAGATAGGGTCTTAGCCTGCGTACCAGGTGGAGCTGGTAGACAGCTGCCCTGGACACAGAGTTAACTTGCGCCTCCATGGACAGCTGTGAGTCCAAAATGACTCCCAGGCTGCGCACCTGGTCCTTCAGGGGCACAGTTACCCCATTCAAGACCAGGGAATCCCCCCCCCCCAAGTTGCTGTTTAACAAAGTTTAGGGCAACTGCATTTGAAATACAGTGCTTTTTGTGGTGCTGAAGCAGAGGGTCAGGTTACCTATACTGCAGACTGGGCTCATGAATGTACCCAAACACATGGAAAGTTTTTCTGAAAACGGGTCGTATGAAAATTTTGCAGCTTTTAAATTTATTATTATTATTTACTGCAGCCTCCAAGATGATACTGCACGCTGCCCCAAATGGTCCCAAATAGTGCCCTCTGGTCCCTTATAGTGCCAACACTTGAATAATAATAATAATAATAATAATAATAATAATAATAATAATAATAATTAATAATAAAATCTTGCTGCAAATCTCAGCCACTATTTTCTGCCTCCGTCTATCTCCCCATCACAGTGCCCCAAAGCAGGTCACTTCATCCTGCTGTGGCAGCCCTGGCCTACTGACCCTAAATTCTCCCTGCACAGTTTTTTTGGGGGAAGTAATGGAAAAAACTTTGCATTTGCAAAAGAGGTACACAAAGGCCTAACTGTGTAACAATCATATTTAAAAATAAAAATACCTAATAAGGCCTCAGGATCAAAAGTGTTTGTGCAAGTTTCTTCAATGAGAGCTCTGTATTGTTGCACGTCAAAACCAATCTCTGACCACTACGAAAGCCCAGGAGTTCCAGGCACTTACCCAGGGTTCGTGTTTGCCTTTGGAATGAGGCACAGCAGAGACTGTGTGGAGTCTTTATGATCTTGGGGTTATTTATGAATATATACAACCTGAGCCTACGATTGAGGGATTCATAGCATTAACACTCCCAAAGGGTCTGGTTTTTCCTGTAGCCACAGCCTTGGATTCAAAGGGACATCGAACATTTCTCTCAAACGTTGCTCCGACTCTCCTGCTTGTTGTTTTGTTTCTCCGTCCCATTATGCCCTACTCTCAGCTTCCAACTCACATTGCTCCCAGTTCTCTAATCTCTGGCTGTCTTAATTAGCTTTTAACACTTGTTAGATCCAGGGTTTACAGTGGTCTGGCACACATTTTAACACCCTAAACTTTGATTAAATTATTAAACTTACTGAATCCAGGGAAAGGTCTAGCAACCATAAACTCCTATCAGTATATTCATTGTTCAGTAGAACCCAAATTTCCCTTTGCTGTTCCTTGCTCATTGCATCCAGCTGGAGAAACACTCTCAGCCACTTTGTCTACCGCAGGGGATTAGGAAACAAAGGTGTGCTGCTACTCAGGTTCTCTCAGTTGTGTTTAGCAGTCCTGAAAGCCAGAGCACTGGTGTTTTGTTTCCAATACCTGTGGTCTGAAAGTTATCTGTTAGATCTATTACCATGCCGTAGAAAAAGCTTGTACTGTTTTGGTTTGAAGTGCTTTTATTCATGTTTCAAACGCTTATTCTCGCTCAATTTTCCTCACCGCATTTGCAAAGCCTGCAAAGTTTGGTTCCCCATTGTATACCTATATTATCTTTGACTGCAAGACTGCAGGTAGGATTTCTTCTTTTTAACTCAATCATCAGACAGCACCTAGCTTTTGAGGTCCTTTATAAATAATGATTATTATTAATCATAAATATTATGATTTTAAAATATTACAGTTGCTTGCTTTCTCCTTTCTGGTCTTGCAGTTGTTATGAGAATTTATCAGATATAAAATAAATGTTCATAAATGTACCAGGCAAACACATACATAAATATATAAACCACATGCCTGAAGCAGTACAGGAAAACAGTCCTAAAGCCATTTTGACACTTTCAGTGGCCTCAAATATTACGCTGCAGTTTGGAAGGAAACGGGAAAAGCCTCCCCATTGTCTCTGTGCTCACAAATCCCGCCTTAAGGGCACATTTGTGTATGAATAGGGTAAGCCTGTGACCTGGACTCAGGAATTATGTATTTATCATCACAAAAGAATGGCCAGGCTGTCCAGGTAAACAAGGCATGTCCAAAATCCATTTCGGGGGCCTAATTTGGCCCTCTGGTTGGCCCTCACGGCCCTTCACTTCATCAAATCTTCAAAAAGTTTGGACACCACTGAGGTAAACCCATTAACTGGTTTCCTGCCAGACAGGATTCTGCTGTAGACTGCCTCTTCTGTGATGTATGACTGATGTATTGGGGGGTAGTCTTAAGCTACTTGAGCTACAGGGTGGTAATTTCAAAAGTCTATATAAGGGCTTACACACCATGGTTCTGGGTTCCTCCTCCCTCCTGCGTGGGGGGGGGGGGAGCAAGCACCCTGTTGCAACAGTTTAATAAAGATCAGGCTTACTAGCTGCCTTGCTTCTCAATATTCTCTGGTTGGCCTCTGTTATTTTCTCCTACCGATAGTGAACCCACTTAAGGACTCTATAAGGGCTCTTGGGTACCCCAAAAGGGAAAAGGAGCAAGTTTTTCTTATAACACAGTGCAATCTTGCTCTGTAATGTGCCCTATAGGACGGAGCAAGGGACATCCTTGGTTTGGCCTTTGCTCCAAGTGGGAAGGGTGGTGGTCTGGAAACAGGAGGGCTAGATGCTGCCCTATTGTCATGGTCAGACCACTTCCTGGTAAGGTTTGGTCTTGCATCCTGCAGGAGAAAGGGACCGCTTGGGGTGGTCCACTCTTGGAGGTTGATAAATTCTAATGGATTTCTGATGGCTCTGGGGGACATTACAGTGGCTTGACCAAGTGATCCTCTCGGTGCTTCTATTTCACTGTGGAACAGTGAGATTCCTAGGGCCACTGACATAATTGGGACCATGGAGATTGCAATTCTCCTTGGTATTTTGAGGAGCTACGGTTGAAGGAGTGGGATGGATGAAGGTTGAAACCTTGCTATGAAGCTGATCCAACACATAATAGGATACATAATTGTGCCCACTGTGCAGCAGTGAGGTCAGCAATGAAGTCATACTTTGCTGCATCCATCACATCCCTGAGGAGTCAGCCAGCAGAGTCGTTCCTTGTGGTCTAGTTACCCTTGTGGATATGCTACCCTGCACTTGGGGCAGATTCCTGGAGCACATCACGGCTGGCCATGAGGGATTTGCCAGACACTTTGAGGAAATGTATATGGAGGATACATTCTGATACAACAGTTTCATGTGCATGTATCTATTAGAATCAACCCCCCCACCCCCAAAAAATTAGTTGCTATTTCAGAGAGGCAGGCTTTCCTAAGCTAGGAACAGGGTTGCATTTGTACAATAGCTTAGGTAATTTCTGTCTGCATGGAAGGCATTGCAAGTTGGTCTTGGAAGAGATGTACCACCAGAAAGCGCTTCAAAATCATGCACAGACCACAGATATTTTTAAAGCAAGAAATGCTTATGCTGAATCAGAACAACATTGTATCTCTAACAGTAGCCAACTCTGGGAAGCTTCATGCCTCCAGGATATGGTAATCAGAGGTATATAATATACCTTCCTAATATAAACCAAAGACAATAGATCAGCAGTTTCCAAATTGCGTTGCGTGGAGCACTTGGTGCTCTGCAAAGCATCTCCAAGTGCTCTATGAAGAAATTGGAAAGAAAATTAAATAAATATGTGCCTTTGGCATAAGGACGACGATAGTGCTCTATGACAAATTTCTCTTCCAAAAAGTGCTCTACGACTCAGAAAGTTTGGGAACTGCTGCTATAGCTTATTGCAGCTGCTTATTTTAGAAAATGTGATGTTTAATACAAAATTACTTGTTTTAATTTGCTTTTAAATATTAAAAGTCAGATTGCAGTGTTCTATGTAAGAGCAAAATTAACAGCTCAAGTAAAACTCAACCATATTTTGAATGCTACTAAGCCCAGATCATAATGCAAGGATAAAATTAAAGTAGCAATTTCCTGCATTTGTTCTCTCTAGTCTTAATGGGGGGAAATACTAAGAAGATATTCATGAGATTAATACACAGTTGAATTATCATATATCTGATGAATTATTGCATTCTAATATTTAAAAAATATTCCAGTTGGCTACAGCTCTTATTAAGGCATGCCTTCTCTCGTTGTCCTGATGCACATAATAAGGTATATCACTCTGTCCCCCACCCCTACTTTTTGCAAATATTCTATTTTAGCTACTACGAACCTCAAAATTGGAATAATCCAGCAAAGCTTCAAAAGCACAAAATCAAAGTAGATCCAAATACAACTAAAATACAAGACCCTCATTGTTTCACTTTGTTTCATTTTTGTTAAGCAGCAATTTGTTTCATTTTAAGTTGAAAAGTTAAGCACTTTGTTTCATTTTTGTTAAAATGCAGCAATCAGAACAGTAAACAGAAAGACTGGTTCTAGATAAGTAAATAGCTTTCACTTTTTTTTAAAAAAGCAGCTTAAACCTCTGCTGGAAATCAAATGGCTGAACTCAAATAAATAATGTGTTCAACAAAACCACGAAACTTTCCTTTCTGCTTACCGTTCACAAACAGCAGAATGTTATACACAGGCCAAAGAAGAACAAACTCTGAACCCGGTATATCCTGGTTTCATTGCCTCTCAGAACTTTTGCGGCGGCTGAAGCTTACAAGAAAGTGACAAGCTCCTATAAAAAGAATCCACTTTAAAAAAAAGAAAAGAAAGGGAAAAAACCCACCCCTAGAAGTACTACTTTCCCTCCCTCTCGCTGTCAAAACTCACTTAAAGTGCTAGGACATTCTAATCCAGGGAACAGTCAACTGCAGCCTGATGTTTATAGATGTAATAAAAGAACGAAGACGTATGCTTTTATAACCCCACAACACAGTAAAGATATACGACTAGCAGTTCCTCTTGTCTTAAAGAGACAAAGGTCCCTTTCCCTTGCATCAACAGTAACTGTTTACTTAATTTCTAGACCTCATATCACTATCTGTGAAATGGGAACAATCTTCCAATGAATGCAGCTACTTATATAAAAATATCATTTTTTTATTTGCAGAATGCTCTACAATTTTTATTGGCATCACTCTCAAGCTTCTCTGGGAATTATAGGGGTTGCCAATTTTTATTTTCATGACAGGGTCCCACTTGTGTATTTCCCAAAGAAGGGAGGGGGGTCGTGATCTCGCTCATTAAGGTTGCCAACTTACAGCTATGTAAGAAGTGGAAATTCAGCAGGTGCAGCCTGGGGTAAGCTTTGCCACCTGAATTTCTACTTCTTTTCCTACGCCTGTTAAAAGACACAGGAACCCTGCCAGAAAAAGAGTTGGCAACCTTAATGAGCTAGATCACTATGTATTCCCCCTTCCCCACATATAAATATAGCTGGGAAGTGCACTTTGATTTGTCCAAAGAAGCATCACCAAATATAATTCTTTGTGTCTTTGTCCACATTAGGTCTCTTCAAGGTGGCTTTCAGATACGATACAATAAATCACAAATGACATTGAAATAACAAAACTAAAACTTATCACAAAAAGAGAAAGATCAGCAACAATAAGTCGCTTAACACACCCTCTAAAACACTCTTCGGCCTGCAGAAAAATTGCTATCAAGTCCAAGCCAATAGAATAAAACTGTAAAACCTAAACAACAATCATGTATAAGCAAGAAGCATGATTAATAAAACTGCTCAAAGACAGCCCCAAATAAATGGATCCTCAAGGGATGGAGCCAAGCACACATCACAATGGATGGGGACACCACTGAAAATAGGAGCCACCACTTAAAAGGCCCTGTCACTAGCACAAGCATAGGTAAATTCGGCCCTCCAGATGTTTTTGGCCTACAACTCCCATGATTCCTAGCTAGCAGGACCAGTGGTCAGGGATGATGGGAATTGTAGTCCCAAAACATCTGGAGGGCCGAGCTTGCCTGACTTGTCTCAGTGAATAGTTAAAGTGCAGGCCTCTAATGCTTGCCTTAGGGCACAGACAGGTTCCTTCGCAGCAGCAAAGGTGCTCCATAAAATAAAACAAAAGGGCAGTTATTACGTGAAGTAACACACATGGTTGACTAAATCCCTCACCCTGACCATTAAGAACATAATACAGCCTGCTGTTTTTTGCTTTTTTAAAAAGTGGAATCCAATCACATACTGACAAATTCAGGTTGTGCAACTACAAGTGACTGGGAGGAGTTATATGACAAACTCACTTACTTTTTAAATTTTATTTATATCCCACCTTCCCTGCAAGGAGCTCAAGGTGCTCAGACATAGTACATGCAGAAGATTGGATTATTTTGTGATGAGGAAAGGGATGGAGAAGTGGACTGGAAAGTGCTGGGTAAGACATGCTTTGGCACAACGTCATCCAACCTCTCTGGCAAAGGGTTCCAAATGGATGCTCCTTAAACAGCCAACGTGGTCTAACCTTCCTGCAAACGAATCAGGATGAATGCGCAATCAGCATGTCATCTGGAAGTGCCATCGGTCCAAGTTCTAAAATCACCATAGTATGTATCATTGCTGAGGCAAACAGCACTGTACATAGACAGGAAACAATGTGTGGGAGATTTGCTCCTGCTTCCTACTTGGCAGGCAATTCAAATGGAGAGCACTTCTCAGAGGAGTCTGAAAGAAGGCCTAACTACATGTTACATAATGACATGATAAGCAATCATATTCTGGTTTTCTTCTTTTTAAAAACAAATTATCAGAGGGCTCTCTCTCTCTCTCTCTCTGTGTGTGTGTGTGTGAGTGTGAGTGTGTGTGTGTGTGTGTGTAATAATCATCAGAGCACAGCATGCAGGTGAGGTGAGGTTTCAATCTTCCCTGCAGTCTTGATAAAAATCCCTCCCTTGACAATTAGCATTCTGAACAAACCCCGAGTGGTGCAACCACGGACAAGGCCCTGTCTTGCATTCCAGTCACACATCCCTCAGATGATGATTATGATAATAATACCCTGCCCATTGGGTGACTCCCAACAGAATATAAAAACACAATAAAACATCAAACATTAAACCCCCCCCCTAAACAGGGCTGCCTTCAGATGTCTTCTAAAAGTCAGATAGCTGTTTATTTCCTTGACATCTGCTGGGAGGGCATTCCACAGGGAAGGCCCTCTGCCTGGTTCCCTGTAACTTCACTTCTTGCAGGGAGGCCTTTGCAGATGTTGGCAGAGCACGCAGAGAGCACCCCCCTGTTGAGCTTAATGAATGGTCATGCTTAGATGAGAGATGGTGCCCAAGGCTCTAAAGATCATAACCAGGACTTTGAATTGAAGCTGGAAATAGGCAGGAGGTCCATTAAGCTGCTGCAAAAAGGGTAGTCCAAGATTTCTGCCTGCCATGTTCTGAAGCTGCTGAGGTTTCTGGACACTTCTCCAAGATGACAGCACTACATGCAGTGCATTGCAGTAATGCGGTTTGGATGAAACTAAGGCACACTTGCTCAAGACTGTGGCAGAAATTGTTATGGGAAAATTCCTCTTCTTTGCAACAGTCTGTGAGAGTTCATACTGCAACAATCCACTGGTAGCCGGCAGTAATTTTCCAGCATATAGTCCCGAGTAGTTGGTATCATCACCATCTGTAGCCCAGTAAGGCGGAAGATGGATGTTTTTATAACCCCAGAGTTCAGTAAATATTTATGACCAGCAAAGATAGTGTTCAAAGCTCTGCTCTGGAGGACAAGGAGTGATGCTTTTAGGACTTCTTATGCATGTATGTCATGCAGTACAGAAATATTTCATTACAGAAAGGAGCCCCAGGTCAGTACTGAGATCTATCAGACCACTGCTGTAACCTACAGTGAAGTGCGGGTAAGAATTAGAGATAATCATCATCATCATCTGTCCTCAAAAGAAGGATAAGAAGGCTTCTGTGCCAACTTTTAAATACCTGCTGGAAAGTTTTCTGTTGTGACAGACCTGTGCAGGCAGTTTAGAGTTGAGTTCATCCTCCCAAAATGATTTTTCACTTTTAAATTGGTTTTTCAACTTTTTACACTTTGTAAACCACTTGGATACATCTTATGACTTAGCAGATAAATAATTTTTTATAAACAAACAAACAAAGTAAAATTTTAGATGACTTACATTTAAAATGTTCCTATTTCAGCTCACTTCGATGGTGCACCTAAAATTTATTTCACCACTTTTTTGGACCACAGTTGTACAGTTTGCTTTCTCCAAAATATCTTAGATATACGCATGGAATATTTTCAAAAGCTTCTTCTTTTCTTTTTCTTTTTGCAAATGCAACCCCACCCCCACCACTATGCAATATTCTTGAGTGAAATTTGGGTGATTTGCAGGACTGCCTGCTAATAGGTTACAGCTGCAAAGGAAAACCCAGAATTTCCAGTGTGGGTGTCTTTTGCACAGTCACTCCCTATTGTGCATGTCGTACTCTCAGCAAGGTCTCTCTAGTCTGACGTCAATGGGAGCTCTTCCCAGAATGAGTGCATAACATTCAGCAGAGGCCCATGCTGTGGATGCAACACCTGCAGTGTGGGAACAAAGCATATTCTCTGACCTCCCTCTCTCAAAGGCCAACTTACGTTAGCCTTCAGATGTATGCTAATTCTGCAAACAGAAACACGGCTCATAATAAAGATGCGCTCCAGAAAGTTCAACAGACAGTGCAGAATAGTGTGGGTCAGATTCTACCCCGTTTCAATAGTGCAAGGACTCTTGCTAGCACAAAAGAGTTCTCCACCTCCCCCCCCCCCGCCCCTCACATCTCCACCAAATTTGCTCAGGGTCTTTGTCAGGGTAACCGTCAGAGCAGTGCATGGGGTAGGGGAAGAGGGGAGGGGAGATTGCTCTGCAGGGCAAGCAGAGGTGCTTGCACTGACTGAACAAGCTCCTTAATGCTACAATGAATATGAATTAGGGATGAAAGTTCAGTGGTAGAGCACATGCTTTGTATGCAGAAGGTCTTGGGTTTAACCCCCAGATTCTCCAGTTAAAAGGATCAGCTAGCATGTGATGGGACAGACCCGGGAAAATAGGCAAGAATGGACAAACAACCTGGTCTGTCATAAGGCAGCTTCCTATGTTCCTGTATAGTATAGTTCTATGCAGGTTTTCATTTTACATGCATTGTAATGAAGCGGCACATACCTCAAATGCTCTTGAAGGTCTTTCACAGCTACCTTTGCAAAGAACCACTTGGAATAGTTTTGTAGGGAACAGACTGTAGCTGCAGCTGGTCTGATTAAGGGACTGTGCAGAACTGCACTGTTCAAGAATACAAGAGAAAGAAGTATGACTCATGGGCAAACCTGTCTCCCTGCTTCTTATGTTATCCACCCTGTGTGGATGGTGTGGAATCAATGGCTTGCGCTCAGGGTAAGCAGTTGTAAAGGAGGACAATTTTTTCCCCACCTTTAAAGAGTCCTGTGGGAGATGGGATTGTTGACAGAAGTGAAAAAACTAATCCCTGTTGAAATGGCTTCGTCTACACAACACAAATTTGTCTTGACTTAATTCGGAATTGGATTTTCATTTACTAACTGTCTTGCAGAATATGGAGAAAAGCTCATTTGTTTCCTGAGAAACTCTCCCAGCGTATGATGATGGCACATGCATGCTGCATGCATGCACATTTAATTACTTAAAATAATTAATTTATAGACCGCTTACAAATTTTGAAGCAGTTTACAATAGTCTAGAACAGGATTCTAGACTAGATGAGCCATTGGCCTCACCCAGCAAACTCTTCTTTTCATGCAAGTCTAAAAAACAGAGGGGGCCAACTCCCAAGAGACTTACAGAATTAAAAACTGGCAGTGATCTACCCCCGATTTTGTGGGGTGCAGGTCAAAGTTGTTGAGCTTTTTTTATGGAGGAGCCCTGTTTTTTTGCTGGGGAATGGAGCAATGGAGGATGGGGCAAGGGGGCAGGGCTGGGTTCGATTTTACCAACGCTAAGGAAAGGGACCCAGCGATCGACCGCGATCTACCAAAACCTCCCAGGGATCTATCAGTAGATCACAATCGACCTGTTGGACATCCCTGGTCTAAAACATACATTAAAACAAAATATAGCCACAAATATCCAGAAAATCAAATTACTGAGAATTAATGATCTATAAACTAAGCAAGCATCCAAAACACACCACAGTTGATGCCTCCCAATTAACCAGGTGGGGAGAGCATTCCAAAAGTAGGTGCCACCACAGAGAAGGCCCATTTCCACTTTACCACTAGATGACACTCTGCAGGTCACAGCGTGACCAAAACACCCTTTCCTGAAGAGAGTCACTTGTAAATATAAACTTCCACACTTTACACAAAACACACATGAAGGTTTTTGATCCAGATTTCGATTTTGCAGGAAACGACTGGGAAATTGGCTCATATGGAGATGTTAATCACCAAATTGCCGCTTAGTTTGGCAACACAGTTTGGCCACACAGCTGTCTATGAGAGTTTCACCAAAGGTTAAAGAGTTAACACTAACGAATATATATATGTGCGCAACTGCCTTTGTATTTTGCATAGATTCACAGTGATCATCAAGATTAAGGGGCAAAAGCAAGGACGTTTGTGCATATATCTGCAAAGCAGCCTGGTCAAATAATAACAACTCAGGCAAATTATGCTTGACCTGTGACACAGCATGACCAGCTGGACAAATTCATATTACAGATGCAGTGATTGTGAATGAACTTTGGCATGATCACCTGACAGATACAACTGGGCAGTAGACCAAGCACACAAAACAACACTCCATACCACTAATGCCCTACCCTTGACTTCTGGTTTTCATTTTTACCACTCCCTGGGAATAATTCACGTGGCTGGGTTGAGATTCGAAAAGCCTTACTCAAAAGAGCAATCAGGAGCCAGGCCAATGGAAGTGTTGTCTACAGTCCTCCCACCCCCGCTTCCAGCACTGTTGTGATAAATCTTAAGCCTTGTGAGTCAATACAAGAGAGAGATGTGTTCTGTATGGAGATGAAATTGCCAGCAAAACATTATTGCTTAATCCAAATGTGTCATGTCTTGACATAATTAGACAATTTAATCTTGGTGTCAGATCGCAAAACTGGCACAAGAGCAATAGGGCAGATCTTTAATTTTTAAACAAACTCTGTGGGGTTCCCTTGAAGCGCCGTAAACACCATAAATTGGCTCATCTATCAAGAGCCATGTTCCCAGTGTCTTACACAAGCCTCCTACCAGAACAGCTGTATAAATCTCTACTGATCCAACATTCCTATTCCTATTGAGGTCCCTGGAGATAAACTGTTGTCGTCTTTGTTTTCTGTCAATTATTTGATAACTTTGCATGCTCACTGGAAGGGCATAGACATGACAACTGATAGCTGTAGACAAGGATGCTTCCAGGTAAGATGAAGAGACTATGACATGCGCTGGCAATGTGATAAGAAGCTAATGATCCATAGAGAAGCAGTGATGAATACTTCAGTCTCTGCCATCTCTTACCTCATAACCCATTAGGGAACAAAAAGGGTACAGCCATTTATTCATGTTTCAGTTCAAGGTTTTTTTTTTGTTAGGTGCTGTTTCCTAAGCAGCAGCAGCAGCAGCAGCAGCAGCAGCAGGATGTCCTGTTTTGCCTCTTGGGGAGAAATGGGAAGTGCCACTGGTGGAGAAATCAACACTGATTTCCAGTGAGATCACACCAATTTCCAGTGAGATCTCACTGAAATTTCGTGAGATCATCGTACCCCACAATATCTCATGAGATTTTGGCAAAAACTTGCTGGAAATCAGCACCAATGCTGCACTGCTTCTCTGCTAGTGGATGCAACAGGGCGGGTAGGGCACTCACAGGAGTACCGTCTCAAGGGTTTTCACCGTCTGAGGCGGCAGCTTCACTCCACCTCATGGGTGAGCCGGGCCTGTTCCTACAGAGCTTTCCACACCAGCAAGGCTGGTGTTAAGGCAACTGTTGGGCACCTGTTGAAGGCCACAGTCCTGCAGGGGGCACACCCCCAAAGCCCCCTGCCCCTGTTTACTCTTGTTGTTACTGCCTGTTCATCACCTGCTCTCCTTCTGAAGAGGCACATGGTGACAATGGTGAGAAGGTGGAGCAGCGCTCCTCACTTGAAAAAGGTTTTTAAGCAGACACCAAAAAGAAAATGTTTCAGTGGTCATGCTGCTATGGCTGCTGCTCTTCCCACTCAACCCCTTGCTTCACCATGACTAGATGTGGTCTCCCATCCAGAAATGGGAAAGAATGAGTGAAAATATAAAGGAATCAATAACTGACAGCACTAAGAAAAAATAAACAAAAGAGGCTTAATATATGGGGAGGCATTACTATGGAGAATAGCATTTCTGCTGTTTGGAACTATTATTATTGTTTTAAAAAACCATTCCACAAGTACTTCTGCATTGGAATTGCCTCCATTTTAATTGAACATTTTCAGTATTCTCCCCTTACATGTGTAGTTCTGTGGAAAGGCTTGGTGCAATTTAACTGCTTCTGAAATGATAACTCTGCTTATGAAACACTACCTCTTTGGCCTTCTCCTTTGCCATCTGTTTTCTTTCTTAGCTTGCTCCATGCCTGCCAGCTTTTGTGATTTTGTTAGGAGCCTTCAGCATGTAGGTTTCTTTCCCTTTCTCAGCTGAAATCCCCAGAGTCTCATATTTTCTCTTGAAGTGTGCCTTTTCAGCCCTTAAGTTTGAAAACACAAGTGGCAGCCTCTGAACACCCAAAAGCAAATATAATGACCCTGATCCACAGAAAGTTAGTTCTGGTGGTCTCACTGAAGTTGGTGGGACTTCACTGTTTTTTCCCCCTCTGGATTGGGGCCAAGGTACTGTAAAACACAATTTTTCTTACCAACCCCCCCCCTCAAATGTTTTAATGATCATCATCACTATCATCAGATAATTGCTTTACCCACCCTTCAGTATGAAGGGCTGATCCACGCTTTACATTTTGAACTCATGTATGACCAACATCCAAGTTCAAGTGGCAAAAATAGCAACAACACCCTACAATGTGGTACTATGAATTGTGAATGGCACATGAGTATTTAAATGTCCGTTTACTAATGCACTCAACACTAATGGCTTTGGCCCAGAGCAAAGGACTGGGCTAAAATTCTGTGCTTCTTGCATGGAAAACGCAGCCATTTAAATATGTGTGTGCCATTCACAAATAATGCAACTGGATGTGGTTTCTTTTGCCATTTGAACTTGGGCATTTTTGTACTTGAGTTCAAAACAGAAATGCTCCAGCAAGCCTCATCACTTCCAGATCACCTGTCTACTGACTATTTTTCAAGTTTCGTTTGCACAAAGTTTTCAGGAAGGATATGCAAAGTTGGCTACTTTTTGAGCACTTGTTCTGATTTTTTTCACATTACATTGAGCAATTGTTATCTCACACTTTCCACTGTTTTCCACTCACTTTCCTGATTGGGAAAAGCCTGAATTTTGGAGGAAGTTGGTTCGTTGTGCAAGACAACCAAATCCACTTCAACTGTGCAATCTGAATTCCTGGTTTGTGATTTAATACTATCTACAGAATAGCAAAAGCCTGGACATGCCCTTAGTTGCAAACATTAACTCCAACAAAACTTAGGTGCCATTTACGAGTTGCAATAGTGCTGTGGTCACTGCTTTATCACAAGTTCATTCCATGGGTACCTGCTGTAAAATTTAAACACTGGCAACCAGATTTTGTGTTTATGTGCGTGCCAGTTCTGAGAGCCTTTCCCACCACAGTACTAAAGAGCTTTAGAAGTTATAGCAGATTTATGGGCTGATACTATGAAAACATAGCTCCCACAGCGAAAATTTGATGAGCAGAGCTAAAACCAAGGAGATTTAAGTGAAGTCTTCTGTTGATTTAAAGGCACCTAACTTATTCTGGATTAAATCCTGTGTAGGTGAAATATTATTCAACAGTCCATTTAAATATGGATTTACAAACTTGAGAAACATGCCAAAGTTGATTTTGGACAAAATAAAGTTTACCTGTTTGTTGTCCAGTGGTCACAGGTATTACTTTGTATGGCGTTCTGCAAGAGACAAAAGGGAAGTTAAAGCATGCATTTTCAAATGATGCAAGCGTCATGAAACATGGGAAGAAGGGCTGCTTGTAGAACTGGTTATGCTCAAAATTTAATTAGGAAAAGAATATACATTTCGCAAAGACCTTCCCGCTTGAGTGTCACAGGCTCTTGGCTGTGTTCAAGCAGCGTCGACAACACATGCAGCCACACAAACATTAATTGATCACTGCAGCACATTCCCTGCTTGAGCACAAGGAATAGACTGGGAAGAAAACGGTGAATAAAACTCGCAGCACAAGCAACTGCAGTGGGGCAGGGGGCGGGGGAAGTAACACGACCAGAGCAGATTGTAAGAAGCCTGGGAAAATTATGAAGAGCTTTGGGAAAAGAAGAGCCTTGGGCTATGCATTAATGAGTACACACCTCCAAAAATGTCTGTGTGCAGAATAATGTTTTGGTTTGCTTCTCCTAGTAGAAGGAGGATTAGGAAATGTGAGTCTCCAGAGGAAACTGAGTGGGACGGAAAAAAAGCATTTTCACATTAACTGTTTTGTTGCAGCATTTTGTTCCACAGATATATGCTCTAATAATCCAATCTAATCTAACCACACATGCCGTAATCATGCATATAATTTTAAGGGGGAAAATAAATAAAGGAACCTTAGAGCTGTATTAGTTTTAGGTCACTTACAGATAAATTGTTAACAACAAATGAGCATTTGTCCTGATTTGGTTGCACAGACTTTGTGGGGAGGTGAGATGGTATTGGCACTTGGTTGAGCATTCATTTTGATTTGTTAGCAGGGAGGTTACACAGCGTGGTATCAAGCAATTTTTATCCCACATTTTCCAGTGTATTTCCAGTGTAATCACTTTCCTTATTGCATGTGACTGTTGCTATTTTGGGACGAGATTTGATCTGGGGGAAAACTCTTAGTAAATGTTTGCTGTCTTCCATTGCATATTATCTATGCCTTACATACAAAAATAAAATAATAAAATAAAAGACAACTGATAAGTAATACCATTATTCTTCTGGACTTGCTTTGGTTATAGGAAAACATACATACCTTTCTGAGTTTGCTGGCATGGTAGGATCAATGGATACCATGCAGTCATCTACTGTGAAAAGTGAAATGGTTGTATTCCTGGAAAACAATGTTTAAAGCTATGTTTATTTAACCAGTCTCTTGTGCCACCTCGTCCACTTAATTGCAAGTTACTATCTTTGTTTTGACAAATCAAGCAAATGTTGCAACCTGGGAGAAAGAAAGAAAATGGCTAAGATTATTTAAGAGAAGAACAAATCTAGTTTGGGAATGCCCAACTGAAGCTACGCCCTACAGGCCTCATCTACATAAACAAGAACCCTGACCATTTAAGAGTTCTCGATTGTGTGGAAGAGGCATATGCATGTACAGGCAGTCCCTCATTTAAGCACATTCAATATGTGCATCAAACCTTGAAGTGACCCGGAAATGTCATAAAGACATCACTGAAATGTCACTAAAAGAGGGCTGGGGCGGAACAGGGTGTTTCCAGGCTTTTTTAATGGGTTTCAATCATACACGATTTCACCAAAGTGTGCGGTGCCTCGGAATGCAACCCCTGCATAAACTGGGGGCTACCTGTACACCTAGATGCATATAGCCTGCCTTCTGCACTAGCACTGAATGCATGGCTGCTGGGAGTGTGGCTACTCCATAAGCGGCACATGGCTTGTGAATGTGCTCCTATTGCCACTTCCTGCAGTTGTTGACTGTATCACGGTTCATCTGTATGCTTCTAGTGACATGGATGGAAATGAGAAGGTAGAATTAATATGTAGTGAGCAAATATATATATCCAGTGAGATAGTCTGGTTCATTACATGGAGCATTCCTGCTGTAAAATTCTGAAACGGGCATGTGCTGTCTCTTTGATACTTGTCATAAACAGCGATACCTTTTGCATTGTTTTGTTAATCTGAGCACACTCTCTCTTATGATACAGGAAGTGGTGAAAGAGGAAACACAGGTGACTCGTATCTTTTTTCACATTTCCCTGTAATGTGCAATGAGTAAGCTTGAAGCTTTTCCTTTCCTTGCTTCCTATAACAGTCAGAAGAGGTCTTCTCAGAGGGATAGGCAACTAAGGGTTAAAGTGGCCTCAGGTCACCCCAGCTGGCCTCAAAGAGAGCTCCAATCCTGACCCTCACTTATTATGAAACTTAGCTGCTTTCTCCTATGCGCATTCCTATTAGTAATAAACAAGGACAAAGGTTTCTTCAGCTTCTTTCAGTTTCACTGCATCTGCACTGGCTGTTCATGTGTAAGCCTGCTTCTAAAAGGCAAAACTTCATTTCTTATAAAAAATCTATACCACCAAGGTCAGACATTACTGCATTTGTTTTAGTATGGCTAATTTCCCAGTCCATGCTAGCACCTTTTCTAGCACATTCCAGAATGCTTCATCACGATGCATTTATTTACAAAATGCCAAAGGTATGTCTGACATTGCAGGTGAGCCCTGATCCCTGTCTGACATGTGAATACAAGAGAAGGAAGCAGAAAAATCAAAGGTGGCTCCTTGAGATTATTTGCTTCTCTATTTTCACACGGCATGAGTTTCCTTACATCAGACTCTCAGTGTTTTGCCTCTTGCATCTCTACGGGGTTTAATGTTCTGGATAGAGAGATACTGTGATCTGGAACAGATTCCACTTGCCCTATATAGTGGCTTTCATGTAGGGAGGGTGTTCTGGGATGCCAGTCAGATCTCTTTCACATTTAAAACAACAGATTGAGCACCTGCGCATTTGGGAATTGATGGCATTATGACTATTTTCTCTGGCACTTGCAGGGTCTCCAGAGAGGAGTGTATTTGAGCATATGCTGAGCATCTTTCTCTTGCTACATCCAGCCCATGCATATCTAGGCCAGGGGGACCTGTTTTCTGGGTCAAATATTGCTCACAATTGCCAGGCAGGTTAATCCTGGCATCTCTGAGTTGACGAACTGAAATAAAACATTGAATCCATGTTTGTGAGAAAAATGAATTTCTTCCTGAAAGGCTTAGATGGCTAACTAAAACCTCTAAGGCAACATAGCACAGGTTGGTGATGTGCTTTGACCTACATTGATGGAAGCAGAGAGCAGGCACACACAGCAGCAACAGTGAGGAACGTTGACTTGATTGCACTGCAGACTTGCAAAGCTTTATACAAGGCTCTACTTATTAATGCAAGGGCAATTTATGAATGGTTAACATGGGTGACTGTGAACAGCACATGTCTTAAGACAGGGCGGGCTGTACCATGAGGCAGAACGAGACAGCTATTTCTGAGAGGTGGAAAGTGGCTAGAAAGATGTGCCACATTGTCTGCCCTGCAGCCCTAGTAGAGTGTCTTGGACACTCACAAAAAAGCAGACATTCCTGCACAGTGGCTACACTGCCTTTCCTCCCTCCTCAGTGGTGGCACATCTTACCTCAGGCGCCAGAAGTTCTCTGGCCGGCCCTACCTTAAGGACATTAGAAGAGCACTGATAATCTAGTCACCTGCCTGATTCTATAACAACATTATTAGTCATTTAGAAAACCGTATGTTACTTATTAACATTTTACATACTGTTTATCAATGAGTCTTTAAGATAAAGTATGACGCATTTCTAACTGGATGATCCAACCCTCAAAAGGTTCCATCAGTGCATGTTCTGTTGAAGTGAACAGTAGCGGATGGCATGGGAGAGGCTAAATTGCTCACCCTTCAGCTGGGTCGCTGCTCCACACCAGGGTGGAAATGGGGAGGAATGGGGTGGTTCTGTCAACCTTGTCGCCTCCTTGTCATCCCCAGTCTTGGTATCCAGCAGTAATTCGGCTGGGGAGTAAGCAGTGCAGCCCTACTGTGCCATCTGCTATTGCTTGTGCTACTCTAAATACAGGGATGTGAGCCACATAAACCAGCATTGCCGTCCAAAGAGCATGATGGTGGCACAGGCCAGATCAGCAACCACATCTAAAGGAAGTCGATGGCTGACTTCTGTTGATGTCAGTAGTGATGGATGGCACTGTATCCCACTTCTGTGCACATTGTTGAGAAGATGGAGAGATGTTTGAGAGCCAACAGAAGTATGTGATGGTGCTATGTCCTTGATATCCAAAATAAGGTCCAGGTTTAGTTCCCATTTTGGGAAGATGAAAATAATGTTCCTGCTCTCAGAGAGGGAAATTTTTTGTCTCACCCCTGCTTTTGTGCTTGAGAGAGAGATTTAAATTTATTTACTTATTTCACAACTTTTATATAACACTTGATTATAATAAAAATTGCAATGTTAGTTTCTCTCAAGGGGAGTAGGCAGACACATGAGCAGGAACAAGACAGTCCAGACAGGACCAGCACAGCCATTAGGTGGGTTGCGGCCACTGCTTCAGATGGTGGAAGCCCACAAGGTGTCACCCATTTGCCCCACCTTCTCTGCCACCGGTGGTGAAGCAGCACTGAAAACATGTGAGATCTTGTGGAATGTGAGAGATCTTGCATGTTTTTAGTGAGATCTCATGAGAAATTAGCACCATCTCACCCCAAATCAGCGCTTATGCCACTGCCACTTCTCCACCGGTGGTGGAGCAGGCAGGGATAAATGAACTGGAGGAACCTGTAACAGCCGGGAGACGAGAGTTACGAGGCAGGAGAAGCTGCAGGATTGGATAGTGAATAAGAGGGAGAGAGGGCATTGTTCTAATTTTAAAATTATTCCAAACCATAATACCAGAAGCTCAGATAGAATGCATATTACTGAACATGAAAGTTACAAACATGTCTAAGATCCAGAGTCAAGAGTTGCTTCCAGGATGTCAGTGTTTTGCGGGAGGGATTGAATCGCATTCTGGAAATGTAGATTTGCGCATAAACATGAATTAAAACACTCTGGTGCAACAGAGCCACTTAACTCCCCACCCAACTTTTTTGTGGTTACAAAAGTGAGAGGCAAATGTACTAAAGAGTGTGGGATAGACAACTGATTAGTGGGAAGACATATAACCTCCATAAAAGCAAATCAGAACAAATGCTCCATAAAGGTCAAACATTGCATAATCTCCATGTAAACTTTGTGCAGGCAAACAGGGTGAATGCTCAGTTAACAGGTCATCTGGAGGAGCTCAAGGAAGGTATAAAAGGCAGGAAGGGCTCCTTTGAAAAGCATCCATAATAGCACCCAAGTGGTGGAGCTGTCACTCCCGTCAGGTGCATTTGACTCCTTACCTCCTATCAAGCATGCAGTAAAGGTGCTTCTGTTTTGCTTCTGGTTATTTGCAGTTATTTGTATATTCATTTAACATTTTGTAAGAGGATGATATACGGGACGCAGGTGGCGCTGTGGTCTAAACCACTGAGCCTAGGGTTTGCCTGTTGGAAGGTTGGCAGTTTGAATCCCCGCGATGGGGTGAGCTCCCGTTGCTGGGTCCCTGCTCCTGCCAACCTAGCAGTTCGAAAGCACATCAAAGTGCAAGTAGATAAATAGGTACCACTCTGGCGGGAAGCTAAACGGTGTTTCCGTGTGCTGCTCTGGTTTCGCCAGAAGCGGCTCAGTCATGCTGGCCACATGACCCGGAAAAACTGTCTGCGGACAAACGTCGGCTCCCTCGGCCAGTAAAGCGAGATGAGCGCCACAACCCCAGAGTCGTTCGCGACTGGACTTAACTGTCAGGGGTCCTTTACCTTTACCTTTAAGAGGATGGTATAAAAATGTTTTTATATAAATATAAATAAATGAATGTATTGGATTGCTGTATATTATATACTTGATTGTTTTATTTTGTTTTATCTTTCATGTTTGTGCTTGTAGACAATAGCAAGACACTTAAATTTAATGACAAATTTGATCTCTTTATCATATTTTCAGCATTTAGATGAACTTCTCTTCCTGCTTTTTGACATCATGCTATTATCCCAATGGACATTTGCTCAGAGCTATATCAGGAGTTTGGTCTCCTTGGAGTTTTATGCAGGTATGTTGTTCTATTTGTGGTTGTTACTTAGATGTTTTTTGCTTGTGGGTACCATTTTTCAGACCAAAAGGAGAAGATTACAGTGTTTTCAAATGAAACAAACAAAGCGATATATTTACATTATATTTTCCATGCTGTAATTTCATTGTGAGATTCCTATTTTCTTCCTTATTATGAAAAGGCCATAGCTAGCAAGATACCCAACCAATTCACACTCATAGTAGTCCTCAGAATACTCATACTCAGTTGGGGTCACTTTAAGCCCTTTGGAAAAGTAACACAAGTAGCATTCATAAAAAATAGAACTGCGCTGGAAAAATATTTACCTTGGTAAACCATTTGCAATACAGAAGAGTTCCATGATATCTCTTGAGTTACAGTATTTACTGAAGGCCACCTTCCAAAGGAAATAGAAGCAATTAAGAGAAAATGAAGAAAGAGAACTTCCAAAGGCAATCTTATTCTATACCCTGTAGATAAAGCATTAATTTACCTAACATTTTTTCATTTATTTGATTTTTCATAAGACTGAATATGATATGGTTCCTATTCTTTACTCTTGCAAGCCTTTCAAGTTCTTTTATATGGTTATGTCTGAGAAGAGAAGAAGTAAATATAGGGCAGTTTGATAATCCAAGCCAAACTTTAGAAATAACATTAACAGGAGAGTAAAGTTGATGAAATTGTCATTAAGTTGGTGCATTTGAGCCTCACCAACTTGAATTGCATAATTTGCATGTGCACACAAGCTGGACACAGTAAACTGCTAGAGGACACAGAAGCAATCTGTAATTTTTGCAAGTTGGTTTTTATCTATGCAATAAATAAACAAAATCATTTTATTTCATATAGGCTCACAAAAAAGCACCAGTGACAGACAAGGCAGTGTTTTTGTGATATAGATTAGCACCACCAGAGATATCAGGCCACTAACTCAGTCCTTTTGTTCCCAGAAGATTTGAAGCCTATGTGTAAAGTGAAGCCATGCTGAAGAGGGAAATTGCATGAAAGAGTTTGAAAGATCAGTCAATCCTGAGGCAGAAGTGTTTAGCCTGAGAAAAGGAGACGGATGGATGAGTCGAATGACCCATCTATTCCAACATATTGTTCTCATGGTAGCCAACCAGATGCCTGGGAGAAGCCGACAAGCAAGACCTGAGTGGAACAGAGATCTCCCCTCGTGTGATTCTCGGGAACTGGCAGTCAGAGGCTTAGTGGAGAAGATTGCCAATATAAAACTAGTTAAGCTTCTGAGGTAAAAAACAGTTGAGGGTTTTATGTGCTGCCAAGAAACAGCAGTGCTGCTATAGCTGCTATGAAAAGGGAAGTACCAATAGCCTTGAAGGGGGTTTAGCAGTGCTATTTTTCTAGGGGGGAAAGTGCCATGAACACGTCCCTGTTTCTCTTATAATGGCAATGGCACTTACATGACAGGTGCCAGAACTTACCTGAGAGGTGCCGGAACTGAGTTCTGGTAAGTTCCCCCTGAAAAAAAGCCCTGGGTTTAACATTATAATACTTCTGTACTGGATTGGGCCTCAAAAGTGTGTGGAGTGGGTGGGTGGTGAGGAAGGTGAGTCACTGAGAAGTTCAGGAGAGAACATTATAATTAAAAATCAGTTTTTCTGAAGCTATCTACAGACATTTGCTCTGGAGCTTTTGTGACAGTCCAGTCCCCATTTTAGGCAGAATTTGCTATCCAGAGGTACTAAGCAGAGAAGCCTTAAAAATACAAAAACATTTCCCTTCCTGTCTCCTCATGCCTCTCAGAATGTCTTACCATTCTCTGTAATTTCTTCTCCCATTCTTCTTTCACCCTCAACTTGTAACTTATTCCCCCTTCCCCCTAAACAAACCATTCCTCCTCCAAGGTCCTTTTACATTCTTTTCTTTCTCCTTCCTGCAATAGCTTTCGCCTCTTATCCCCTTTTCTATTCCAAGTTTAATTATTATCAATATCATATTATAATTTAATATTAAACTTTTATCTCATCTTCCAATTTCCTTCAACACCTCCTCTCACCCTTCCCCCTCAGAGGAGAAACACTGGATAAACTTGTTAAGAAGCTAAACGAGAACAATAGCAGTGACATCTTGTGCCTGCCTGAACACATTCCTTTCATTCCCATTAAAACATTTCTGATGTAAAAATAAATAAATAAATAAAAGCTCACACGGGCTTCATTTTTTAAAATCAATTTATTCAGGACAGCCCATCTCTCAGGGGCGCATCTTTCTCAACAGAAGGTGGTTTTAAAAAAGCAAAACCCCATTTTGAACAAATGGGCTGTTCTGGTTGTTACAGAGGCAGGTTTTTGATATTTCCTATCTAGCTACAGTCATAGAAATAAAGAAATGTTTTATTTTTCTTTAAATAACTCAAATACAAATCTTCCTGCAATCATAGCAGAAGGAAACATCCCAGCAGACAGTGGTCTGAGGGACTGACAGAGCAAATGAATAGACAGACCGAATGTTACCAATCTGCTAATGGCTGATGGATGCAATAAATTGGGATCTGATGTTATTGCTGTTGAACTTAGAATGAACTTCTGAAATGTACTGGGCCACTGAGCCTTGAAATCAATTACCATTGAACAGAATTAATGCAATATAAGTGGGATATGGTAATATAATTGGGAACAAATGAAAGTCAGATAGTTATCCTGGTTAATTAAGACCAAAACTGGAGGACATAATAAACTTAGCATCTGTTTTTCTTTCCCCAAGCATTCAGAGGCGAGAGCTAAGCCAAATCAAGGCATGTAATAAATATATGTGATGCTACAGTGCAGTTTAATGAAAGTTCATTTGCCTTATCCTACCCTGGGGTTTTGCAAATGGCCCAGGTAAGCAGCATGATTCATAAAGCAATTGATAAGCATCTCAGGATATGAACTGCCGAATTATTATTATTATTTTAAAATAATAGCAATCTGCTGTAAAGGGGCTGTTATATTCCCAAAAAGGAAGCACCCACCTGGAAAGGTTGCTGTGCTACTTTCAGTACATAGCTGACCCCAAAGAAAAATAAAGCCTTGCAACTTCTTTTCAAAATGAGCATCTATACTGCAGACTGGTCTAGGAAGTGTGAACCACAATCAGAGGTGGACTTGGGTAATTTTTCATAACATGTCGCCCTAAGCACATGAAGTTATCAAGTGACCATTGGGAGGGGCACACAACTGGACACACCCCCTGTCATTCAGCTGGGCTCTGCCCAATCCCCTAGCATTTGCTATTAGGTGTAGGCATCTAATGAGCTGCCCCTACAAGCATAAGTGCTCCATACAACCAGGACCCATTAGCACAGTCATCCTTGTCAGATGTCTACAACTCAGTGCATTGGGGCAGGACTAATCCAGATGGACAACACTGGAAGCTGGGCAGGTGACATGGTTCTTCTCCCTGTTCAGTGTAGACCCACTTTATATGTATAGGTCCCAATGCACCGTATTTTTCGCACTATAGGATGCACCCGACCATAGGACGCACCTTGTTTTAGAGGGGGAGAACAAGGGGGGGAAAATTCTCCCCCTCTCTGCTCAGCGCCCCTTCAGCGAAGCAGCAGGAGAAACGGAACCCCTTCCATTTCTCCTCCCGCTTTGCTGAAGGGGTACTGTGCAGCTCTCCCTCTCTGCTGAAGCCAGGAGAGTCTTGCTCTCCCGGCTTTAGCAAAAGGAACCCGAAGCCTTTGGAGCGTAGCGTGAGGTCCCGCTGTGCTCCAAAGGCTTCAGGTGGCTATCCCTGAAGCCTGGAGAGCGAGAGCAATGCGTAGCCTCCGAAGCGCGGAGGGAGCGCTCCCTCTGCGCTTCGGAGGCTTCACGTTGCTATTGCTGAAGCCAAGGAGCCTGCATTCGCTCCATAGGACGCGCACACATTTCCCCTTAATTTTTGGAGGGGAAAAGGTGCGTCCTATAGAGTGTGAATTACGGTAGTTAAAAAGTTGTTCCTTGACCCTTTCAGAAGGGAATCTCAGAAATCCATCCCACTCCACAGTGGGCTTCCTCATGTTTCCTACTTAGAAACAGGATACACAGAACAGCTTCGTCATGCAAGCAGAAGAGAGACTGGCATGTCCTTTTGCATTCTGGGTTCACACGCCAATGAGGCAAGGTGAGGTGACTGCCTCGGGTGGCCGAATCCCCAGGGGCTGCAGATCCGGCCTCCAAGGAAAGTATTGCCTGATGCCACCATGCATTCCTAGGAGGCCAGATCTGCTGCCTCTTCAGCAGCCTCCCCCCATCCCATCTCCACAGCATCCTCTTGCATCTCTGCATCTTACAGCTGCAGACGTGTGGGGGCACTTACCAATTACTCACATAAGGATTTTTTAAATTATTATTTATACACTCATTGCCTCTTTAAGCTTGCAAATTGGCTGGAAATGGGAAGAGAGCGTGCTGCACATCTCCAGGCAACTTAAGAGCATTTTACTAGTTTGGAGAGACAATACATTTCAGTTTTTACTGGTTAAGATTATTCATGTGCCCAGCCTTGGAAACATTGCCTCCATTTTCACTGAGCTACATAGCCATGCTGCTATCACTTGTTATTCCTTGAAAACATCAAATACCTAAAGCATCACATTGTTTAATTCAGTTTTAATCGCACCAAAAATATGCCTTTGAAGCAGGGCTGGCTCAATGCACCGGAGGCAAACCACAAAATGACACACGCACCCTGCCGCCCACCAGGGAAGAATCTACATCAGAAACAGAGGCAGAGTGAAGATCAACACTGCGGATCAAATCAACCTTACTTGATGGCTGAACTGGGAATCAAAGGCTGTAGCAAGGGGAAAGGGGTTTTCTTTTAATCGTGATAGGTGGGTGCAGAACCCTGGAGGTCCCAGGGGGCAGCCCTCACCATCCCCTCCCTAGGGATGGGAGGAGACTAATGGCACCTCCTATTTGCTGAGAGGATGCTGTGGAGATGGGATGGGGGGAGGCTGCTGAAGAGGCAGCAGATCTGGCCTCCTAGGAATGCATGGTGGCATCAGGCAATACTTTCCTTGGAGGCCGGATCTGCAGCCCCTGGGGATTCGGCCACCCGAGGCAGTCACCTCACCTTGCCTCATTGGCAGGCCAGCTCTGCTTTGAAAGAATGCTGCTAGCCTTTTAGAGCCTAGTTAAACTCAGTTTATATTTTTTATAGTCAAGTGGTATTTATGAAATAAATAAATTTATGAAAGTATTTATATACTGCTGTATCATAAAAAAGGGACGCGGGTGGTGCTGTGGATTAAACCACTGTGCCACTTGGGCTTGCCTATTGGAAGGTCAGCAGTTCAAATCCCCGCAACGGGATGAGCTCCCGTTGTTCAGACCCAGCTCCTGCCCACCTAGCAGTTCGAAAGCATGAAGTGCAAGTAGATAAATAGATACCACTCCGGTGGGAAGGTAAGTGGCATTTCTGTGCGCTGCTCTGGCTTTGTCAGAAGCGGCTTAGTCATGCTGGCCACATGACCCGGAAAAACTGTTTGCGGAAGCAAACGCTGGCTCCCTCGGCCTTTAAAGTGAGATGAGTGCCGCAACCTCGGAGTCATTCGCGACTGGACTTAACTGTCAGGGGTACCTTTACCTTTACCTTTATATCATAAAAATACCAAAGTGGTTTATAAGAAGAATAGGCATATACAATAAAAAACCACATCAAAATTTAAAAACAGAGGCCACCAACTAACTAACTGTTTTGGAAATATGTTTTCTTAATTGATGGCATAAGCATAAGAATAGTTTTCAGCAGGCTCTTAAAGGTTAAAACAAAAGGCGCCTGCTGAATGGTACCATAGACCCTTTTGCTCTCCCTCATTGGATAATCACTTAATGAATGCATGTCTGCATTTCTAATTCCACTCCTGGTATTTATGTTCTGTTTTGACAAGTGGCTATTGAGGACTATTTAGCACACTATTCCCCCGCCTTCCCACCAGTCTTGCCTTCTTACTGGTATTTGTAATGTACCTATTTTTCCCTTCTAATGGCAGAAGGAAGGCAACCCCTCTGCTTATTTGCTTCTAGAGGTTACTGCTTTTTTTCTTATTTAACATCTTATCATGCAGGCTTTCTTCTCTGCCATCTAACCCATACTCCCCTATTTTGGGGGCAGAGGGGGAATATTTTTCTCACGTTTTGCACCCCATATTGATAGGAGGTAGATACAATTTGTCTGGTCAACTCTCAAAGATGTATCACTGAAGAGTCAGTCAATACACCCAGTTACATTCTCATCTTCCACTGTTGGTTCCCAAAAATCTACTTCTTAAATACCTGTCCAGAGTTCCCAACACCCCCATTTATTGTTTTTTAAATGAAGGCTAGCAGTGGGGCCAATAGGCAGGGCCTTCTGATGGAAAAGGGGAACACCCCTACTCCTATTAGAATGCCACATTCCCTTTGTAAATACCGTATGTAATTTAACAACACCATTTTAATTGGTCCGTGAGTAATGCCAACAGTGCTCTCTATATTGGACAAACAAGCCAAACCCTACGCCAAAGGATAAATGGACATAAATCTGATATCAGGAATCACAAGACAAAGAAACCAGTAGGAGAAGCTATTTTTTAGCCATCTCACCCCTTGCTTTTTCCTGTAAGACCAATTGCAGTCATTAACAGTCATCAACAGGTTTACCACACCTATCAGCCAATCACCCATTCCCACCACCCTTCTGAGTAATACCCCTCCCCACCCTCTCACTATATTATAAGGGTCTGGTGACTTCTATTTCAGTGTATCTGAAGAAGTGTGCATGCACACAAAAGCTCATACCAATAGCTTAGTTGGTCTCTAAGGTGCTACTGGAAGGAATTATTTTATTTTATTTATTTTATTTTGTTTCCTCTAATTGGATCCATGCATTCATAGGGGTTTTATATATGGTATTACTCATCTGTAGCCCTCTCACACGCTCCTATGCCCATGTCTTTTGTAATGTATGAAGTGCTGTGATTTGCAGTTTGCAGTGAAATCCTTTCAAATATATGGGACAATGGCACAAGGAGGACTTTGCCTCCCTGTGGGGTCAAGTCGAAGGATAGCTTAGAATTCATTTAATGAGCTCCCACCAGCAACCACATTCTTTGGGAGATGAAAGTTCAAGTTATTTTAATTATATCTTTATGCAGGGAGAAAAATAATCTCCAGCATTACCTCTAACTGAACCCTGACTAAATGAGATAGAATCTGCCTCTCCTGACTTCCCAGATTCTGCTCCCCCCTCCCAAGCATCATACAGATAGAATTTCACCACTGATAAATGAAACGGATAACATCTAGACAGCAAGTTCTTGTATTAGAATTTCAGGCAGCTGTCTATCTTCCAAGTCCTTCAATAATATAAGTGCTCTTCAGAGAGTAGTCTTGGGATAAAGCCAGATGCTTGTGTGTGTTTTCACTCCAAATTATTATTATTTTCTTTTGTGGGGTGGGGAGACAATTTAGAAAGTGTTGCATGAAGGGTTTTCAAAGTATATGACATTTTGTACCTGGTAGGAGGCATAGAATCAAGATTTTGGAATAAGCCGGCAATAAGTTGTTTTTAATGCTCCAGGGTCGTTCTTTTTAATTGAATTCAGATACCTCTCTCTGCTCATGATAAGGAGCTGATAGTCACAGAGAAATCACTATAGATACAAAGACCAAACATTAGAGAGGGATTGACATTTTGCTTTTTGGAAGCCTTGTACATATTAGTCAAAAAGAATGATTAAGAAATTTATATGCATCAACATATATTATACATGCTTAGAATGAAGGATGATCCAAGGGCAAAGGACAAGCAGTACTTCTGCCCTCACATAGACCTGGCTATGGCTTGCAAGCCATAGCCATAACATCAAGCTAACCATTCCAGATATTAATTTTAATTTTAAATAATTGCACTTAGGGGACACTATCTCGGTCCCACTACAGTGGTACCTCGCTGTAATAATAATAGGGGTTGCTCGTGCGTAAGTTGCCGCCACTCCTGGCTAGGTTGCCTGGTTAAACCTTTCTGTCTGGACAGCCCTTCACTTCGTGGCTGTTTCAGTCGCTAGCAGAATCCGTCAGTGGGCGTTTCTTAAACCTTTTCCAGCATAAAAGCTGTTTGACGCCAAGTCTCCTCCTACTCTCCCTGCGCAGAAGTCTTCTGCGCAGGGAGGGTGTGGGTAGCGGAGGACCCGTGCTCTCCCCGCTGGTGTTCGGCGAAGAGTCCTGGAGCCCTCTCGCCGATTCCCTCATCTGCCCACCTTTATCCCTGGTGTTGCGCTGATTTCCTTCCCCAGCTGATGAGCTGCCTCTCTCCCTGCTGGGTCCCTCTCCAGCATCACTTGGGAGCCTTCCCTCCGCCTCTGGCTCCGATGTCAGTTCCCTGACACTCACGTTAAGTACTTAATTCGTTCCGGACTATTTCTGGGTTAGCGGAGTCTGTAACCTGAAGCGTATGTAACCTGAGGTACCACTGTATCATGTTTGTGGGATGCTTAAAATGTATTCATGAGGGCAACTAGGGCCAAATCACATGACCAGCATGCTAATAATTGGCTGCTTAAGTTCGTTTCTAGATCCAAAGATGCTTGAGGCAAATGGGCCATCTGAATTGTTTCTCATGAGCAGAACCTACAATTTTGCATCTTCTCATCCTGCTTTGGAAGGTTTAAATGAGCATGCAAAATTGCTGCATCTCTCTGTGTATGATCAGAATCTGCCAGATACAGGTAGCGTACTAATTCAGAGAAAGGCGTGAAAGCATCTCTAGTCCCCAGTGGACACAGATACCATGTTGCCTCTGCAGCCCAGTGAAACAGGAAGAAGCACTGTTGGAAAGGGACCAAGGAGCCAGCAGCCCTGACCATACAATCAGGCTCCTGCCATCTGATCTACCTCACCAAATGTCCAGGGCCTCACAGTTCTTTTCTGAGATGCCAGAGGGACCTCAACAAACCACAGAGCACCAAAGAAGTTTTTGCTCCTTTTGACCAGGGCATAGACTGTTTAAGGACTCCTTCCTTACCAAGGAGGGCTGGAGCTTAATTCAGATACCGTGGTCTGTATCAACATACAGGAAATCAGTTCAATTCTGGCATGTGATGGAGCAAGTTGCCTACTTTGATCCACAGTTCAGCAAATTCATTATCCTGATAACCTAGATACTCCTCTTAGCTGTCCTTCACCAGATTTCCTGCTACCACCCAGTTGTTGGTTTCTGCTACCTGCTGCTGTCTGCTTATCTTTGCAGTTCCAGCCTATCCTCAGCAGACTTCATTTGGATTCGGTAGGCCTCAAGCAGACAAGCCAAGACACAAACAGCTGAGACAACCCATTATAATGACCATTGGTAAAACTGAAGCAGGAAAGAGAAAGTTGATACTGGTGGGATATAGTAATGCTGTCAAACACCCTTAGGATCTTTCCAGATTGTATCTTCCCTTCATCTGAGAAATGTGTTATTTGTGGAGAATCCAGACGATATCCCCTAACAGTGAGAAATTGCATTTCCTCTTCAGTCAAAACCATGCCGAGTTGTTTGGGGAAAATGAAACCTCGCTGCTTACTGCAGATATTGTAATTAATAGGGTTTGTGATTATTAATCAAAATACTTCTGCCCTCTCGTTTGGGCCAAAGGGTCCCCGAGGTGACTCACAAGACACCAAAAGAATAAAGGAAAACATCATTTAAAAACACCCACAAACTGCAAAGCAGCAATCACACAACACTATAGCACCGCAGGAGTAGTGGTTGTGATTAAACCAAACCAAAAGTAAAAGCAAAAATGCTGTTGATGATATGCTAGCATGTCAACAAAAAACAGGCCAACTGGTCTTCCTGGAAAAAGTGAAAAGTCTGTCCCTGCATCTCCACCAACTGAAACTATGATGGTGATGGGTTGAGGAGAGGGGGGCTTCTTCTGATGACCACAGTCAGTAGGCAGAATCATGTGGGGGAGGTGCTTTCCTGGGTACCACAGCCACTTATAGCTTTCAAGGTAATTTCCAGCACTTCTTGTCCTTGGAAATGGACTGGAAGCCCGTGAAAATCAGAGTCTCATGTTCTGTAGGATGGGCCCTGCTAGGTGTATTTTGCTTCAACTGAAGTCTCAAACACCTTTTAAGAATGTGGATCACCATGGTTGTGCGAGTGTCCTGTGCTTGGAACCTGTGACATCATAACACCTTATTTGGTATAAACCGCTTGAGAAGTATGAATATGCACTGCATCACTGCCAGGGTTGCTAAAAGTCATTCTTCACCTATTCTCTGCAATTTTAAAAGGCAAGGCATTATTATTAGTATACCTGAAGGAGTGTCTCCACCCCCATCGTTCTGCTCGGATGCTGAGGTCCAGCGCAGAGGGCCTTCTGGCGGTTCCCTCACTGCAAGAAGCAAAGCTACAGGGAACCAGGCAGAGGGCCTTCTCAGTAGTGGTGCCCGCCCTGTGGAACGCCCTCCCATCAGATGTCAAAGAGATAAACAACTACCTGGCATTTAGAAGATATCTGAAGGCAGCCCTGTTCAGGGAAGTTTTTAATGTGTGACATTTTAATGTATTTTTAATCTTTGTTGGAAGTAGCCCAGAGTGGCTGGGGAAACCCAGCCAGATGGGCGGGTGCAAATAATAAATTATTATTATTAAATTATTATTATTATTATTCACTTTTTGTTATTTTTCCATGATCCCTTGCCACTAGCACCCTTGCTATTCCCCCCACTATAGACCCAGCAGCAAGGCTTTCTCCTGAGAGCAAAGCTGCCCCAAACCCATTCTATTACATGGCAAGGGTTCTATAAAACTATAGAAAAGGGCTAGTCTGATGAACAAAGCTATCTCTGGACCCCCCCCCCCAAGTGGCATAGCTGTAGACCATGGGTAGGCAAGGCCCGGGGGCCAGATCTGGCCGAATCGCCTTCTAAATCCAGCCCGCGGACAGTACGGGAATCAGAGTGTTTTTACATGAGTAGAATGTGCCCTTTTATTTAAAATGCATCTCTGGGTTATTTGTGGGGCATAGGAATTTATTCATTCCCCCCCCCAAAATATAGTCCGGCCCCCCACAAGGTCTGAGGGATAGTGGACCGGCCTCCTGCTGAAAAAGTTTGCTGACTCCTGCTGTAGGCTATATTAAGGCAGAATAGAAGAGAAGATGCTTATCCTAAAATTAGTCCTCATAGCTAATTAGATATTCAGAGGAAAGAGGCGAACAATCCGTCTGCAATTCCCTCTTTCCATAATGACTTGGAGTACACAGCTAAAAAAATAAGACATTTTGGCTTTTTCAAATCATTGCTTCTTGTAAAGAATTTGGGGTCCCTCTGGCATCTCAGGTAAGGCAGACCATGGACTGTAATTTTGCCCCAGTTAGCTTGCAAATTCAGCTCCTTTGTTAACTTTGACACATTGCTAATGCCACCACAACTAAATCAATATTTGAAGTTATGATAGAAGATTATTGCTGTGTGCGTGCGTGCGCACACACATGCACGTGCATGAATATGCATACAAGTCACCTTGAGAGTATTAAAGGACATGAAAAGCAGACCTTATTTTCAGAAAGGAACTCAGTATAATTTTAATACACTTTCCTCTGCTCTAAACTACTAAAATCACTCGAATGCTTGGATCTGTGTATTTACATTGTGAACTGCTGGCACAAGAACTGGCGCTGGATCTCCAAACTCCTCTGTAACTTTGCATTCACATCTCTAGTAGAGCACACAGAAAGTGTACGAACAAGTAAGAATACACACAGGCACCCCAAATCTCTGCTATCCTGAAACCAGAAGACTGCTCTCAGAGTTCTCGTGCCATTTACCATAGTCATTTGCAAAATGAAAGATTGTGCGGAAATGGACTCATTCATATTTCAAGGCTGCTTCAAAAAAGAGAGGTGACAGATTTTCAGCTGAATGAGGATGCAATCAAAGCTCACAGCACAGAAAAGGAAAGCAGCAGCAGCAGCAGCAGCTGAACAGTGATTCCAGTTTAATGCAAATGTGATCCTAGCGACAAAGAAACAATGAGTGAAAAGTACCTTCTGAATTCTTCCACCGATATCCAAATACACATACTTGGGCCGGTATGTAGATGAGCTGGATCCCATCTTTTTGAAGACTTGCTACCGTCAAGACTTTTCCTGTAGTTCTGCTAGGTTAACTCTACGGCAGGAATCAGGTCCAGCCAAGCCAAGCAGAGCCACTACTGCCGGATGCATTCGTGTCTTTGCTTTACTCCATTCCAGTGTCTCCACCTACAGCAGTCCCTCCTCTTAACATGCATGCATTTCCTTGTGCCTCTCTGCCACCTCCTTTCCGTTTTGTTCATTCCTGTGACTCCCGCAGCAGCCATGGACGGGAGAGAGCCAAGCCCCAGATCCCGTCTCCAAGTGCCCTCTTGATTCCCATAGCAACTCTCTTTGGCTGCAGAAGCCTCTGGGCAATCAGTGTGATGCTGTACTGCAAAGTAGGCTTTGATTAGCTGCTTTTGACACAGAAGACAAAGCACCACTTAGGATGGGGGGAAATTATCTTCATTTATCCCACAGTTAGCGTCAGTAATTTCCATGCTGAAATCTCAACACCCATCCTTTTAGCAAACCTGTCTAAACATTGTTTTGAATGTACAACTAGCTCCCAGCTGCATTGGTTGTTGAAATCATAAGGACACAATGTAGCAGGAGCTGGCATTACACTTCCTCCAATTAAAACAGATTCTTGTATGCATACTTCTGCTAAAATAGTTCTGTGTCCTAAAATAATTCTGCCTACTGGGAGGAAAGGGGGCCCTGGGAATAAATGACACAGTGATATCTAAGTGTATTATCTTTAATTTCAAGGTTGGAACAAACAGGATAGAATACAGTACTCTGTCTCCCCTTCCATTCCAAATTAATTCCAAATGCCATCTGCTGAATGTCACTAATGATCTAGATTACAGTGACTGTGGGCTGCAAGATGCTCAGCTGTAGGGCAAACTGTAGGCTGGTTTTCTTGGCTTCTACATGAACAAAACAACACACCCTAGTCAGGCAAGCTTGCAACAAGGACTTGGGGAATCAGTACATTTATTGACTTGAAGATCTCAAAGTCTAATTGATGATCCCTATATGCCATACGTCTGGAATAGGGCTGCCATACACCTGGAATTTCCCAGACACAGCCGGTAGTCAACCCTCATAAACAGCATCCAGGAGGAAATCGCTGGAATGTTTAGGAAAATCTGGACCTATGGCAGCCCTGTCGGTAGTGTAGATTTTGATGAATTTCATTAAAAATTGCTGAAAAACTCAATTTTTCTTTTTGAGATTTCACAAAAAATGCTCAACAGCTCAACAACTTTGGCAAACCCCCCCCCCCCAACCACTACCACTCAACAACTTATTTGTCCAGATGTTCACTTTTTGAAATATAGCAACCCTACTATATAGTTGACAATCCCTATATAGCAGCCGCCTCCAACTAGGCAGCCTCTAGATCTTTGTGGCTGTAACTTGTATGGTTCCTAGCCAGCACAGCCATGCTGGCTGTGGCTGATAGGAGTTGTGCAAAACAACTGGAAAACAAGGTTGTAGGAAGGCTCCTATTAAACATCTGTTTGATGTTTAAAATATTGATTTCTTAATTTTGGGTTGAAAACATAGGATCTTATACATGGGGGTGTCTTATACACATAAAAATACAGTAATTGGAAGAGACAGCAGGCTGAAGAAATTAATCCTGAGCCTTCAGAGTAGGTAGCTGCTGCACTGAAGGCCTGATCCTGTTAGCCATAAGGATTGTTTGTCAGAACCATTCATTACTAACAGCAACAAACAACCCTGTAACATTCTTTACCCTTGGATTTGTGAACATGAAGTAAATCTTGAGTAGGGAGTGACAACATCTGGAGAAAGATACCTTATGCAATGATTTAATGAGGACTATTTTCTCATCTCCCTGTCCCCTTAAATCATTATGTAAAGCATAGCTGATACTTCAGGGAAGCAAAAATTTAATGGCATTCACAGGGCTGGATTTAGGTTTGATGAGGCCCTAAGCTGCTGAAGGTAATGGGGCTCTTTATATGTCCAGCTGTCCTTTGTCAACAACAAATTGTCGGCTTTTTGTGTTGAATATATGCTATATGGTGATTTATGGACCTAATAGGTATCTAAAGCCATTTGCACATAACAAAGTATATATTTTATCAAAGTAATTGATATAGAAATGAGCAAACCAGTGATTTTAGGGAGCAGGTTGGCAGGTGGGGCCCATTACTTACATCATAGGAGCCTACAACACAACACTGTTGCTGTATGTAGGTTTTATTTTATTTTTATTTTATATTTAGGAAATGTACATCCAGTTGTTGTTTTTCTTTAAAAAAAATTGGGGCCCCAAGAGAGTGGGGTCTTAAGCTATAGCTTGTTTCGCTTATACATAAATCCGGCACTGGGCATTCATGATTCATAACCATTGGCAAAGTTGTTGTTTCCGTTATACTTATCTATTCTCTCCCCCCTGCCCTGTCCCAGGTTCAGAGCAGCACCACATTTAATCAGACTGCAGAGGACACTCTATCTGTAGGTGTGAAGTGAAGAAGGAGCAGTTTTAAGATCAATGGCCAGCTGAGAGGGCATTTTGGAGATCAGGGCTGAGTTGGAGGGAGGAGGTGCGTGACTTCTGGAGTCAGAATTTATATTTTACCAAATAGCTTGCTTTACTTCTGAGCCAGTTCAATTCAGACCAGGGCAGCTCACCTATCTCTACCCCTCACACACACATACCCCAGCCACAAACAATCTTCCTATCAGATTCTTTTCCCCGCAAACAAAAGTTTGTCTGTGGCCCTCATCTTGTTATTTCTTACTTGAGCACTTGTCTCCCTGTATTCTTTTCACTGAACAGCCACATGTCAGCTGGGACATTCATTAAAGTGCTGTTTCCACACCTCTTTTCTAGATTCGGATTTGCTGCATGTTTGCACCTTAAAGCACAATGTCTCAGGAGTGTTTCAAGTCAAGTCAACTGGAGTCTTTGGCAGAAAACATGAAGTGGAAGGCTTGTTGTTATTTTTAAGTCTGTACTGGAGCTGCAGCTTCCAGGAATGAGCCGAACACACAAAGTATCTGAAATACAAGCATGCATGCCTCTTTCAGAAAGATGAAGGGCTCAGCATCCTTTGAGCACATGATTCCAGGAAGCTCAGATGCGTCATCGCATACAGCCACCTTCTGGCTAAAGTACACACTAAATTATAAAAAATAAATCAAACCTATTTTCTCCCTGCTGAAATGGAGCCTTTGTCTGTCATCTAGCTTCCTCTGTCGCTTACAGTTCTCCATTCCCAATTTCCTTTTTTCATTATACTTCATACTCCTGTCTTTCTTTTCTCAATCTCTCCTCAAGGTGCTGTCTTACTGCCACTTTGGCTTTTCCTTATTTAAACCCCAAATAATTCTTGGGCTTCATTTCCTTTGCTCTTGTAGTTTAAATTAAACTCTCTCAGACTAGATTCAAACAGCTTTTGTCTGAGACAAAAACAAGGTTACAACACACCTTTTCTTGCTCTTTCCATTAAAAAAAGTCAAGCCAAGTGTTTAGTTACAGAAATTTATGCACATCATCTTAGGGCACAGCTGCACTCAGGGTTCAGATGGTGTTGATGTTGGTTTTCAGTCTTCATGAAATGTAAATACATTCTAATTTGAAAGGACAAAGCTGCTTTTTATCAGCTCAAATTTATTTCTGTAGACAATTTCTTAAAACATAATCCCTAGCTGGTCAATAACATCATCTGGTGGCGATCGTGACTTCCAAAATCTGACTTCTGCCCTTCAACTTTGCTGGTTGTGTTATTATTATTTTATTGGGAATAATAAGGTAATAGTCTCTCATCTTGTATAGTATACCTTTACAGAATTTGCTCATCATTCCCCCAACTGATTCTGGTGGGACTCTGGTTGCCTTTTATGGAGAATCCAGATAGTATTGTTGCCAAATTGTTACATCCGAATCTTTTTAAGTTGCTGGATCACACAACACTGTAAGTCAAACTATGGCTTAGCAACATGACACAAATGTATGATGTTTTACTACTGCATTAAGGTGGAATCTACACACATATTAAAAATGCTGTGAAAATGCTTTTTTAGAAAACGTTTTGAAAAATACACCGAATTTTGCATAGCTCTAGTGTCACATTTGTATATTGCACTTTACAACACTTTTAAAACGTTTTATTTGCAGCTGTACAAGATTTGGCTTAGGGTGCTTCCAAACTGAGAGTTGTGGTTAAGCTGCATATTTATTTTTTAAAAAAATGTAAATCTCTGCTGGGATTCTCTCACCAAAGAGTACTTAACCCAAACCTGCATCTTGACATCCAGGAATTCTCCTTTTATACACCTATTTCCCTTTACAACTAGCATGAAGAGTTTTGTAAGTAAACCATTTTATGACCTACCAAACATGGAATCTATGTTCTATGGAAGCGGAATAGATTGGAAATAGCCTTTAAAAGGTGACATTTTGGGACTCACTGGAAGGGCACATTCTGAAGGTTTTATAGTCCATATTTCCACACTCTTCTTTGCTGCAAATTTTGCACTGTTAAATCTCTGCCGGGTTCTCTCACCAGGGGGTACTTGCCCCAAACTTGAGTCTTGGCTTCCAGGATTCCAACAGAGAGGTAGTGCTGGATGTTATAGGCAGTGTATAGGCAATGGGAAGAGACACCATATATTAAGAGAATGGGGTGTGTGGAGGAACTGCCTGCACCACCCTATTGTGTTGCTGTGCTGCTGATGGCAGAGATTTCCTTATTACTAATCTTTGCAAGCTTGTCTGGGAGCTCTTTATTATTTGGCTGAAGAGCCAAAGAGTACTTTAATTAAATGGCTACATGGTGCTCTTTCTGCAACACAAATCAGACATGTTTGAAGAGAAATACATCCTGACCAGCTCTGGGAACACGGTCAGGATTTTGGCACACTAGCCTTGTGTTTCTGGGAAATCCCAGCTATAAAGATTGTCTGGACTCATTTTATAAAAGCAGTGGAAGACTTAACAGACAATTGGAACTTTCTACAGGCTGCTGGCAAGGAACATTCTAAATTGAAGGGGGGCTGCTGGATTGCTCTGAGATGACAGCCAAGAAATGGAGAAACTCAAGTTCCTCCATTAACCAAAGGTTGATTGACCCTGTCTGGCAGGAAATTTGGAACTGATGGCGACACTTTGTGCCTCAAAAAGGGGAGAACAGTTTTCTTTTCAGAGAAAATTGTGCATTTTCTTCTGTGCTCCAGGAAAAACGAGGCAATTTCGTATCAAAATGTAAGGTAACATTTCAGAATCACAGCTATTTTGTTCTAAGCAGTTGCCAAGCGCAATGACAATGAGGCTCTGTCATTTCTTTTTAGAAAAAATAAAATTACTGGAAACTTAAAGGAAGAAATAAACCATTTCACAATAAAACAGACAGCAGCTGTCCAATGTTGATGCTTCATTGACACACAGTATTAACCTGTGGAAAGTACTACAGTACTTTGGAAAACTATGGTGCTGTTAGCAGGTGAGCTCATTGCCCACAACTAGGAAAGTAAGTGTCAGTAGCTTAAACAATTTGAAGCTCTGGATGGTTGATTCACTTCTATGGGACTTGTCCCTGTCCATGACTAGCAGAAGGAGAATAAAGTATGCCCTCTTTGCATAATTCATATTGTTCATTGATTTCAGTTCTTCTTGGTGCAGAATCAGGATTACTTATGAGCAGAGGAACATGTTGTATATATTGCAACTTATTCAGCACCCTCCTGACATTTCTAGTTCAAACATCCATCCCCTTCATTGTCATCCAGTAAGGTAGAGCAGGGGCAGGGAAGCGCACAGCCAAACGATGCCAGTGCGCAAGGCTTGTTGCACTTACAGAGAGGAAAGGCAATGTGGTGCTTCCACTTTCGCCAAAGTACACACAGCCTTTCTGCAGATGAGATACTCACTCATTTCTTCGGTGACTAGTCAAATAGAAGTGAACCAAAAGTTGTAGGGGACAAATAAGGCATAGTGGGATGAGCACCCGCTGTTCTTTTCCTGTACCCCTACACCCCTCAAGCTCATGTCCCTTCACCCATCCCAGTATACCTGAAGGAGCATCTCCACCCCCATCATTCAGCCCGGACACTGAGATTTGGCACCAAGGGCCTTCTGGCGGTTCCCTCCCTGCGAGAAGTGAAGTTACAAGAAACCAGGCACAGGGCCTTGTCAGTGGTGGCGCCTGCCCTGTGGAATGCCCTCCCATCAGATGTCAAGGAAATAAAGAACTATCTGACTTTCAGAAGACATCTGAAGGCAGCCCTGTTTAGGGAAGTTTTTAATGCCTGATGTTTTATCACTTTTTATTATTATCATTAATTCTGTTGGGAGCCGCCCAGAGTGGCTGGGCAAACCCAGCCAGATGGGCAGGGTATAAATATTATTATTATTAATTATTATTATTACTACACAGCTCTAGTGGAGACCCTCTCCTGCCTTGCCTAATTTCAGAGTTTGCAAAACATGGACACTGCAGGTTACAAGGATATATGTGCCTCTATTTCATACATCTTAAAAAATGTAGATGATTACATCATCTGGGGAGAGGAAACATTTATGGCCTAAGGGCCACATTCCTTTGTGGGGAACCTTCTGGGGGCCACATGCCAGTGAAGGGCAGGGGGAGAGGTGAAAATATATTGAAGACTATTCCAGTCACACGCCCAGCCATCCCTTCATCCAGGCGAGTGAGAAGCACTTTTTCCGTTCAAGGACACATAGCAGCCAGATAGAACTACCTGAGGACAAAGCTTGGCCCGGGGAGAGTTGCAAAGACCAGGCAGAGAGACCTGAAAGGCCCCATTTGGCCCTGGGCTTGAACTTCCCCAGTCTAGCTGTAAAAGGTGTTCCCTGCTAACTTTTCAAAAGCTATTTTCAAAAGTGACTAAAGAACAGATGAGGATTCTAATACCACATTCAGAAAGAGGCTGCCAGCTTATTTGCCACTGTCCCAGATCCTTAAAAGGAGAATTGCCTGAATACAATTTATGATCATAGGCTTTCTGTGAAAAAAACACCAAACCCATTTACCTTACAAGTACGCAGCTGGACTCTATCAACCAAAGCATAACCTATTAAGAATAGCATTTGCAGTATGCAGGCAGACAGCATTGGAGTGGTAATGGAAATAAGCACCATGCAGTTCTGGGGTGAGATGTCACTTTAGTCTATTAAAACCATCATCCTCAAGGTCTTGAGTTGATCCTGGAGTTATGACCAATTGCCTGAAAAATGTAGTTTTTCCAAGACTAAGAACAGGAGGAATTGTTCAAGGTGCAGCAAACTGCCTGTGAAATATATCAGCAAATGGATCTGGGGAGTGAGGGGAGAAATATCAGTTTGGAAAGGAATTTCTGAATTCCTTTCTGAGATCTGAAGCATCATTCATCCATTTTAAGGGGAAATCGCCACAAATATGAGCTGCATTTACCCCAGTGCTCCAAATGTTGTTAAGTGTTAAAAAGGATATACACGCAGACACCACAGATCTCATGTTAGACCACATGGGACTGCCAGTCATCTTCAGTTTGCCTTGACATCTGTATGTGAAAAGTATGGGACGGGGAGGACAACCAGTTCTTCACCCCTAATTTGATCATACCTTTGGGCTCTCGTCAGTGAGGATGTTTAATGACAAGGGATATAACTGTTGCAGAAGAACAGTTGTTCACTGGTGTCTGAAGAACAACCTTTAGACATGGTTGCACCGTATAGGTAATTGTTACTGCTGTGCAAGATTTACATTCACTCATGAGCTCACTGACAAGGCTACAGAGGATGTTAGCTGTAAACATGACAAGCATTATTTCAAACCACTTTATTCTATGGAGGCATTTATCATGAGAAAGCTATCCAATGTGTATGCTATTAAGCTGTGCAGAAATTTGGCAGGTTGAATGGCTGGCTCGACATTTTATGCTTTTTATGCTACAAGTGATTGAAATAAGTGGGACTTCGTTGACTCTGCAGTCGAGGCCAATTAAAGGGTCTTCACACATTAGGACTAATATAAAAACAGGCTTAGTTTAAAGCATTTACAATTATCCCAGTATGACTAATTATGAGTGAGAGAGGCAGCACCATTCAAAATTGAACCATCACAAAGAGATGAATATTCAAATGAGAGTTAGTTTGTATGGATAAATTCAAAGAGCAGGAATCAGATTGTTCCCTAGAGATATTAAAGAATAATATTGGGGGCAAATTGGATAGATTTAACAAAGGAAAAGAAAAGCAGTGATTGGTACCACAAGAACATATTTTCAGCTTGTCGGTTGTCACTTACCATCCACTGTTTCCCTTTGTGCTGGACAATAAGTTTGAAAGTAAAGCTTGAGAGGTAGGCAATGCCAACCTCCTTCAAGGCAGCTGTATAAGGGCAAAAATCACATCGTTGGGCAAGAGTGGCTGGACTGATGGCTTGAAATATGTTGATGCTGGATCCTTTATATTTTAAGTCCCTGATGTTACGGAGTGCTTTAAATATGGCATCTTTATAAAGCTCGAAGCAGATGATGATATCACACGGGGCTTCACCACTTCTGCTTTGGCCTCCAGGGACTCTATGTGTCCTCTCCACATCTGCTATTGACAGGGGGGGGGTATTTATATTCAAGGTAAGTATCCAATCCACCATGAATTGGGCCATCTCTCCCCCGCTTTCTGATTTTCTGGTAGGCCTCCGTTTCAAATTTGTTTTTACATTTGTTTCTGTCTGATTGTTCCTCAAACTTCAGGGCAAGATCTCCCATGGCCTTGTGCAATAACTGTATTTCAGATTGATTAGTGCTGGCAAGATTCAGTGCTTCATTTGCAGTTTGAGAATGCCTTTCAGTTGATTAGAAAGGCCATCAAATTTCTGTGCAAGTGATGCCAAAGCAGTGGTCCAGTCACACTTTAGGGCTTGGAGAATTCTTTCTATGTAGGCATCTGAGTCGGCCTCCATAGCTGCTGCCGCTTTCAGAGCCATCTTTCCCATTGGGTTTACTGGCATGTTGCACCAGGGTGCTGGCCTCTCAGGGGCGCCCCAGCGAGTGGGGGAGCTGTGCAGCTTTGCCGGCGGCCTCCCCTTTCCCTCCCGCACGCCTGCCAGCTGTGCCCCGTCAACTATATAGCTGGTGGACGTGCAGCTTCCTTCCCAAGCCTCCGCGGGAGGAGAGCGATCCCTGAAGAGGCTTGGGAAAAGGTCGTCAACTCTGGGAAACGGGGTGGGGTGGGGGGCACTGGAGGGATCTTTGCACCACGGCGCCAGATATGCTTAAAATGGCCCTGGCCGCTTTCTTGCCTTTTTGCAAGAGACTGTTGCCTTTAGGCATATCAGTGTCTGAGGCCTCAGATATTGAGCCTTCAATTTGCTCTTTTAAATCAAAATGTGCAAACGTACTTCTAGGTCCTTTAAATCCTTGAAGCATTACCGTTCCTGGTGTGTAAAATTTTTGCTAGTTCCAAAGCCTGTGGTTGTCCCTCAATGCGATTTTCACCGCATTGTGTTCAGAGACATAAGATTATGCCGACATTTACGTAGCTTTGCAGCTAGCCATGCCCCCCCCCGTAGCACAAGAATAGTGTGCTGATTGGGGGGCAGGGAGGAGAGGAAGGAGGGTTTCTTTTGTAATTCCTTCACTTTTCTGCCATTTTCCTACCCAAAATCATTCTCACCCCCACTGTGACACTGGGTAGAATATATAGGGTGCACCTATATTTTCCTTTGCAGGGAGAAAAAGCCGTCCAGGAAGGGAAATTTAGAATAAACAGCCGGACAGGAAAGAATTGAGCAGCCCCATCACATATCATTTTTCCACTCAAGCTGGCAGCCTTTCATGGCTGCTACTCAGCAAAAGAAAAATAATAATTGGGAGACTGCTCATGTAACTTCTATATAACATCTGATTTGGTCACAAATTTAGGCAAAAAATTCTATACAGTACATGCTTACTATTTAATGAGTTCAATGGGACAAATCAGAAGTGAGTAGACTGTGTCAGTCTATGTCAGGTATGGCAAGGTAACGAAGATGCAGACAGCATGAAAACAAATATTTAAAGGTGACCTTTTAACTCCAGTAAATGTTCTTACTGCAAGCCCTGCATTTGGAAGGGTTTGTTGTGGAAGCAAAGCTCCTGAGCAGAACCAATACCAGCAGGGGCTGCATTTAAAAGCTGCTCTGAGGCTGTTTCTTTGCAGCTATGTATCTACTGCTCAACCACAGGCATCTTATGACATCTTATGATGTCAGATGTGAGGGAGGGCCTCCACCAGGCCAAATTTGGCTTACATGTCTGAGATTTCCCATGGCTATGGTTACTCAAGTTGTACACATAACTACGAAAACCATGGCTATTTTAAAGTAGAAATTTGCCACAATGAGCAGGGAAATGAGGATACAGAATGTAGGACTTTAGATATATCCACTAATTCTGTCTGGCTTAACTGATAATGGGATTCATATCTTCATGTAAGCCTCTGCCTTGTGGTTCAAGTTTGGTGTACACTGTATTAAGTAAGAAAACAATTCTTGAAAAATAGGTAAGTTTATGAACTTTAATAAAAACTAAACATAGTCCTGATGGTCCAAAAGGGGGAAAAACTGGATTTTGAACTTTATTAATAAATACATCAGTAGCAGTATACATATTGAAAAATACTAAAACAATTGAACAGCATGTAATATGAGTCCCTTTTTAAATAAAATAGTTCTATTATACATCTTTGCAGACCAGAGACAGACTTCGAATTCTCTGGAATTTAAAAGGATGAATGGGGGGAAAGTACTACAACAAACAGTTAACACTTGTGCTTTTTTGGGATAAAATATACGTGTTTTTCTTTCTTCCTTTCTTAATTTATCTAAATTATTTTTAAATATGCAATTTGTATACAAATTGAGACTTTTACGCTGTAGAAAATATTGCGACTATTCCAATTGTCATAATGAAAATACTCAGCAGAATGTTTTGGTCCCAATTGTTGAGTGACTAAGGCCTCAAGCAACATTATTTTCTGCATATAGAAAATGAAGGGGGAAATCCTGGCTTGTACAGTTAAGAGTGAGCACTCTGGAATGGTTGATCCAAAGCAATCTTAACTCTCCAAACCAATCATTGGCCACCAAATTTGACCAGCAATTTTAGAGGAGACCAAAGATGCTACACTGCTTGTGCTTCTTATGATAACACCCTCAACAATTTTTTTTAAGCCTTATAAGACAAGGCCTGCCATAAGTGGATTGGCTAGTGACCCTTCTTTTTAATCAGCGTTACCCAGAAGTCTAGATGGTACTGCTTATTAAATAAATAATAATAATAGGAAAGGGTACTGTTCTCCAGTTACTGACTCCATGAGATTAGGTTCAGAAGCAGGGGACTGGACAATTGCAGAGTAACCACCATATATACCCGGCACTTCAGGTTCCAACCCATTAGATACACAGAATAACATCGTTTTGAAACTGTACAGTGTGAAAAGTTAGTTGATTATGCTGGATAATAGGACAACCTGCTTTCTTATAACAGAATAAATATCAGATACCCAGCAACAGCCATTCTTAGCAAGATCAGACATAACATGAAGGACACTTTGTTCAATGTTTTGCTAATTCTTCTTAGCACACTGCAAACAAGCATCTAAAGTTAGCTCCATTTCCTTTAGATCTGTTTGCATTCTTTTTTTTTTTAAATGAAACCAATCATGTAACATAAAACTTACTTAAGACAAAATTAGTATCAAGGCGCATTTTCTTTGGCTCAGTTAGTCCATAAAATAGTTAACAGCTCCTTTCTTTGAGGACACTCTCCTTCCTGAGATATTGGTACATGTGCAAAATAAAGAGGGAGGAATGGAGATGAATTTTGAAACCTTCTTCCCATAATCGTGCAAATCTGTTCAGAAAATGCAGCTCAAATGCAAAAAACAAAACAAAACAAAAAACAAAAAAAATCAGCAACAAAAAATCCACAAAGACCAGGATCCAGAGAAATATGTGCAACTGGGATTCCCCACTCCTACTTCATTTTCAAGCACAGCAGCCTCCTTCTTGGTAGTGGGTCATAAATAGGCTCTCTGGAACACAGTCAAAGTCTTCAAAAAAACAATCATTTTAATTTACTTGTTTCTGAAAATTCAGTGTTCTTTAAACCTATAAGAGAATGAAGGATATGAGCAGTCAAGAAACAAGAGTTGATATATCTTGATATATAGTAATTACTACCTTCGAAGTAGGAAGCCCCACCACCCCCTTAATTGCCTTTTAGCTTTCCGAGTGACATCTCACAATAGCTCAGGGCAAGGAACAGCTGTTTTAATTAAATATAATTATCTATCATGGTCTTTAAGGTAAAGGTAAAGAGATCCCTGACCATTAGGTCCAGTCGTGACCGACTCTGGGGTTGCGGTGCTCATCTCGCTTTACTGGCCGAGGGAGCCGGCGTAGAGCTTCCGGGTCATGTGGCCAGCATGACAAAGCCGCTTCTGGCGAACCAGAGCAGTGCACGGAAACACCGTTTACCTTCCTGCCAGAGTGGTACCTATTTATCTACTTGCACTTCGTGCTTTCGAACTGCTAGGTTGGCAGGAGCAGGGACCGAGCAATGGGAGCTCACCCCGTCGCGGGGATTTGAACCGCCAACCTTCTGATCGGCAAGCCCTAGGCTCTGTGGTTTAAACCACAGCGCCACCCGCATCCCATCATGGTCTTTATTCATATTTAATATATAGATTCATAAATGAAATCAATAAAATAAAATCAATAATCAATAATCAATAAATAAAACAGCTAAGACATTTCTATGCCCACTCCTGGCTGCTAAAAGCTTAACTAACCCAAAAGTGGTGTACAATAGCTTTTGGAAAAGGGGATGTTATCTCACTGGATTAGGGCTAGTGTAAGGGAAAGCCCTTCCCGTTGCTCTTCAATACTGAGTGGCTACATATACTGCAAATCATCTAGAGCCCAAGCTCCTTAATTAGCTATCTTTAGCACCCTGAAATGGAATGAAACAGAAACTTTGTGCAGTAGAGTATTGGTTTTATAAACTCCTTACTGTCCAGGCCTATCAAGAATCAGTATAGTGTGCCTCAGACCAGCTGCAGAATCAGATATGGACACAGTCCAGTTCCACTTTAATTTCACACGTTTGTAATTTTCCTAGTGGTAGGAAAGTATAAGGTGTATGCATAAAAAGAGAGTGACGTGTGCTGAAGGAGATGTTTGCTGCAGCAACTCCTGCTGGCAAAAGGCATTTTACAAACTGGAAGAAGACCGTGAGTATCTAGACCTTTTCTAGACCACAGCCTAGGAAGCAAAGAACTTGCAATTTAAAAAAGGGTGACAAATAACATGAAAACAAGTATCAGAGATATTTGGACTCATCTTATCTGCTCTTGCAACAACTAAAAGATTTTTTAAATAAACAAATAAAACATTTTCAAACAATTATTTGAGAAGCTGATAAATAGTACAGAAATCCAAACATAGAAAAAGAAAGAAAATTGTCACGTTGTTGTTGAATGGAAAGATATGTTAGCTAAATATAATGTAAACATAATGTATTGGCACACAGGAAGTTAAGCCAAAACTTACAGGGTGCGATCCAGACTACATCGAAGTTCATTTCGTATAAGGCGGAGCAAGAACTGTATAGATAAAATAAAATAAAAACAGTGTCAAGAGCAAAAATGGCGCCTGACATGAATTCTTCATGTAAATAAAGATGGTGTCTTAAAGTGAGGGACTGGGCAGCATTCAGGCAAAAGTGAGGGCAGACTGGAGGGAATGAATTCTCTTAGGACGCTGACAAAAGACCATGGCAACTTATGTCACAATAATGACATAAGTCTTTAAGGTGCCACAATACTCTTTTGTTGTTCTTGCTACAACAAACTAATGTGGTTACATCTCTGTAGGCCAGGTACCTGAAGCAAAGAAATGAAAGGAGGTACTTGGGTTACCTGGATAAAAGTGCTGTTTATGGATTAGTGGCAGATTCGCATCTTCTAGTGTAAAGGGGCCAGGATGTGCAATGGATCTAATTTTTTCATATGGGGAACTTGGCAAACAAAAGGTTTTTGGAAGTCGCTAATTTAAACAACTGCCCCCTTTTAAGCACTGGACATATAAATTAATCCATTGGTCACCAAAAGCCCACTATAGCCCCTGTATAATGCATGACATATTAATCTGCTAGCCAAATATGCAGCATAATGAACCATGCACAGTACAGTGGTACCTCGGGTTACAAACACTTCTGGTTACAGACTCCGCTAACCTGAAAGTAGTTCCTTGGGTTAAGAACTTTGCCCCACGATGAGAACAGAAATCACGCGCCGGCAGCACAGCAGCAGCGGGAGGCCCTGTTAGCTAAAGTCGTATCTCAGGTTAAGAACGGTTTCAGGTTAAGAACGGACCTCTGTAACGAATTAAGTTCCTAACCAGAGGTACCACTGTATTATGTCTGAGACCAAGTGTAAATGTAAGTGCAGAGAAGCAAAAACTGTAGCCGCAAATTGCTGAAGAGCCCAGTAGAGGGAGTGTAAGCCTGTTGGGAAACGGATTGATGTGCTAACTAGGTTGTCCTTACACTATTCTGAAAGGGTATCGCCATCATTTCCTTAAGTAACTAGGTTTATCTCTCTGATATAACGGAACTGTGAGGGAGAGACCCAGTGCTTTTTTTTGGGGGGGGTGCAGCGCTCAGTGGTATGCATACCCCTAAACATTTTGTGAAGCAAAGTTTGCCCTCATTGAGGGGCAGTATTTCAATATGAGTAGGAAAATGAGAGTACCCCTAAACATATTTTTTTTTAAGGAAAAAAGCACTGGAGAGACCCCAGAGTAGAGTGGGTAAATGACTACTAGAGATACAAGATGTCAAAGAAATAGACAACTATCTGACTTTTAGAAGATATCTGAAGGCAGCCCTGTTTAGGGAAGCTTTTAATTGTATTTTAATATTTTGCTGGAAGCCGCCCAGAGTGGCTGGGGAAACCCAGCCAGATGGGCGGGGATTGATTGATTGATTGATTGATTGATTGATACTATTATACACAAGAGCTTTGTGTGCATGTAATTTAAGAACACTTCTGCAGCAAAACACCTGCTGAGCTGACTGCAGCTGTCCCTGTTGCCATCTTTGTTATGCCAGAGAGGGTTTTGCTCAGAGATTAGCACTCTGGGAAATTGTACACAGTGCTGAAGCCGGAAAGGTCAAGCACTTGGTTCAGCAGCCTGCTAGATGCCGACGAGAAACCGTTTTAAAAAGAGGAACAGAAAGAAAAATGAACCCCTTCCTGATGCCTCCTGCTTAGAAGAGCCTACAAAGGTGGCCCTGGAATTTTCAACGGCATTCCCCTCTCCTTCCAGGAGGAATTGAGAAGGGAAAGGATTTATTTTTCTTTTGGCAAACTTTTAAACTAAGTTTAATGATGGCAGGCACACCAAGGTCCTGCTCTGTTGAATTTGGCTTAGCCACTGCTTGACTAAACAGCGTGTCTGCTGCCACACAACGTTTAAAACAGTAGCAAAGGGCCCCTCCCCTTCCCCTTCCAACACCATCTGATAAGTTGTGGGGTGGGTGTGTTGAGAAAAAGTGGGGCAATCAGGGGAATGAGGTGAAAGCAGGCAGCAGATGTGGAGGGACCAGGGTAACTGGCTATTCAGGCCTCTTCAGGGCAAATTGCCCTAGGCTCCTTGAAACCTAGCAATGCAATGGTCGCTGGTGGTTCCTTCTCAGCACTAAATTCATTTGACGAGCACAAGTACACAAATCGTCTGCATCTTCTGCAATAATTCTCAAATTACAAACAATGTTCTCGAGACAAACAGAAGGATTATTATGCAGAGCAAAGTCACAATGAGAAAGTGTTTTTTTTTAAAGCAACAACAACAACATTTTGCCACCCTCCAAGAAGGACTGTCCTCTCAGTAATATTTCAGAAGATGGAGCTACAAACAGAGATGAAAAGGTTTATCAACTCAGGGTGTGTATGTGTGTGTTGCGGGGGGGGGGGGAGGGATTATTGAAACCCTTATGCATAAATGAGGCTTGATTTTACAAATTGGATTCAATGTATTAACTCTTGAAGGAACCATTTTAGTATCTCCAGTTCCCTACCACTTCCTTAAATGAAATGTGAAGACACAAAAAAACTACCAAAGCATACTAGCAGCTCCTACCCCGGCCTTTTAAAGGTTCTATCTTTGATAGTTTCTACTAAAACCTATATTACTATGGTAACCTAATGCTTTCGTGGGGAGGTGGTGGTTAAATATGAACAATTCTTAGGTGCCAACAATTGCATATTTAAGCTACATATAAGATTTTATAAAACTTACTGAATCCTCAAAGACAAAGTTTACCTTGCAAGAGGGTTTTCCAGTTAGGAATTGTTGCAGAGAACTTAAACGATTCCCTCAAAGGAAATTATGATATATATATTTTTGGCCCTAGCAAGGTTGGATGTTAGCATAACTACTGATTTCACACTTACAGCAGCAAAAATTATATATATATATATATATATATATATATATATATTTGCTTTCGTAGATTTTCACGGGTACAGGAATGCAGGTTTTGGTGTCTTCGGGTGTCTTCCCGTGTAAGAGTTGGGGTGTCTAGGCGACGTTTCGACGAGGTCTCACTCGTCATCTTCAGGCTGGTGCTTTCGGCTTCTTGTTACTGGAACAGAGCAGGATCTCAGTGTTTGAGTTCCTATAAATACTGTTGAGGGGGTGTGGTATATAGCCTCCAACGTTCTGGGCAGAGGGGAAGTTCCCAGGTTAGTGTGTCTTTTCTTCTTTTGTTCCTTAATTACTTGAGGGATATCTTGAGTGATTTCTTGAGTGATATTCTGAGTACCACTTAGGTGGGTCATTAAGTGTGGATTAGTTGCTAAAGCTTTCGTGTCTTGACCTCTTGAGCTTGTGAAGAGTTTTTCTGAGAAGATGGCTGTACTGCACTTAGTTGTGCTCTGGCTTGGCTTCGTGTATAGGGGCGAGCTGTGGTTTTGTGCCCTGTGCCAGCCAGATCTGTGTAGGGATTGCAGAGGGGTGCAGCATCCGGAGGTGCCACTATGGTTTGGCTACTGGATGGAGTCTGTAATTTATCTGTGGAGAGGGTCTGGGTTTGGGTCTGGTGTGGTTGATTGGTGATGGCGTTCTGTGTGCCTCTGGTTCTGGTGTCGGTTTTTGTGGGGAGGGCTAATTTCCAGATGTCTGGCAGGCGGGACGTGTCGTCACGCTTGTTCATGTTGTGGGGGTGTTTCTCTATCTCGATGGCTTCCATGATTATTCTCTTGTGGTGATGTTCCATGTTAAAGAGCAATTTGGAATCTGCAAAATTAATTTCGTGTCCTGTTTCTTTCATGTGTTGGAAAAGAGAGGAGGTTTTTTCTTCTTTTTTGACGGCATTCTTGTGTTCTGCGATACGTGCATTTATTCGTCTGTTTGTTTGTCCAATGTACGTGGCTGGGCAGACTTTGCAGGGTATTTCATAGACCCCTTGGTTTTCCAACTGGATTTTATCTTTGGGGTTTCTGAGGATATTGGCTATTTTTTGGTTGGTGCAAAAGGCTGTTTTGATATTGTGTTTATGGAGGATTTTGCTAATTTTATCTGTAGTGCCCTTGATATAAGGAAGGAGGGCCATGCCATTGTTTTCTTCTGTGTCTTGGTTTTTGGGGGGTGTTTCTTTTTGGATTAGCTTCGTAACCCTGTTTTGCTGGTATCCATTGGCGATTAACACATTTGAGAGATTCTGTAACTCAGTTGTCAAGTGGTCTTTGTCAGCCAGGCGTTTGGTTCTAGAGATGAGAGTCTTGGCTACGGAGTTTATTTGTGCAGGGTGGTGGTGTGATTGTGCATGTAAGTAGCGGTTGGTGTGTGTTTTTTTCCGGTAGATAGTGTGTCCTAAGGAGCCATCAGGTTTTTTGTAGATTAGGACGTCAAGGAAGGGAAGTTGGTTGTTGGCTTCTATTTCCATAGTGAATTGTATTTTGGGGTGTAGGCTGTTGAGATGTGTGAGGAAGCTATCTAGTTTTTCTTTCCCGTGTGGCCAAATTACAAAGGTGTCGTCAACATATCTGAGCCAAAGTTTGGGTTTGTGTTCTGACTTGTCTAAAGCATTGGTTTCAAAGTGTTCCATGTACAAATTTGCGATGACCGGTGAGAGGGGTGATCCCATAGGTGCTCCTTCTATCTGTTTGTATCTTTGTCCATTGTGGATGAAGTACGTGTTGGTTAGGCAGTGGTTGGTCAGGTCCAGGATGTATTCGGGGGGATTGTATTTGTTTTGAATGGCTGTCAAGGCTTCATTAATGGGCACTCTCTCTTCACTCAAGTGCCCATTAATGAAGCCTTGACAGCCATTCAAAACAAATACAATCCCCCCGAATACATCCTGGACCTGACCAAACACTGCCTAACCAACACGTACTTCATCCACAATGGACAAAGATACAAACAGATAGAAGGAGCACCTATGGGATCACCCCTCTCACCGGTCATCGCAAATTTGTACATGGAACACTTTGAAACCAATGCTTTAGACAAGTCAGAACACAAACCCAAACTTTGGCTCAGATATGTTGACGACACCTTTGTAATTTGGCCACACGGGAAAGAAAAACTAGATAGCTTCCTCACACATCTCAACAGCCTACACCCCAAAATACAATTCACTATGGAAATAGAAGCCAACAACCAACTTCCCTTCCTTGACGTCCTAATCTACAAAAAACCTGATGGCTCCTTAGGACACACTATCTACCGGAAAAAAACACACACCAACCGCTACTTACATGCACAATCACACCACCACCCTGCACAAATAAACTCCGTAGCCAAGACTCTCATCTCTAGAACCAAACGCCTGGCTGACAAAGACCACTTGACAACTGAGTTACAGAATCTCTCAAATGTGTTAATCGCCAATGGATACCAGCAAAACAGGGTTACGAAGCTAATCCAAAAAGAAACACCCCCCAAAAACCAAGACACAGAAGAAAACAATGGCATGGCCCTCCTTCCTTATATCAAGGGCACTACAGATAAAATTAGCAAAATCCTCCATAAACACAATATCAAAACAGCCTTTTGCACCAACCAAAAAATAGCCAATATCCTCAGAAACCCCAAAGATAAAATCCAGTTGGAAAACCAAGGGGTCTATGAAATACCCTGCAAAGTCTGCCCAGCCACGTACATTGGACAAACAAACAGACGAATAAATGCACGTATCGCAGAACACAAGAATGCCGTCAAAAAAGAAGAAAAAACCTCCTCTCTTTTCCAACACATGAAAGAAACAGGACACGAAATTAATTTTGCAGATTCCAAATTGCTCTTTAACATGGAACATCACCACAAGAGAATAATCATGGAAGCCATCGAGATAGAGAAACACCCCCACAACATGAACAAGCGTGACGACACGTCCCGCCTGCCAGACATCTGGAAATTAGCCCTCCCCACAAAAACCGACACCAGAACCAGAGGCACACAGAACGCCATCACCAATCAACCACACCAGACCCAAACCCAGACCCTCTCCACAGATAAATTACAGACTCCATCCAGTAGCCAAACCATAGTGGCACCTCCGGATGCTGCACCCCTCTGCAATCCCTACACAGATCTGGCTGGCACAGGGCACAAAACCACAGCTCGCCCCTATACACGAAGCCAAGCCAGAGCACAACTAAGTGCAGTACAGCCATCTTCTCAGAAAAACTCTTCACAAGCTCAAGAGGTCAAGACACGAAAGCTTTAGCAACTAATCCACACTTAATGACCCACCTAAGTGGTACTCAGAATATCACTCAAGAAATCACTCAAGATATCCCTCAAGTAATTAAGGAACAAAAGAAGAAAAGACACACTAACCTGGGAACTTCCCCTCTGCCCAGAACGTTGGAGGCTATATACCACACCCCCTCAACAGTATTTATAGGAACTCAAACACTGAGATCCTGCTCTGTTCCAGTAACAAGAAGCCGAAAGCACCAGCCTGAAGATGACGAGTGAGACCTCGTCGAAACGTCGCCTAGACACCCCAACTCTTACACGGGAAGACACCCGAAGACACCAAAACCTGCATATATATATATATATATATATATATATATATATATATATATAGTATTTTTCGCTCTATAAGATGCACCAGACAAGGCGCACGTAGTTTTTGGAGGAGGAAAACAAGAAAAAAAATTTCTGAAGCTCAGAAGCCAGAAAAGCAAGAGGGATCGCAGCGCAGTGAAAGCAGCAATCACTTTTGCTGTTCTGGCTTCTGTGATAGCTGCGCAGCCTGCATTCGCTCCATAAGATGCACACACATTTCCCCTTACTTTTTAGGAGGGAAAAAGTGAGTCTTATAGAGCAAAAAATATGGTGTGTGTGTGTGTGTGTGTGTGTGTGTGTGTGTATAATCTGTTAATGGTGTCTACGTAGGAGACTTAGAGAAGTTCTAACAGTAATTGCTTCAATCAGCTTGAAATGTGAATAAAAAACCCATTTTGGCTGGACAACTCATTTATATTCAAGTGCCTCTTTCCCACTTTCACTTTTGCATTAACAGTAGCCAGACATTTAGATATTTATAGCATGAGAGATGCTCAAAAACAATTCAAACCTCACAAGTAGAGACCAAAGCTCCCATTCTCTACATGTATTTTTAAAAATGAGGTCCATCTCCCGCCCCATGGAGCTGAGAAAATCAGAACAAGTTACCTCAACATCATCACATTTATTTTAGGAAACCCAATTATATTAAAATTAAGGAGGAAATTTGATCATGTAGACTGCAGCATAGTACCTTTGTGATAAAAAAGCACTATAAAACAGTGATATACTGTGTAAGTTCCACTCCTGAATGGAAATATAAATCAAGCCATTTGGGAAAATGAGACATTAAAAGTATTAAATAGAACTCTACACAGCTACAACTAGATTCTGACTCAACATCAGGAAGAACTTTCTGATGTTGTGAGTTGTTTGACAGTGCAATGGACTCCCTCAGAAGGTGGTGACTCTCCTCGCTTGTAGATTTTTTAGGCAAAGGTTGGATGGCCACCCGTCATGGATGGTTTAGTTGAGATTCCTGCATTCCAACTCTACAATTTGATGATTCTATGAAATCAATGCAGTCAACGCATTAAACTGAACTCTACATTTTAACAAAGGAGCCTACAGGACACAGAAATATGGTACTATTCCATACTTTGACTTACTAGCAAGGCACAAGCATCTGCTATCATCAGCATATAAAACACATTGTTCCAACCAGAAGGAGAGAGGAGACCAGCTAACAAAGGTCCCAGAGCAGCACCTAAAACACAGGACACATGGGTTAAAGCAATACAGTGCAAGAAGCAGCACATCTGACAGGCTGCATAATATTTTATACGTTCCTGAGATTTCAACATCCATAACATATTCGGAAGTGGCTTCTAGGTATGTCACCACTGCTTCATGAAATCACAAATATTCGTCTTGAAATGGGAGAGGACAGAGGGCTCACCCACACTTACTTTTGCTCTGAATTTCAAGACAGAGGTCTGGACTTTCCAGGTCTGACCGCTTTTCTTTTTTGGCCCTCTGCTTTTCCTGCGAAAACCAGTTATTTACCGCTGAATCGAAGCAAATGGTCATCTGTGGAAAACCAGATTTGCCATTTGCTCTGATTAAATGGTAAAGATGGATTTTTCTGGGGAAAGCGACAAAGCGGGGGGGGGGGGAATGCTCTGATGTGTTCCAGGAAAGTGCTTGGGTTTCCATTGAAAAATAGCTGAGGGGTGATGGGCACAGATTTCCAGGTCTGCAGCTACACTTAGAGTCATTCTACAACTAGGCCCATCAACTGAACTTTTGTTCTTAAGGCAGATATTTTGGGAGCGAAAGCTTACCTACTGAACCTGTTCCATCAATGATAGCTGTAACAGTGGAGAGTGCTTTTGCATTTCCCTTGAGACTTTTATGGGTACCCTTTAAAAACAAAATGTTCAAACCTTAATAATGTTAGCACAGATAGTAGCAATATTAACAATCATTTCTCATTTATACAGTTCCACTTTTTTGAGCTCTTAGGACAGAGAGGTGGAATATAAATGAAATAAATAGTCTTTGTTTCACAAAGCTGAATGGGTGGATCTGGGGGTGCTCAACCTATATCAATCAAAACTAGACATTACAACAGTTTCTCTTAAATGCTTTTGCATTTGGGCCATTTCTGATGTTCCTCTATCTTGTAGTCCCACTACCACCACAGATCAGCAAGTAAAAATTCTTACACACGGTTGTATTGAGTAACTGTAGACTGGGGTACTTTTCCAATACTGGGAAACACTGGCCTGTGAGCGCTCCAGTTGGAGAACAGCCTTTACCAAAGGTGTCATGGGCTTTGAAGACACTCAAACTCAGGACACAAGGTAGAAACGTGCTAAGAGGAAGGTACGCTTGGCAAATCCACACCATGATCAACTCCCACCCGGAAACCAATGTCCCCACTGTAGAAGGACGTGTGGATCCAGAATTGGCCTCCACAGTCACCTATGGTAAAGGTAAAGGGACTCCTGACCATTAGGTCCAGTCATGGCCGACTCGGGTTGCGGCGCTCATCTTGCTTTATTGGCTGAGGGAGCCAGCGTACAGTTTCCGGGTCATGTGGCCAGCATCACTAAGCATCTGGCGAACCAGAGCAGCACACAGAAATGCCATTTACCTTCCCACGTGCTTTCAAACTGCTAGGTTGGCAGGAGCAGGGACCGAGCAACGGGAGCTCACACGGATTCGAACCACCGACCTTCCATTCGGCAAGTCCTAGGCTCTGTGGTTTAACCCACAGCACCACCCGTGTCCCAGTCACCTACGGACTCATTGTTAAAACCGTGTTTATGGAAGACAATCTTACTTGGCTACGAGTGATCGGCAAAGAAAGAAGACTTTTCCAATATTTACATTAAAGGATAAATAAAATGTATTTTCTGAACTCCTCCTTAAAACCATATACTGGAACTTGCTTTATGTCAAGACAGGAGCCTTTCCTAGCTTCATTCTTCTCAAATTGTTTCCTATTGGATTATACAGATATTGGATACACCACCATAAACCCAGTTGTAGATTAGTGAGGATCTTCTTCAAGGGGCCATTCAACTCACACACTTCAAGGATAATGGAGAGCTGGCCTATGGATTCTGTCCTTCTCTAGAACATTATGCCTCCTCCTTTCATGTGTTCCTGTTCTTATTAAAACGAAAAAGACTAATATATTATGAGAACTAACCTGAACAATTAAGACAGATACATACTCACCAAGTCAGCTGAGACAGCTGTTGTGATCAACGCATAAGGGCCATTTACAAGAGCTCCACTGATGAGCAGCATAACTTGAAATGAGATTAAACACAACAAGCAGATTTTCAGAATTTGTGCTCGCTCTAACAATACATGGAGGGTGAAAGATCTATTAATCAATGCACATTTATTTCAAACAGACGAGTTATGAAATTATAAACAGTGGAAGCTCTGTTTTCCAAAATACCTTATATGGTAAAAAAAAAAGGTCACCCAGTAATAAATAGCCAGTGGATTGTTCTTGGTGTATATTTGAAATGAAAGCATGGGAGAAGTTACGTAACAGAGGGGACTGGCATTCTTATCCTCATTTGACTTATTGGTAAAACTGAGCTGATGAGCAGACATTCAACTTAACACAGCCTTGGAAATAAAGGATGAGAAGGCATGGATAACAGAAAGAACTGGGGGCAAATAAGAGCAGAGTGTTGTGTTGTAGTCTGCATAAGACACACTGCTGCCATATCTGCCCTGCCTTGCCTTCTGCCACATTTATTTGCCGACTGCGAGGCAAATGATGGCAATCGGTCCTTGTACCTGTCTCTCCCACAGTGAGAACAAGCACAGAACGCAATAACTTGCTGCTACTGCTTACTTTGGACCTTAGTAGAACCAGTAGACCTCCAAAGGCAAAAGAGAGGCACACAGTGAAATCCTATGCAAGTCTACCTGAGGTTAAGCCCCATTAGGTTCAGTGGGACCCGCTCACATGTACATAAGTTGGCAGAGGATTGCAAGCAAAGGATGCTATCTGCAAGCCACTTGCTGCTGAGCTGTACTTCTGAGCCTGTCAGTCCCGAGCCTCAGTGGCTAATTCCTATTTGCTACTAGTGACCACGCAACTCACAAACAACAACACTGCAATGATCTACTTACTATATTAGACCCTTCCAAAGCAGTAATTACTATTTAGGTATACTAAGTAAAACTATGGCTGAAAATTATCTGTACTACTTATTTCCAGTTCCAGATTGTCAGTCCCAAGTAAGGAAGTAGGAAATATATTTAAATGCAGTGAGGAAGAAAGAAATGGAAGTATATTTTGTCCCTTCGCCCCCCAGACATTCACATGATTACTATCGGTTGGCTAGAGCCCCTCTGTGTGTATGTTTTGAGACTACAGTAAGGAATTTATACACCGAAGACAACATGCGCTGAATTAAGGGAGTAGAGCTAATTCCACTATCTCCCATTAGCTTTTGCAAAAGGCAAGCTATTAGCAGAGAAGCAATTTAGGCTCCAGATCACTGATGTTGCTGTGATTGATATGTGAGATTGTACTTCATGAGCTACACTGCTCTCACGAGCAGATGATTCTCGACTGGGGGGAAAACAACAACAACAAAACAGAACTGGTCTATAAATACCATTAGGAGCGACCATCTTAGACCTATGTTCAGTACTTATATTTTATAATATATTATGAAATACATTCCCAGATATATTTTTAATCATCCCAAATAGGTTAAAAAAATAACGCTAGAAAACAGAGAACTCACCTATGGTGGCCTCAAAGCCCATTTTACTGATTGCTGAAAATAGGTATAGCTAAAGTAGACATAAAGCAACAGTTAGCTCAACTCATCATGAAACTTTAACTTTTCAATAACAAGATCAGTTGTCTTTGCTGGGTATCAATTAATAAATCTGCATTATTTTGCATTGAGGGACCCGACGACAGGCCTGACGAAGCGACTATAGATCTCTGCTATGCAGGATGCAAGGCGAGTTCTAGGATTTTATAGTAATTTTCACATTAGTTAAGGCTAATCCTTCAAGGGGGAAGAGAATCTTATGTTTCAGTGGGGAACAAAGTCACTTAAACAGTTTCAACAGCAGAACATTAAAAATCCACCCCTCCATCGCTAAATCAGCACCAGCTAGCAGACACATCTAATTTTATCTCTGTAGTTGAAACAGCAGGCCGTACCGTGGGTGCTGCAATCAAAAGCATCATGCCACAAGTTGTAGCTCTTTTCTTCAGTCTGTCTGATATTATGCCTGCCAAAATTCCACCTGTGGAAAAAGATTAGGGGAACTGAATCTTAAGTAAGGACATGTTTGCAACTACATTAGACACTACCCATAAAGGGCATCCTTTTGTTTTCTTAAAGAAGTGCCCTGCATATATTATGCATCAATAAAGCCAGTAATACTATCACCAATAATTTTTACAGTGTAATTGATCAAAGTGTAATAAATAAGAAGGGCTCCTCTAGTCTGGCATCCTGTTCTCATAGTGGTCAACTAGGTACCCGTGGGAAACCCAAAAGCACAAATTGTCGTCGTCGTCGCCCTCCTCCTCCTTCTAGAACACACTCCTGTGGTCCCTCAGAAAGTGTACCAGGGACCTTAGGAAGTTTCAGATCTCCTCCTCAGGGGATGAAGAAATAAGTTTGAATTCGCAGGGGGAGATCCAACCTTGTAAGGCCCCTCTCAGCCACTGCGCAAACCTTGACAGGCCTTGACAGGTATCAGTTTGGTCCCTGAAGGAAACAGGATGCTAGAGTAGACAAATCTTTGTAGGGCTCATGTATTCCCATTTTTTTCCTACTCTGTACTCTTTCATTGAGTAACCTTTTTGTTCTGAAGGTTCCAGCTACCACTTTTATGCGGAATGCTCCCAAATCTATTTCCCCATAGCCTCTTCAGTTTCAATCTCTACATGCCCACCGTCATTTCCCACTGGACCTCAGCACAGACACCCATGTGATAGTGACATCCAGACTAAACTACCATAATGCACTCTACCTACATGAGGCTGCCTTTTAAAGGTGCTTCAGAAATTGGTTGGAGCCCGGCACTCGAGTCTGAACTGAAAGTACTGGTGTTGACCTTTAAAGTCCCTATCAGGCAGGGTTCATCCTTGGACACTTTCAAGTGGCATTAAAAACTCACCTTTTTTCATGGCTTGTTGCAATAAATTGTGGTTTGGCTGGAGATTTGATAATCTTGCCTAATTCTGGTAGTTGCATTATTTGGTACTATGTTATATTTTGCTGGAGTATTGTTGGTTTCGATAAACAATGGGTTCAGGTGATCAATATATTCTAAGCAGTGTTAATTGTATTTTTTTGTCCATATGTTGATATAGTCTGTAAATTGCCTTGGGAAGAATGTTATTTTTGAAGGGCGGTATATAAATTTGTTAAATTAAAACATTTCTTGCCAATGTCTGAAATGGAGCATAGCAAAGATAATACTCTTGTTTATTCCTGACTGTTAATTTCAATCAGAAGGCAAGACTCTCTTGGTGGTCTCTGCTCAGAATGAGGAGTACAAGGGCCTGTGAATAGGCTTTTTGATCGCTCTCCCCACTGAGATGTAATTTACCTTGACAGTGTACTTGTTTTGCATACTTCTTTCATAAGGCTTTAGAGGTAGAGATCTGTGATGGGTGAAGTCAGTTTTGAGTACTGACTTAGTTATGTAGGTATTTAGATGTGAACTGGTTTAAATATTGTATTACATTTTGTTGTGCTCCACCTGCTACAAAAACCATCATCTGCTTAATATTCTCTCTCTCAGCTCAGCAGCTCAGTTTGTCTGACCAGTTCCCACTACCTGCTTTTCTCCATAGCTCTTGCCTCTGTGTTTAAGAATATCAAGTCAATTCAGAAACATATAGATTCTGTGTGTGCAATATCAAACACTAAGTCGCAAACTTACCAAAGATTCCTCCAACATCAAATAGTGTGGATAGATCGCCTGCTCGTTTAGCATCAATATGTTCTGTCAGTGAAGGAAATAAAAAAAATACAGCAGGAATTGCTTAGATTTTTTTCAGGAGCCACAAAACTGGCTGACTGCCCCCATATGTGGGGGTCTTGTGTTCATGATGGAAGAAAGGCAAGATATAAGTTTAACAAGCTGGCAGGTGGCACTAAGAATTAAGGTTACATATTATAACGCATACAAAATAGGTATCTGTTCCAAGTTATTCAGGGCAAACCCAGATGTGGTGTGGCAGATCCATGACTAATGTTTTGTTTTGATAACTAGAAGCCCTATGGGGCAACTTTCAAGGCTACAAAAATGGTGATCTGGAAATGGGTGCTTTACTCTTTTCCAGGGTAACTCACCAACTTCCAAAGCTGCTATTAGCAATTACATGGTTGGAAGGGGTGTGTGTATCCTGCTTGATTTTGCAAGGCATCATTACTATACTCTGCAGAAGCAGCATTTTGCAAAGTATAGTAATGATGCCTTGCGAAATCAAGCAGGACCGCCCTCCTATTACATCAGCTGATAGGAGGATGCAATCATCGTTAGCACTGGTTTTGGGTACACAAGAGGTCTCTTTGGGTGAGCGAGAGACCCAGTTACCTGCTTTAATCTCCGATTGTCACTGTGAAAGGGAGGGGGCTCCATTGGGAGGAAGGGCAGGATATAAATTATAATAAGAATAATATCCACCTTGATAATACTATCCTCCCTTTTGTCAGCCATTACTTCCCACTGTAGCAGGAAGGTAAATGGCATTTCCATGTGCTCTGGCATCCGTCATGGTGTCCGGTTGCACCAGAAGTGGTTTAGTCATGCTGGCCACATGACACAGAAAGCTGTCTTAGGACTAACGCCAGCTCTCCTTGCCTGAAAAGCGAGATGAGCACAGCAACTCCATAGTCGCCTTTGACTGGACTTAACCGTCTAGGGGGTCTTTACCTTTTTACATTTACCTTACTTCAGAATACGTTTATCTTTATGTGGATCGCATATACATGATCCTTTAAACACAGATACTTACCTACATTTGTGATGTACAATGGAAGCCAGAAAAGAAAAGTGTAGCTGACCAGTTTGGCAAATAACAGGCAGAGAGAGAATTCTACAACTCCCTACAGAGAACAGAAGATAATTATTTTTTTTAAGCATACTTCCCCCCCCCTCCAATTTTAAAGGTACGATGGCTTATATTCAGGCCAATATTCATCATTGAGTTTCTTAGTCATTTTATACAAAAAATAGCGCTAATCCGCTAATCCTTCAATGGGCTTGCTTCGCAAGACGAAAAAACCGCTAGACAAAGAGAATCACAGAACGGATTCTTTTCGTTTTGCGAGGCACCACTGTAAATAAAAATGTCTTAGCCTGTGTTTCTGTGGGGAGAGCATTCCACAGATGAGGAGCCACAGCTGGAAAAGCCGATTCTTGTGTAGCTGCCCTCCACATTTCCATTAGATGAGACACACATAAGCCCTTGCTGAAGACCAGTGGCGTAGCGTGGGTTGTCAGCACCCAGGGCAAGGCAAGTAATTTGCGCCCCCTAACCCGTGGATTTGCACCCCCTAACCTGTGGATTTGCGCCCCCTAACCCCCAGATGTTGCGCCCGGTGCGGCTGGCCCCCCCTGCACCCCCCACGCTACGCCACTGCTGAAGACTGCGAGGCCCAGGCTGGTTCATGGTTCAGATATTGCACACAACCAGTGAGGGGAAAAGGTACCTCCGATTGATGCATTGTGTTTTGTTTCCATGGCATGGCTACTGTCACTGGAGAAGCTGACATAGTAGAAGCTATTACTATTACTTTCATCTGCTGAAAAAGATAAGGGCCAAGCCTCAGTCCAGATTTGAAGATGGCGACGTATACTCACAGGTATTCGCAAAGCTCCAGAAAAACTTATGGCAGACTTCCTGTTTTCAGTTTCCTCACAGCTTCCATTGTTATGATTCAGTGACTTGTTGCACTTCTCATTGTCAGGCAGCAGGCAGTGCTTCTCTGGATCCTACAAAAGACCCCATCAAGTTCAATGAAGGTAATAAACCAAGCCACTCATATATTAATGTACTGTTAACATGAAATAATTTTGCATTTTAATAGGTTAATTGGAACCATAAACTACTTTTGAAACACCAATGGCTGAAGCAATTTAAACTTACTTATGGAATCATGTTACCTGCTGCAAGACCAATTCTCATATGACATATTCAACTTGACAAAAATGCCATTATGTATGGATTTCTTCAAGCGTATGCCACATGGCCTTATTAGCTAGTACTTTCTTAGGGGAGGTCTTTCCTCAAGATATTAACAGAATTAGCCCCATTCCAAGAGGTGTTTTCTTAAAGGAGGAAACACACTAACTGGACAGTAGGACATAGCAGCTTCATATGGAAGTAGGTCGTTAGATTATGGGTTTTTGGTGCGTAGTATCTAGGCAACATCTCATGTATTTGAAAGTGTAAGGCAGCCTTTCTCAACCTGTGGGTCCCATCACCCCTAGCTAGCAAGGCCAGAGCTCAGGGATGATGGGAATTGTAATCCAACAACATCTGGGGACCCACAGGTTGAGAACCGCTGGTGTAGGGTGATTAATAGGAAGACATGTAAGCACACCATGAGCAAATCAGAATGAATGAAGGATGGATGCTCATTTTCATATAACCACCCACAAACAAATCAGAAAGAAATAAATCACAATAAAGACTGGATGCAATTTGAGCACCCCATAAGCTTTGCGCCTGCAAATCAGGATGAATGCTGAACAAACAGGCCACTTGGAGGAGCCCTGAGTCTGTAGGAAGAAGTGGAAGACCTTGGCCAAGGATAGTTGCTACTGCTCAGGCTATTATGAACTTTCTTGTCCAGGTTTTTGTGCATAGAATCTGTGTACCCTGTTCTCTGTGTGCAGAGAGCTAAATCATTATCCACATTTGGGTGGTGCTGTTAGTTTTACAATCAATAAGATATTGCATAAGCCACTGGGCAATAAATTTTGCAGAAAGAAAGATACTGCTAAACATACCTATTGCACTGCTAACTTGAAGCAAATAAATACATATTTACGTGCCCTCCAACATCTTGCAGGATAAGACAGGGCCACTCTTGCATACACAAAACACCCTTGTTCTCATACTAATGATCTATTATTACTCCTTGCTGAAAGCTGCTGTCTACATGCTACTCAGCACACCCACATTTCTCTGCAATGCTTTCTAAACCACATGTATTCGTAAGTGTCCTCTGTTAAAAACTTGAGAATGCATTGCTTAAGCACACAATGAATTTGGTTCTAATTCAATAAAATAGCTGAAACTGAAACACATTCACTGAAATTAACTGTCAGGATATGCAGTTGCACAGGGCTGGAAGGGAAGCTTATGCACATGTGCATATATACTAACATTCTTTTAAAAATACACCTTCCAAGTCTTCCCAAAGGCAGAAGGGACAAAATAGAAACACTGATTTACCAAGGGCAGATAACAGAAGGTCACATCTGTCTCTCATAAACAGGGACAGTTGGAAAATATGTGATTAAGCAAATGTTGCTTCATGCAGTCATCCCCCCCTCCCTCAAAGCATTAAGGTAATTTGCTTAAATATGAATTCATGCAAGCTTTGAAAAATCTAATTATGAAAGTATTTTTGATTTACCCAAGATAAGCTTGTTTTCTTAGCGCTTAATTCTGGTTTCTGAATGGTGTATCTATCTGGCCCATTCATGTAACTTTTTGAATTCTGAAAGATATTTTTATAAGACATATTAAGAACAATCCTACTTGAAGGAAAGCCTTATTAAAGTCAATGAGGCATCTAAATAAACATTAGGATTAGGCTTCAATCTTTTTTCTCTTTTAACTGCAATGACAACTGGAAAGCTTGGTAATACATAAACTCAGATACTTTCCCTTATACTGCACATGAGGCAAACATATTTAGCCCATTCATCTTGGCCCATGTGGGGTTTTTTTGTGTGTGTGTTTCATGAACACTTCCCTATTTTCCACCCCAGATTTTTTGGGGGGAGGGGTTCACATAGGTTTATTACGGGAAAGTAGTGCTTTCAAGCCTTTGAGGTGTACAGAAGTCTTTCAAGCAGAAGGTTCAAGAAAAAGAGGGGAAATGAGACCCCCCCAGCTTTCACTCTGAACCATCTGCTTTTCTCCTTTAGGTACACCCACCATACCCCACATATGCTGGTTGAAAACTAGTATTGTGAAACTGGAAATGGAGAAAATGCAATTAATGAGGTCCCTAAAAGTCATTACTTACACTGGATGATGAACTTGTACAGTTTGCATCCCTAGGATCTGAAATAACACAACAGAAACACAGAAATTCATGGATATCTTCCAAGCGCTCATGGAAATGTTTATGGTTTGTTTTATAAAATGCTGCTAACACACAATATCTAAAAATGCATGATTATCATGAAAGCAGGCTTCTGACTGGATGCAAATTTTAATAACTGCATTGTGTCAACTCCAAGTTACCCATAATCTTGGTTTGCAACCAAACCTGGAGGTGAGGATATAAGACTGCAGAATCACATACACATTCTTCTGCTCCATTCATCCACTTACCCGGCATGCACACTCAACCTCTTTTTTTAATGCAGCACAAGCTAGAGGATTTTGTGTGTGTATGGTCTATGAACAATATTGATCAATTACATTTATTGCAACCCAGAACCTGCTGTTTTGCAGAAATTCATTTCGGAACAGGTACTTACGTTCAATAAGAAACAGGAAGCAGACAATCCCCATTAAAGCTATTATAACGCCAGGCACCACAAAGGACAAACCCCAGGAGGTAGACACCCAATAGCCAGCTATTAGGGACCCTAAAATATTCCCCACTGAAGTGTGCGAGTTCCATAATCCCATGATCAATCCTCTCCTATAATAAACAAAGGAAAATGGTCTCTTTTAGAACTTCTCATCAACATTCATTTTACCCAGGTGAGACATTAGTGCATTTAAGTTTTCAGTACTTGAAATACTTCGAGTTGGGGGGTGTCTAGGTAGATTTTGTGTTGGGTTCTGATGTGCTTTCCTATGTATGCAGGACTGGCCCAAGAATTTGGCCTGCCCAAGGTGAAGGACAAGATGGTAGCTCCCCATTCCCCATTCAGATGTTGTTGACCAGCATGGCAACTGAATTTGACTTTAGCACTGTTGTTGGGATAGCGTCCTCCACCACACCAGAGAGTAGCAGGCTAGGATAGAGGGTGCAGGGCAGCCTAGGTGGCACAACACAGCTTTGACCTCCAACATCTTGCCATCATTCATTCACCGCCCTGCCTGGCAGCCGCTTGCTACCTGCTCAAACAAAAAACTACAGTGCAGCAGAAGTAGCACCTGCATGAATCATGTGAGCAGAGCAGTGCCTGCTAGCATTTGTGACCTATGCTGTCTGCCTCTCTGCCTGCTTGCTTAGAGAAGAGCATTTCCAAGCAGCACTCCCCATGACATATTGGAAGAAGGCAGGTAGATGAGACCAGCCCAGGTCAGCAACAAGCAAGCAGCCAGAGAAACATCTGGGAGCAGTTGCTTCACTTTGTCTAGTCTCAGGGCTTGCTCTGGGCTACTCATCCCTGCAGTCCTGAAATGCAGGTTTCTTCAACATGAAGTGCTCCTATTCAAATCCAAAGCAGCAGACAGGAACAGGCACATGACCAGTATGTATGGCTGGCAAAACCTGTGACCAGTCTTGAAGAATGGCATCCTTATTCTCCAAGACATTTCCTATATTCTCAGATAAGTGCTTCAGTATCAAGGGGGTTGTGCCTCTAACATGCCTTTATGCCTATGTGTCAACAAAGACCCCATATACACTTCTCATGCTATCACTTTTCCCTCAGGAACTTCAAATCGCTTAATATGTCACTGTCTTTGATTACACTAACAAGGAATGTTAAATGGCACAACTTCACTGTAAAACATAGCTTTTAAAATCTGTGAGTTACTGAGTTATGAGGCAGACTATTTCACTTAGTTTGCAATGTGTCCAACCCCACCCAAGACAAACAGATTATAAAAGATTTACCTTCCTTTCCCAAACCAGTTGCCAATGCAGGTAACCACACTGGGCCAGCCAGTAGTTTGCACCAATCCATTAGCCATCTGAAATTTAAAAACTTTGCAATAGTTATCTTGAAACAACTGTTTCACCAGATAATGCAGTATGTCCAAGAAGCCAACGTTAAAAACAATATTCAAAGTTGTGTTAAACATATCAGTCAAAGACCACAAAGCTTGCACAGCCTAGTCAATCCTCATTGTTATATATGCTTTGTTTCCTAGACAGCAATGTCAACTCTCCCCCCTCCCCCACTTGCCAGTCCCACTGATCGCAAGTGAATAATGACCATCCATTTATTCCCAAATGCTCTAGAGGCAAACTAAGTCCTGGGGGCCGGATCTGGCCCAATTGGCTTCTAAATCCAGTCCGCGGATTTAGTGTGTTTTTACATGAGTAGAATGTGTCCTTTTATTTAAAATGCATCTCTGGGTTATTTGTGGGGCATAGGAATTTGTTCATTTCCCCCCCTTCAGAATATAGCCTGGCTCCCACACAAGGTCTGCAGGACAGTGGACTGAAAAAGTTTGCTGACTACTGCTCTAGAGCACCGTTCCCCAATCTGTTGTTCTCCAGATGTTTTGGAAGGCAACTTCCATCAGATCTAGCCAGCATAGACAATGGTGAGTTGCTGGGAGTTGCAGTTTAACACACCTAGAGGGTGCCAGATTGGGAAAGGCTCCTCTAGAGCAGCTTCCACAGCTCGTGTGCCAGCATGAAAGAGAAGTCATAGACTTCCTAACAGTTCAACACTTAGTAGTGATTTCCCTTGCCAACACATTTTTGTTAAGTTGTGGGTGAACATATCAGATGACACAACAATTCTTCAAACAGCTCTTGTTTATTCACAGGCCAGAACAGAACTGAACTGAAGGGTTCAGCCAGCCTGCTTATATAGAGCTCCACTACAACGCAACAGTAACCACTGAACATCACTTTCAATCCCTTATTTGCATATGTGAACCTGAGTGAAAATTATCTACAGTATAGATAGATAACAGGGTGAGAAGTTCAGTACATAACAATTTGAAAGTTCCTGATTGTGCATTGGCAGCTGCATTTCTACTAGGCCCACACTTGATGTCTCAACTAACATCACATGTGAGGCAGGTGGGCATGAATTAGGGAAGACAACTTCACTAGGCCCACACTTGATGTCTCAACTAACATCACATGTGAGGCAGGTGGGCATGAATTAGGGAAGACAACTTCACAGGCCAAATCTGAACCCCTAGTAGGTCAAGATTGGCCCTCAGGCCAAAGGTTCCTCACCCCTGCAGTATCCTTTGGAACAGGAGGTGCTATGGAAAGGTTGTCATAGGAAACTAAGTGGATTTTGAGGCAGTTCCAGAAAGGCAGTTCTTTTTTTCTTTTTTGGTCATGTCTGAAAATTCCAGGTGAGAAAAGAAACATAGGTGTGCCTACCTGAGCCACAATGTAGAACCACAGGCTGTGTATATTATAGAAGTAACCAAATCCAAACATGGCAGTGAAGAGTCCGCTGGCAAACATCCCTCCAGTGAGATAATACCGGATAGGCAAACGTTCACCTATTATGCCACTGTGAATTCAGGCAAAATAAAAAGGGATTGATTTCTGAAGCATGCTGAGCATATATAACCCGTAACATCTGAAGATATTACATGGGCATTTGCTAAGTAAGCTATGGTTAAAATCCAGAAAATGCAAAGTTTACCAATAACATTGTAGTAGCACTATAATAAAAAGAACAATTTGAGAAACTTTACAAAGTTGAGTTATCGTGAGTTGTTTGTATTCAGTTTTCATATTTCAAGGCAAACATTTTGGTTTGTATTCAGTAACAAGAATCGAAGTCATGAGCTGATAGTGCTCATCTGAAATCACGATCGATTCTTCTCAGCCACAGTAGGGACAGGATTTGAATTTGTTCCTTTTTAAGCAACTTTGGTATGCTACTGTAATAGGGAATATTCTGTACTCTAGAATCTACATTCCTAAAGCCTAGAGCACACACTGAAGAGAATAATATTTAGGAGACCTTCTTTTGCTCCTCAAAAGCTTGTAAGCAACTGAGCACAGTAGAAGATCAGAGATTAAGCAATCATATATTTACAACTTGAAAGCATGAAAAAGGATTTTTAAAAGAGTAAAAGAATTTTACCTCAGATACATCCCAACTGCATAAGCACATAGGAATGAATAATCCAGGGCTCCCAACAACTGTTTGTAGTTGCTCTTATCTAGGAACACATGTTTGTTAAAGTTCATGAGATGGAATTTTTAAGGCACAAATAGCCATTAAAAAGTCTGAACAATACATATTCAGTCTCTTTGCAACTTCAAAGAGGGATTCTAGCAGGTTAAAACAATAGTTTGCTCCGTAAGCAAATTGTGCTTAATCAAATTATATACCTGTATAGTTTGTACCATCATGAATAAATGGATCAGCTTGATATAACGGCCATTCATTATAGTCTCCAGAATTATACCAGGCATTTAAAAAGTGGAACATCTTGCACAGTACAAGATTTATTTTCACAGGTGAAGTTTCAAACATGCCCGAGTTTCCCACTAGCACTGTATAACAAAGTTTGGGCATTCTCTTCCCCCTATTGCCAGCCGCCCTGCCCCACAAACCAGTTGTTATGTGCAGGAGTGCACAGAACTGTGAGGAATTGCAGAACAAAACAACACAATTTTTTCCTTTAGATTATATTCCAGTTTATGGGGGGGGGGGGGATAGACTACTTACCAAATGGCTCCCAACCACAGCGTGACTCATTAGCAATTTTTTTAACAGGCTGAATCTGGATGGCATATTCTTTGTAGGTGTTATGCTCAATAACTTGTGGAGTATTACAGTGCTTATGTAGTTCTCCCTAAATTAAAGTAATAAAATTAATCTAACAGAACACCTCATTGCATAGAACCAAATATACTATTTTTACTTTACGAATATTTCAAATCAGGGCCAGCCCACCTACGAGGCAAGTTGAGGCTGTTGCCTCAGACGGCAGATCTGGGACCGAGGAACATACTGCTTACTGCCGCCGCCATGTTGCCTCAGACGGCAGATCTGGGACCGAGGAACATACTGCTTACTGCCGCCGCCACCTCCTCTGTGTTCTCCCTGTTGTGCCCATGGGGCGCAGAGGTGCAGGCGAGGGCACAGGCAGAGCTGCAGCACAGGCCCAGAACTGTGAGGGACTGTATTGGAGTGTTTTGCCTCAAGCAGCAAAACATCCTGGACTGGCCCTGTTCAAAATAGGTTTTGCTGTTTAGAAACATTTACCAGTCAAAAGGCTTTCTTTCCACCTTAAAAAGGTTTGAATAATAACCTCAATGAAATCCAGCTTTGCAAGCTTTTTTTTTTTTTTTTAAGAAAATTTAGTTATGTCAAGAGACTGCAAATTTCCATGAGGCCTCATCCTTCTTATGGATAAGCAATAAAAGACAAAATTTGACAGAGTATAACTCAATCACTTGCATGCCTCGAGTCAGTTTTCCATACAGTAAAGAGTGGGACTAGTAATAGGAATCAAATACAGGCAGAAAGTTGTCAACATAAGCAGATTTTAAATAGAACAATAGAACCATGCAAAGCTCCGGTCAGGAGCAGTGAGGCAGTGTGGCTTGGCCTCTGTATCCAAAGGTGGAGAGGGAAGGTATTTCATTCTTTTTCCTGTACCATTTCCAGTCTAGCTGGAATGGTTTTGTTTTGGATCCAGCAGATCCATGACAGCCCTGCTCCATTGCCTTGAAGAAATGTGATAGAGGAATATTTCAAAGGTTGAAATTATATATTATTTTAATAGTCTAGGCTATATATATAATTACATATTGTTGTCCAGGAACACTATAACTGCCATGTTGGAGGTTTGGTTGTGTGAGTGTTCCCGTAGAGTGTTATTTGATTGCTGAACAAGTCTGCAGAAATGATATATTAGAGCAGAGGTTGTCAATACAGTGCACTCCAGATGTAGCTGAACTACAACTCTCACAGTATATTTTCACTGGCGACACTGGCTGGGGTTGATGGGAATTAGGAGTCGAACAGCATCTGGAGGGCACGGTATACTTATTCTTGATCCATTCATTTTGTACCTAGTTAAAATGTACAGTTCTAGTGGCTGGATGAGGAAGGACTGCAGAAACATGCTTGTCTGGTAGTGGTTAGAATATTAGACTAGAATCAGGGAAAATCAGGTTCAGATCCCTACTCCAACAGGAAGCTCACTGGCTTACTTTGAGCCAATAGCACACCCTCTGAGCAAGCTAACCAGGTGTGGGGGGTGGTGAGGATAAAATGATGAAGGGGCTTGAAAAAACTATGTATACCATCCTGAGCTCCTTGGCAGAAGTGAGAGTGTAAACAACAAAATAATAAAACAGAGAGATTGTGAATTAGCTAGGACAGAGAAAGCTAATTTGAGTAGATGAGTAAAGATGAGACACAAATTGGATCCCAATAGAATTGGTTGCCATGGATTGAAATGTTGAGCCTTAGCAACATGATTATGGTCTGGGTAGGAATTTGATTGCCTGCTTTGAACATGAGGAGACAGTCTGGAAAAATCTGAAGACTGAGTACATACTTATTTTCAATTTCACAGCACTATAAATGACACTTTTGATTTGCCTTTGTACACATAGCCTTTGTATATTTTCACAGATCATGGGCATCTTGACAATGAGACACCTACTTATAGTACACACAGTGCAGAAGCCCTTGTAGAACTGGATGTTCCACGTGGGCTCTCAATCACTATGAACATTTTAATGTCTTTTTATTACTCTACAGCATGTCACATTTTATTGCTGTATTGTAACGCATATGGTAACAACACTTTTATGTAGCTTTCAAATGTACTTCCTTGTGTGATGTCAGATATGTTAGAAAGATATTTCCTTGTTACTTACCTTAACTATACTGATTGGTTTCCTTGATAAGTGGAAACTAGCATACAGCATAAAAGTCAGGACAAATGTGAGAGCCCTGTACCTGTGAACAGAACAAACATTTATAATTCCATGATTTGCAGCAATACACTTTCAATCATTTTAGGCTGTTCCATTGTTATATCCAGTTTCTCTTATTTATTTCCAATATTTACACTGATGTAGAAGCTAAATCAAACAAGAGTGAAAGGTTAACTACAATAGGTTAAGCAATTTCCGTTTTCATTGCACAATGCTCTAACCATGCCAAAAAACAAAAAAAAACAAAAAATACTGAGATGAACAGTAGTGGTGCCTTTTTATCTTTTCCAGAAAATGTTAATTATTATTAATGAGGTTGGGGGGATGGGGTGGGATGACTGGGGCTGGGGTGGTAGGGTGATTTTTCAAAGCTGCTACACGGTCACATCTCCCACCCCCAGCAGTAACCATATTTTTCGCTCCATAGAACGCACCCGACCATAGGACGCACCTTGTTTTAGAGGGGGAGAACAAGAAAAAAAAATCTCCCCCTCTCTGCTCAGCGCCCCTTCAGCGAAGCGGCAGGAGAATCGGAGCCCCTTCCATTTCTCCTCCCGCTTGGCTGAAGGGGTGCTGCGCAGCTCTCCCTCTCTGCTGAAGCCAGGAGAGTCTTGCTCTCCCAGCTTCAGCAAAAAGAACCCGAAGCCTCTGGAGCTCAGCTGGACTTTCCGCTGCACTCCGGAGGCTTCAGGCGGCTATCCCTGAAGCCTGGAGAGCAAGAGGGGTCGGTGTGCACCGACCCATCTCGCTCTCCAGGCTTCAGTGAAAGCAACACAAAGCCTCCGGAGCGTGGAGGGAGTGCTCCCTCTGCGCTTTGCAGGCTTCGCGTTGCTATCGCTGAAGCCAAGGAGCCTGCATTCGCTCCATAGGATGCACGCACATTTCCCCTTAATTTTTGGAGGGGGAAAAGTGCGTCCTATAGAACGAAAAATACGGTAATTCCTGGCAAATGTCAGACACAACTGGGATCAAGTCCAGAGGCTGTGCCAAGAGGCAGCCACCAACGCTGCTGTGGCTAGTTGAGTCAGAGCAGCTCCCAGGAATCGGTGGCAATTGCTGCATAGCAGTTCTGTGAGGTGTGATAGCCAGATGATAAGCACGGCTGCCCGCTCTTCAATCTGCTCCTGTAGCTGCACCTTTCACAGAAGCTTGATGACCAGAACATAAATGTTGTCGCCTGCCAAACTCCATGCTGTGGAAAGCTTCACCTGGGTTTTTTTTTGCACATCATGGTATTGTTAAAGGTGTAAGAGAAGGCCAATTTCTTTCTGGACAGATGACAACCCTAACCCTAAGTATACCTGGGTTCAAGGAGCAAGAGGGGGGCTTGTCAAATATTGGAAATATTGTATATTTTATATAAATATTATACACACACACACACACACACACCCCCCGCATAAACACATCCACACACCAAATTGGAACTTCACAATTCAGTTTAAAGGAGGACTTTCCTCTTCCCAAACACAATACAAAGCACAGGTATCCTTTTCAATTTTTCAAGCATAATAGTACAGAGGTACCTCGGAAGTCGAACGGAATCCGTTCCGGAAGTCTGTTCGACTTCCAAAACATTTGGAAACCAAGGCGCGGCTTCCAACTGGCTGCAGGAAGCTCTTGCAGCCAATTGGAAGCCACATAAGACATTCAGGTTCCAAAGAACATTTGCAAACTGGAACATTCACTTCCGGGTTTGTGGCATTCGGGAACCAAAACGTTCGAGTCACAAGGTGTACATCAACCAAGGTACGACTGTAGTGATGATTATAATGTAAAGTCTATACAGAAATATACCTTTAAGCAAAATGCATCACTGTTCATTCTTATTAGAACTTAATATTTGAATTGAGATTTATTTAAGAGGAAGTCAAAGCCTGACCAGGCCAAAGCAATAGACTATAACTTACCACTGGTCTCTTGTAAATAAAGTGATCAAGCGAATCCCAGGTGGAAGTTCAGCCATTTACTTGAGTATCAGTTTCAGATATTAATTATTCAGGTGCTTCGGGTATTGGTTCCAGGTTTTCAACAGAACCAACTGTCACATTCATTAATGTCCTTTACATTTCTCCTTTGGTGTCGCTGTCCATCACTATGAGTGGCTGATTCTTCTTCCTGGTACATATTTTTATAAGAAAAGTGTTACTATGAATAACCACACCCTAGGCCAACCCCAACATCTCTCACCACCAAAGGAACACAAGCGAACAGCAAAGAACCTGCGCAAATGCTGACACCAAACCCTACATATAGTAAGTAAAATAGAAACATCTCCCCCCGACCCCATCTCCCCCCACCTCTTTCCCCCTTTTCTTCCTAATGTCTCAGCAAATGAAACTGATTATGTAAAAATGTTACATGGGGGGGGGGGAATACGAGAGAGAGAGATTGCAAACACTTTTGTAAATCAAGAAAATATTTAATAAAAAAGAAACAAACCAAAAAAGAAAAGAAAAGTTTTACTGATCATGCTACAACAATATTTCTCAGCTATGGTCGTTATGAGAAGAGAAACCCCCCCCCCCAAAAAAAAAGTAAATTTGAAAGAGCTAATTTTAATGCAAGGCATTTTTTTACTATTTTCATGCTAATATAAGAAATAAAGAAAACAGAGGGAAATAAAAACATGATTTGAAAGAGATGACCATCAGAAACAAAGATCACCCCAGTATTAAAATCTATACAAGCAACTTGACAATATTTAACCAATCAGTAATCTCGCCCACTGCTTAACGCAACCAGGATAAACATGCCCAAGCTGTGTCGACCTAAGCATCACAATTCTGGAGCCAGTTTCTCAAGGCAACATGTACACATGCTACAATCCTCAATCCAGCTTCACTGTTAGAATGTTCACCTAAAACACTCTGAGGTGTTCTCTATGAACTGCAAACCTGCTGCCAGACTACACTAGAAAATTTCAACTATGTGCATCTCAACATACGAATTAAACGTTTACACTTACCCCATAGTGTGTAATACTTACAAACCTTCCAAAGGGTACCATACTGTATGTACAGTAAATTAAGAATAGAACCCATGGTACAACACAGGGACAGGAGGAGGCAGAAATGCAGTCATTTAGTCAGGTTGGCATTTATTAGCTATGGAGGTTAAGTGGCAAGAGAGCAAGTGTTCTGGATGTCTCTAGCAGACTTGCCTTAAAAGTGGTGTCAAGGTTGGGGTGTATATAAGAGAATGCCCTCAAAATACTCTGCAGACTTGTCACAACAGGGTGTATGTTCCTGAAGCTGGACCTTTAGATCAAACTGCACCACCCTATAGAGCACTGAGAAGAGTTGCAAACCTTTTTTAAAAGCCTTTGCCTCCACCGGTGACAGCCACCTTGGAGTTTTACTTTCCAATAAATCTTTATATCTAGTCCAAACATTGTATAGTGCTTTCCTGACAATGTGGTTTTTAAACCCTTTATGCGCTTTAACCTTGTCGTACCAAAGATATGCATGCCACCCATACCTATTGTTGTACCCTTCCAAATCCAGAATGTCCGTATTCTCAAGAAGGAGCCATTCTTTCAACCAGCAAAAAGCTGCTGATTCATAGTAAAGTTTTAAGTCTGGCAGGGCAAATCCGCCCCTTTCTTTTATATCAGTTAGTATCTTAAATTTTATTCTTGGCTTTTTGCCCTGCCAGACAAATTTAGCAATATCTTTCTGCCACTTCTTGAAACAATCCATCTTGTCCAATATTTGCAAAGTTTGAAACAAAAACAACATTCTAGGTAACACATTCATCTTTATAACTGCTATTCGACCCAACAAGGAAAGCTTCATATTTGACCAAATTTCTAAATCTTTCTTGATTTCATTCCAACATTTATCATAATTATCTTTAAACAAATTCAAATTTCTTGAAGTCATGTTAACACCCAAATATTTCACTTTCTTAACCACAGTTAACCCTGTCTCATTCTGGAACCTTTCTTTTTCCAATGATGTTAGATTTTTTCCCAATACTTTCGTTTTTGATTTATTCAACTTAAATCCTGCAACCTGACCAAAGTCTTGAATTAGCTCTAAAACTCTTTTTGTGCTAGATTCAGGCTCTTGTAAAGTAAGTACTAGATCATCTGCAAATGCTTTCAGTTTATAATGTTTCGCTCCGACCTGTACACCTTTGACCAATTGGTCCTTCCTAATCATGTTCAACAGCACCTCCAGGACCGATATAAAAAGCAATGGAGAGATTGGGCACCCCTGACGTGTCCCTTTTTCTATCTTTAGTTCATCTGTAACCACGTTATTTACAATAAGTTTTGCTTTTTGTTCAGAATATATCGCACCTATACCGTTTTGAAACCCTTGACCTACCCCCATCCCCCGGAGATTCTTCATCATGAAATCCCAAGATATATTATCAAAGGCTTTCTCAGCATCCACAAATATCAGGACTGCTTTAGTATTAATGTTCAGTTCTAGCATTTCCAAAATATCTACTATGTTCCTTACATTGTCTGATAAGTGTCTTCTCGGTAGAAAGCCTGCCTGATCTCTATGAATCTCCTCCATCAAAACTATTTTCAACCTTTTTGCTAAAATGTCTGCAAAAATTTTGTAATCCACATTTAGTAGGGAAATAGGGCGGTAGTTTTTAAGTTGAGTCTTTTCCGTCTCTGTCTTTGGTATAAGTGTGATGAATGCCTCTTTCCACGTGTCAGGTGCCTTTTTTCCCTCCAAAATCTCATTACAAACTTCCATCAAAGGCTGTATTAATCCCTCCTTCAGAGTCTTATAATATCTGGAAGTAAGCCCGTCCGGTCCTGGAGATTTACCCAATGTCATCTTTTGAATGGCATCTTCTATTTCTTGTTCTGTTATTCTGTGATTCAGGATTTCTTTGTTTTCCTTTGAAATCTTTCTCAGTCCGTTTTTTTCCAAAAACAGTTCTATTTCTGCATCACTCTGAGGACCTTGTTTATACAGTTGACTAAAATATCTCTGGAAGCAATCTCTAATTTCTGTTGGTTTATAGATGATCCTTCCTTCCACTTCTAAATGTGTAACTGTATTTAGTTTTTGTCTCTTCTTTATTTGCCAAGCCAGCAGTTTCCCACATTTATCCGCTGATTCAAAAGTCTTTTGTCTCATTTGCTTAATTTTCCATTCTATTTCTTGATTTGTCAGCTCCATATATTGTGTCTGATATAATTTAATTTCTTTCAAAATATCCTGTGATTTTGGTTTTGATCTTAATTTCTTTTCTCCATCTCTTATTTTTTCCAGGATTCTTTCTTTCCTCTCATTCTGGCTTTTCTTTTTAATTACATTCTGTTGTATCAAAAATCCTCTCATGACTGCTTTACTTGCGTCCCAGATTATTCTTTTTTCTACATTGGTCCTCATGTTAATTTCAAAATAGTCCTTCAAAGTTTTCATAGCCTTCTTACAAAATTCCTCATCCCTAAACAAAGTGTCATTCATCCTCCATCTGAAGGTACCAGTTGTTGTTAAGTTCATTACCATCTTTACCGCGTTATGGTCGGAACAAGTTTTTGGGCAGATTTCCACTTTTTTTATCCTTGGCGCCGTTCCTCTAGTTATCCAAATTTGGTCAATTCGTGTCCAAGTCATTTTAGCTTCCGAAAAGAAGGTTCCCTCTCTTTCAAGTGGGTGTTTTATCCTCCAAATGTCCACTAAATCCATATTGTCAGTCATTTCAAAAAAGATTTTTGGTAGTCTTCCCTCTTTAGTAACTATCTGTCTTTGAGATTTGTCCATATTGGTTGAAACAACTCCATTCATGTCTCCCATCAAAATTAAATTTAAGTCCATAAAGTCCATCAAAGCCTCATGAAGTGTCTTAAAGAATTCCACTTTCCCCTCATTTGGTGCATAGATTCCCACAATCAAAAATTTTTCTCCTTGAACTTGAATTTCAACAGCTATATATCTTCCGTGGTCATCTTTGAAAATCAATTTCGGTTGCCATTTTTCCTTTACATAAATCACCACTCCTCTCTTCTTTACCTTATCTGAGGAGATAAATTCTTGACCCAATCTTTTATTTATAAGTAATTTCCTGTGTGACCTCGTCACATGTGTCTCCTGTAAACATATCAAGTCCAATTGTTCTTTTTTCAAAATGTGAAAGACACTTTTTCTTTTCCGGGGGATGTTCAAACCGTTACAATTCCAGCTTAACAGTCGCAATGCCATGATGGGATTATTTATCTTCTCCTCCTACTGCCCCAAGTCGCTCTTCTTCCTCTGTTGGTGGTGTCCCTCTCAACCGTGGCTTGCCTTTGTCCAAAATTCCTCCTCCTGGGTAGTCTTGTCCTGATTCCGCCCCTTTATAGAGATCCTCTTCGTGTTGCTCTAGAAATTTATCTTTCTCCTCTACAGTCTTTATTTTCCTTTTTTTCCCTTTGTACTTAAAGGAAAGGCCTTGAGGGTATTCCCACCTGAAGGGCACGCTGTTCTTTTTCAGTAGTATCACTAAATCTTTGTATTGACTTCTTGCATCCAGAATATGTTTAGGGATATCTTTAAAAATTTCCACAAAGGAATCTTCAATTCGCAAAGTTCTTTGGTAGTGCAGATTCAAAATTTTATCTCTCTCTTCTCTAGATCTTAGCGTTACCAGACAGTCTCTTACTTTGTTCTTTCTTTGTCTTGCACCCAATCTGAATGCACTCTCTATCTTAAATTCTTCTTGTTCCAGTTCCTGTTTCCAGAAATCGGAGAACTCTTTTGTTAGAAATTCCACTAAGTTATCTCCTTCACTCTCAGGTATTGCCCGGATCCTAAGATTCCTCTCCTTCCTCTGCATTTCAATCATGGACAATGCCAAATCATGTTCTCCCAATTTCCTAAAAACCGGGGAAAATTTTTCGTCAGTAGCCGTTGCAATTTCTTTGGCCTCTTCAGCAATCTTTCGAGTAGTTGATGCTTCCTCAAGTAATTTCCCAATTGATTCTGTGTTGGTGTTAACTTTATTTCCCAAATCAATTATACTTTTAGTATTTAAGTCAATTTTCCCTGATATCTCAGCAACAGTCTTATTTGTTTCAGCAACTTGTTTACTTGTTTCCGCTCCTTGCTTTTTTAACTGGTCCAAAGATTCATTGATTTTACTCAGTGCTTTCGAAAGTGCTTCCTCAGACATGACTTTTGTCTTTTCCTGTGGGTTAGCACTTGCTCCAGATGGCCCAGATGCAGAAGCCCTTCTTTTCATAAATGTGTCTATTTTGTATTGTCTGCCAGATCTCAGAGTTTTCTCCTGTGGCTCTCCTTTGTCTTGCTCATTTGCCATACCACTATCTTAGAGCCAAGGTCATTCCCACAGTCCGAATTCTCTTTCCCAGTAATTCAGCAGACTAAACTTCACTTGTTGCTGAAACCAACCAAATCTCCTCCAGGGGGCGAAAATATCTATTACTGTCCGTGCAGTTCTAATATGGAGGATTTTCTTTTAAAAAGAAAAGTCCCACAAGTTTCCAAGTCTTTGCAAAGGACCACAATGTTAGTTTCACCGGATTGAAACAAAGTCCACTTAATCCTCACAATTCCAGAGAAAGTGTATCTTCGTACTTAAAGAATGTCTCTCAATTTGAAACACCTCATTACTTTGTTGCCACAGTTCACAGCCGGCTTTCTTTCTCCGGCAGTCCGTTCCGGAGTCAAGATACTGCAATATATTGTCAATAGTTTTAACAAACAGGCAGGATTCCAACTCAATGTCTTTCTTTCCCCCCACTCCTGCCCGTGGGGGGAAGGTCTCAGTCTCTAACACGATGGATCTCTTATTCCAAAAAAAAAAAACTTCAAAGTTAAAGCTTAATAGTCCTCTGCTTTGATCTTGCTGCAGAGCGGGAAGGCAGACTTCCTTTTAATCCTTTCCCGTCTCAGTGTCCGAATTCAATTATTCAGCTCCGAATTCAAATTATATTGTCCTTCTCCTACTCACGGATAGTAGTCTCTTTTAGATCCAAATTGAAGGAAGAAGTCAGCGCTCTCCGTCAATGGCGACGCGGCTTCACTTCGCAGGCTGGGTACAAGCGACTCTCAGCACCGCGCCACACACCCGCTGCCGCTCCGGAGCCTTTAAAAAGGCTCTTTCGCAACTTCGGGGGGGCGCAAAGGTGCCCGCCGAGTCTCCGGTTCACAGGCTTCGTGCCTGTAATTCTTAGGGGTCCCCGCTTCGCCGTAGCTGCGAGACCCGAACCCGCGAAGCAGATCTCCCTCAGGAGCACCGAGGGAAACCCGCCATTAGACGATGGCGCTAACCGGAAGTTAGTTAAAAAAGTTAATATGGAGGCCAAATGGCCAAGATATGGAGAAATTTTGGAACAAGAAGGAGATAGATGGAAATTGCAAAGTTTTGAAAAACTAAAAGAGAAAGTGAGAGATTGGTTTCAGTATTGTCAAATAATGGAAGTGTTTAAAACAGATAGAAAAATCGGCTTCCAGGTGGAAAAATCAAAATTAGAGACAGAGTTGCTAGAACCCAGTACTAAGAATTTGTCAAGAATGTATAGCTTGCTGTTGGAATGGAATACACAAGATGAAGTGGTTAAGTCTGCAATGATTAAATGGGCACAGGATATTGGTCACAATATTTTGTTTGCTGACTGGGAAAGGTTGTGGACCACAGGTATGAAATTCACAGCGTGTAATGCCTTAAGAGAGAACATTATGAAAATGATATACAGGTGGTACATGACCCCAGTCAAGCTTGCAAAAATTTATCACTTGCCTGACAATAAATGTTGGAAATGTAAGGAAATTGAAGGAACATTCTTTCACCTTTGGTGGACGTGCCCAAAGATCAAGGCTTTCTGGGAAATGATCTATAATGAATTGAAAAAGGTACTTAGGTACACTTTCCTTAAAAAGCCAGAGGCCTTCCTCCTGGGCATTGTCGGCCAATTGGTGTTAAAGAAGGACAGAACTTTTTTCATGTATGCTACAACAGCAGCAAGAATACTCATCGCAAAGTACTGGAAGACGCAAGAATTACCCACCGTGGAAGAATGGCAACTGAAGGTGATAGACTATATGGGACTGGCGGAAATGACGAGCAGAATCCGTGACCAGGGAAGAGATACAGCACAGGAAGACTGGAAGAAATTTAAAGAGTATTTAAAGAAATATTGTAAAATTAATGAAGGTTAGGAAAATGCTGGATTGGTTATTAAGGGGTTAAAAGCGGCAAGGGATAATTAGAAGAAAACAATTTTCTTTTTTTTTAAAAAAAAATTATTAAGTTAAAACTAGGGCAAGGATTTGCTGACAATTGAATTTGAAATTGGAATACAGAAAGGGAAGGTACGAGGAAGTCGTGAAAGTAAGTTAAAAGAAAGTAAACTCTGGAGTTATACATGTTTGTTTTTCTTTTTGTTTATATATGTGTGTATTTGTTAGTATGTTATTGTTATGGTATTGTTACTGTTGTTCTTATTGTATTGTGGTGACTTGTTAAAACTTCATTAAAAATTTAATTTAAAAAAAAAGAGAAGAGTTGCAAACCAAGCAACGGAGTTTCTGCAGGATTAGAGTTTAGAAACAATTTTATTCTTCTTCTGTTGTTGCTGAGGTCTCCAAAACCATCTTCTGGGAGGAAGAAATACCAAGGTAAAACTAAGTTGTTCAGAAGCACCTGGTATTCCTTCAAATATTTGTTTACATGTAGTAGCGCTTGAAGATTAAGACCATGCTAGGCTGCACTTTACAGATCTAGTTGCCTTAGAGGCAAAATGCCATAAACTCTGCTATGTGGAATTCTTTACAAGAGACAGAAGTGCAAACAAATCAAAAGTCAAGTGTAGAACAGTTTCTCTCTCACAATAGCATAAGTAAACTCTAAGCCAGTTGATAGTCTACACTGCAGGGCATGTATGTAAACAGCCTCACTGCTTCTACCTTCAGGTTAGCTCTTTTTACCAAACTGAATCCAGGAGTTTGGATTTGCAAAAACTCATCTGAAAAAGTACCTTTTGTTTTCATCCCAGCTCTTCAGGAGGATCAAGCTGGTGAAGTGATTGTATCATATCTGAAGAATAGTACTGCAGATGTGTGCAAATAAATGTGCAAGACATGGGGAAATAGTGCCATCGAAGACTGGATCTGTTAAACTCAGTTGTGTAACCAAGATTCTTTAGAAAGATATCTTGAATATTCTACATGTATGGTCATCTGTCATAAGACACAACTATGCAGATTTGTTCAGCAACAAATCCATTGCCCTTAAGCTTCTTCTGGGCTATGTCTCCTGGCAAGGGAGTGTCCTCTGGGTGATTTCCCCATGAATACAACTTCCACCTGCAGTACACCAATAGGTGGAAGTGAAGTCTTTTGGCCCTGCTTGAAATACTTTTGCACCTAAAATGGCACCTCCCATGACAAAAGACTAACATTAAATGACAGTTTGGTGCTCTTTAATGGAACTCCAAAGAGCTCAGTGATATAGCAACTGTCCCTGGTTCAATCCTACATCTCCAAGCAGGTCTGGGAAAGTCCCCTGCCTGGAATCCTGAAAAGCCACTGCTAGTCCATGTTGATACATACTGACCTAGATGGACTAATGACTCAGTACAAGACAATTTCCTGTGTTCACTAAAGTGGCTTGCTTATTTATTTAAAAGACTATACTGTACATAGAGCACTTTGACCATATTGGGACACTTAACCTAATAATATAGAGGGGAAACCACAAATATATACAACAGTAATAAAAGCAGTCATAACACCAGATTTTGAAGGATTGAGAGGGGGGGAAAGGTAGGAGTTGGGGTTTTGTTGTTGTTTGCCAAGAAGGCAAGTGAAATTCCTGGGGAGGGGTTCCACAGAAGCTTACACACACACACACACACACACACACACACACACCCTTCCTTTTAATCAAACTTAATGGGCAAAACAAGCTAAAGAGCATCACCCTGGGATTCTATGTCTACTCAAAAGCAATTCCCACGAAACTACATGGGATTTATTCCAACATTGCAGGGGGCTGGAGTCCAGCCGTTGGACTAGATGACTATCGGGGTTCCTTCCAACCCTACAATTCTGCGATTCTGTTCCTAGGTTATAAGGGGGCACAGGCTTGCAGCCGGAGAGGCTAACGGCATTAAGTTATCTGGAGTCTGCGCCCTAAAAGAGCGCGCGCGCGTGTGCGAGAGTGACGACACAAAGCAAGCGAGCCCAAACGCGCTCGCGCGCCCCAGCCTCCTCCTCGTCGCCCCCGCTCTGATGTCCATCAAAGGGGAACTCCGTTTCCAGTCGTCTCCATCAGCAGCAGGTGCAGCGCCGACGGAGTACACGCTGCCTCCCCCCTCAGGGCTCAGGCAGAAAGGAGCTGCCTCCTGGCCCCCGCCCCAAAGCTCCCGCCTCCCCCCTGCCCGCATTGTTCCCTCTCGGAGGGTCCCACCTGAAGGGACGACGACGGCCGTCTCCTCACCTCTACAGCTCCCTGGCGCTCCGAGGCGGAGGCACCGTTTCCTGGCAGCCTCGGCAGCCACTTCCTGGTCGAGGCGCCGCTCCCGGGCGCGGTCTCGCTTCATTCAAGCCGAGCCAGTTCTGGTGCGCTGCTGCTACAAATAGTGACAGGAGAACCTGCTCTGCTCGCCGCCAGGGCCGCCTCCCTCTCGCTCTGACGGCAGCAGCTGAGAAAGAAAGGCGCTCCCAGGCAGGGCCCGAGGCGGCAGGGCTCGAAACTGCCGCCAGAGAGAGAATCCGGCTTCCTGGTCATAAAACCGTATATGCCTCTTCGCCTTCGCCACACCACCAGGGAACTGGTCTAGCGAGGGAAGCTCATAGCCATGCCATTTTCTTTGAAAGAGATTGCTGGCTGCGTCGACTTGGCAGCTGCCTGGCAGGCAGAAACCCAACAGGGGCAGCTTTCCAAACCACGCCAGTTAAATGTCTGCCACCAAGCTTATGTCTGCAAAACAGACGGCAACCTTAGTTATCCATATTATGCCCACTCACTTCAAAACTTCCCTATCGGCTTGTAAATGCAGGACGTGTCTGAGGTGCCTACGGCAGTGACAACTGAAAAGATCGTTTTCCTGAACATGTACAATCTTTTTCTCTCACTGCTAACAAAGTCAACCCAAATACATATGAGATTGCATCAGTGACTTTTAAATCTTCTAAGCCGAGTATGTGAGATGCGCAACGACTGAAGCTCAGTGTTCTTGTAAATTTCTTTTTAGCTCATAAGCTAAAAATACTAGCTTACTGCTGCTGTTGTTATTGATACAGTGCTCCCAGAATACATACTGTTTTTACAGTGTAAGTATAAACAGGACAGAGAACAAGAACCCAACTGTACGCATGTTTACTCAGAAATAAGTCCTGTTTAATTAAATGGGCATTACTTCCTAGTATGCATAAGAATGCAGCCTAAAGCTGTAATCATGTACAAATTACCTTGGAGTTGTACTAAAAAGTATAGAGGGGTTTCTGTGTAGATATGTATCAGATTGAATCCTAGAACATAAATAGTATTTATGGTCCATGAATAAACAAGCAAGCAAACTGGCTTCAAGTTACAAGAAAGGAGATTCCAATTTCCAACTAAACATCGGGAAGAACTTTCCAACAGTCAGAGCTGTTCAACAGTGAAATGGACTCCCTCAGGAGGTTCTGGACTCTTGTTCCTTGCAGGTTTTAAAGCAGAGGCTGGATGGCCATCTGTCAGATGCTTTAGCTGAGATTCCTGCATTGCAGGGGGTTGGATTAGATGACCCCCAGGGACCCTCCAACTCTACAATTTGGATTCGATGAAACTGAAGACTAAAATCCTATGCACACTTATTGGGGCGTAAGTATCACTAAATGCAGTGGGATTCACTAACAGCAAATATAAAATGGTTTGGGCCTGAGGCTACGTGCACACATTTTATTCTAGAATCAACGGAGCTTGAGTACTTGTTTTTTCTACATAGTTCACACACACAATATAGTTCTCTTGCACATCTTTTTGCTCCTGAAAAGTGCTTTTTGATTCAGCACTAAAGGGCGGGTTTTCTGGGGGAAAGCAGCAAAGCAATGGCAAAACCACTTGGACCAGTGCCTAGAAAGCAGAGTACAAGCAGAAAACCACTCTGGCCTATGCTTTCTAGGCACGGGACAAACTGAAGTATGGACAAGCCATTAATGCATTCCACATTCACCATGAAGTGCTGACTTGGTGGTGTGATCATTCCAGAAATCAGCTCACCTTGAACAGTATACTGTGTGATGAAGCAGGGGCCAGAGGCATACCTATAAAGGAGAGATGTTTCCTGCATATATTAAACTATAAATATGTTAAACTATGTTCCTGTGGTTCTGATTAGATTCTGTTGGTTAGTGATTATACAAAGGTGTCTCAGGATTACACATTGTTCGTTTTAAGTTTTGTCTAATATACACTTTCTCCAAGATACATTAAGGAGCCCTTACACATCCAACAGCACAATCCTATACGTGTCTACTCAGAAGCAAATTCTGTTGTTTTAGAATAGGTCTTACTCTCAGCTGAGTGTTGGTTGGGGCTGGCAGTGCACCAAAACAACTGCAGGGGAACCAGAGTGAGGAAGGTTGTTATACAGGACTGCAGCAGAAAAAACTGTATTTCCCTTCTCCCTTTCAGAGCTAAAATATGTATTTCTGAAATAATTAAGTTTTCCATGTAGTTGCATGTTCTGGCAGTACTAAAGGGTTCTGCAATTTCCTGTAACTGCTCTCATGACTCTGCTAAATATATATTTTCCCAAGCTGCTTCTTCTAAAAGCATAAGAAACCTGTCCTAACGTCTTTTAAATGGTTAGCTGCACATTAGAGTCATTAGAGTCAAAAGTGAAAGACTTAACTTTTTAGGGTTGTTTTGAATACATAAGTACAAATGCATCAAATGTAAAACTGGAGTATTTTCTGATGATTTAGAACTAGCTCTACATGAAATCAAATTAATTAACATCAACACATGAAGTACCACTTTTGGATTTCAACAAGACAGCTCTCATTTTAAAACGGAAATTTTAAAAGCTGCATATACCACTTGCTTGACCAGGAAGACACATTCTAATGTCAATGCTGGTATCCATTCAATGAGAAGGGCGTGTGCTGACCTGTTTCCCCAAATAGACCATTATTATGTACCATGAACTGACTGGCATGCCATGGACTACACCCCGAACAGCAAAACTATGCTAAATTGTATTGCTACCTCTTGTGAAAGAAGCAGCATCCCCTGATAAATCCTTCCCAAAGGCAGTAGCATCAACACACATCCCACATCTTCTGGAAGCGTGGGTGGCACTCCAGACGCTTTGGAATACAACTCTGTCCAGCCCGGCTCCCACGGGCAGATGTCGTCCCTCCTGCGCAGCGCCGGGGCTTCCCTGGCCAATCGGGAGAGAGTGCGAGGCACGGTTGCTATTAGCGACCGCGCGCTCGGAGCCCCGCCTTCTGGGAGGCCGGGTGAGAGGGAGGCGGGGTCCAACGGGCGAAGCCGTTTCCATGGTGACAAGCCCGGACTGAATCATGTCTGATCTCGGCTCGGAAGAGATCGAAGAGGAGGCTGAGAATGATTTGGGGGTCAGTGTGCGGGGAGGGTGGGGGGAGGAAGATGTAGGAAGGGGTGCGTGTGCAGGTTAATAGTTTGGGTCAGAAAAAAAGCCCAAACGCATTTACTAGGAAGTAAGCCCCATTGAGCACAGTGGGACTTGCTTCTGAGTAAACATGCCCAGGTAAGACCATTTTCTGAATGAACTCCCCACACTCTTGAGTGGAGAACTTGTGGAGTAAAGAAAGAGGGGTTTTTTTTGCAGAGAGTTTCATGCACGTTTGCATTATGGTAGAAACAGTTTGGGAAAGGTAAAACACCAGTTTCCATGAAGCAAAAAGTGGAACTTTTTATCATTATTATTACTGGGAGTTTGATTCAAAATCTGATCCACAATATGGAGACACACTCTGGTGCCTCGCCCTATGTTTTCAGAAATTAGTGTCTTTTAGTCATTTACTTTGTCCAGCCATTGCAAAAGCCTCAGCGTCCAAATTGTGTGGATGCAAAGGATGCAAATTGTGGATGCAAATTGTGTGGATGCAAACTCTTGATTTACAAGATTTATTTAAAATAGAGGAAATGACATGGTGAATTACGGAATTTGAGATTTTACAAAGCATTCCAGAGAGAAAGCTGTTGACTTTTAAGCTCTTGCTTAAGGTGCTTACTTGGCAGAAATCAAAATAGAAATAATTTAAAAACAATAATTGTATGGCTAGAAGAAATACTATGCATAGAATGCTGCACTGACAGAAGAGTCTATACAACAACATCTTAAAATTATTCATATTAAAACAAAAGAGAAAACTATTTTCAGGGTATCTATTAAGGACACCCGCCATTTCACCTGCAGTTGAACTTAATAGGACTTACTTCTGAGAACACATGCATAGATAGGATTGCACAGAACGACAAAGAAAGAGATATTTGCAGTATATAATATTTTGTGTTCACCTTGTTCTTTATGAGGAGAAGCCATAGCTAAGTGCATGTAGCAGGTCCTGGATTTAGGTCCCCAGCACCTCCAGTTTGAAACTAGAGAGCCGCTGCTATTCAGTTTCCAGATGAGTGGATGTGTTTGTCTGTTGTAATAAAAACAAGAAAGCGTCTTGTGCTAGCTTAAAAACAAACAAATTTATTATAGCATAATATTAGTCATTGTTGAGGTAATACTGGATTAATGGTCTGACTTTGTAAAAGGCAGCTTGCTTTGTTGGATGACCAGATGCAAAAGAGGACAGAGGTCCTTTCTCTTTAATAATTGTGTAGAAGGGAATGCTGGAGGCATAGTTTACATGACAAGCTACAGTTAAAATTACTGCAAAACCTGCATATACCTGCTGAAATCCTCTCTTCTACTACACAACTACTAAGAGTGAAGGAGCCCTCTCCTCTTGCTTTCAGCTACCCTATTCCTCTCTCTATACACAAAAGATATAAGTAGACTTCAGTCATGTTGACTCTGTTTTAGCTGAATGACAACTATCTGATCTCATTTAAGTAGGAATATGAAGGAGAACGCAATGAAGCTGGTGAACGGCATGGACAGGGAAAGGCCAGATTACCCAATGGTGATACCTATGAAGGACAATATGCAAATGGTAGAAGAAGTGGACAGGTATGACTTATTTTGAAAAGTATTTGCCCATTCTCTGTACTAATATCTTAGCCTATAATCCAAACACCCTTTGCTGTGGGGTGGGGCTAGATTGGGGAGAGAGACTCCCGCCTATGAAGTCACACCAGTATCACTCTGATATGGTGGAGCTCTCCACTCGAGTCACCAAATGGGTGGAGTGACACCTCAAAACAGAATATTCCAGGGACAGGAACTGGACTCAGCAAGTCCAGGGACCTCTAGTTTCTCAAGGTGGCCCTACAACCAACATTTGACAGGATCAAGGCCAATTCAGGCCTAACTGCTATGCCAGCTCCAGACTGTTACAGCAGTTTGTTTGCTCCCCTGCCTTTTTGTGAGAGTCAGGGCTGCAGGTGCCCCAGTGATTCTGTCGTTGCCCAGCTGGGGTTTGGATTGTCTTGAAACTCATTTTTTACTTCTTATGTAGTGGCATCATCCACACACAGGAAGGAAATGTTAGCATATTTGCAGAAATATTTCTTTAAAAGTAGGGAAAAAGTTCTAAGTAGAGCAGGGACCCCAAACCATCCAATGGGGACTGAGCATGCTCAGTAGACATGTAATGCTGACTGATAGGGGAACGAGGGCAGTTGCAGTTTCTGCTTGTTTAGTGTATATTGGCTATTTTCATAATATATATGCTTTAGTAAAACAACCAGAGCATGAACAAGAAGTCTCTATAATGTATATGTTTCAGGGATTGTACAGATTCAAGAATGGTGCACGCTACATAGGAGAATATTTTGAGAATAAAAAACATGGCAAAGGAATCTTTTATTATCCCGATGGATCCCGATATGATGGTAAATTGTATTTTCTCTGTTCGGATTTAAATGTGAGGATTTTGGTGACTAGTGAAGTGTACCCATTCGTGATCAGGCCCTGCTTGTGAGCTTCCCATATGCATCTAGCTGGCTATTGTGAGAATGCTGGATTAGATAGGCCTTTGGCCTGATCCAGCAGGGCTCTTCCTATGTACTTAAGATAACATGAAAGATATAGTGGGTGAATAGAGAATTGCCACAGTGGGTCCACTCAATAAGTGAGTTGGCTGGGCCACAATGGTGGGTGTGAAAGCACAGCGACACAACGTATGGTCTTGTGTGAGTGCCAAATGCAGATTAGCAGAACCAGGATGTTGCCTTGCTGTGCCAGCAATAACTACTATGATTAGATGCTGGCTCAAGTGCAATCGGCAAAGCGGCTATGTGAAACAAAGAATGAGTAGAGTGAGTGACTGGGGATGTTGAATCAGCTTCGCAGAACCCTAAAAGCTTTCTATCATTATGGAGCAAGTAAACAATAAGGAGGAGAGTAAACACAATGTGTGGTGGTCAGGCTCCCCTTTATAGAAAAGATAGGAGATCTACATTGCGAACATGGAAATTGTGGTGAGAAGAGTAAGAACTTACTGTTTTGATGCAACTTTGCACACATAATATTTGAAATAATCTCTCCTAATGAACATATATGTAGCTTCTTTATAACACCAGACTATTGTGTGTCTAGCTAGTAGAATGTATATTGGTCACACTCTTATCTAGGACATTTGTATTTATGTAATCAGTTACTTCAGTTATACTGCCTTATCACAGTACAGGATTATTTTAGTTCAGTTTGCTTTAGATTTCTCAATTTTATTCAGTAATATTTGTGTTTTTAAGAAAATCATTATATAAATACTGAACACTTTCCACCATGATAACAAATGTATTATTTGTAATCAAGCCAAATGTTAAGTACTCTGGTTTATAAAGAAATGGATACAAAATAGTGCATATGTTTCTATTGTATTCATTGCAGGAGAGTGGGTGGAGGACCAAAGACATGGAAATGGCATTTACTACTATGTAAATGGAGACACATACGATGGAGAGTGGTTCAATCACTACAGGTTGTTCGACTGAAACTTTAGGTTTCTTTTACATTTTTGAGTGAATGATAAATTCTGGTGGGATCTGAAACAAATGGGTAGTGTATCCTCACCTCTTAGGAGTCCTGTTGCTCAGGGATTCTAGCCAGTTTCCAACAGGAGCCTTGTAGTGTTGTCTAGGCTTTTCAGGGAGACAAAAGGGTACTTCTGTCCCTGCCTCCCACTTCACATCCCAAGATCTTCTTCTGCTGTGCTACATACAGTGGTGCCTCGCAAGATGAAATTAATCCGTTCCGCGAGTCTCTTCGTCTTGCGGTTTTTTTTGTCTTGCGAAGCACGGCTATTAGCGGCTTAGCGGCTACTAACGGCTTAGCGGCTTTAAGAAAAAGGAAACAAACTCGCAAGAACTCGCAAGACGTTTCGTCTTGCGAAGCAAGCCCATAGGGAAATTCGTCTTGCGGAACGACTCAAAAAACGGAAAACCCTTTCGTCTTGCGCGTTTTTCGTCTTGCGAGGTACCACTGTAATGCTAGAGCACTGGGGTTTGGGGCTGACAGTCCTGAACCTAGGCATTTTATTGCTGTATATCAGGTGTGCTTTCTGGGGAATGTGAAAGTGAAAACGTACCCTTTCCCCTCTTCTTCCTCCCACAATGTCCCCAAACAGTACAGTAAGGAGAGTTTTTTAGTCTTTTGGCAGTCATCCTTGGCAGTGGGGTGCTGAAATTTGGTGCTGAATACAAGAATTGGTTCCATACAAAATACTGGAAGAATTTGGGATTTTAGTGTAGCTGTGATTTGGCAGCTTCCTGCTCCTGTCTTACAGGAGAATACACAAGTTCTCTCTCCAGACAATGAGATTAGTTGCTCTAGTGTTTTCTTCTCTTTCTTTTTATTCTCTCAAACCTGAAAGCTCCAAATTTCTTGTTAGGTCCTTTTGGTTCCTCTGCCCCCTTTCTTTCAATTTGCACATTTCAATACAGTGGTACCTCAGGTTAAGAACTTAATTCGTTCTGGAGGTCTGTTCTTAACCTGAAACTGTTCTTAACCTGAGGTACCACTTTAGCTAATGGGGCCTCCCGCTGCTGCCACGCGATTTCTGTTCTCATCCTGAAGCAAAGTTCTTAACCTGAGGTACTATTTCTGGGTTAGTGGAGTCTGTAACCTGAAGCGTCTGTAACATGAAGCGTCTGTAACCCAAGGTACCACTGTATTCCAATGGGGCTTATTCCCTGGTAACTGGATATAGGACTGCAATTTTAATTTTTAGCTTGTTGTTTCCCCTAGAAATCAATTGAATAATCAATTTAAATTGGTTATTTAAATCACTTTGATTTAAGGGCAGGTCCACACCTCGGCTTGCTTTGCTGCTTTTCCCTGAGAAAATTTGCAGTGTCCTGCTGAATCATACAAAACAGCAACTGAGTTATCTGCAGATTGCTGTTTGTTCCAATTTAGCAGTAAAGAGCAGGTTTTCTGGGGGAAAGCTGCAGAGCAAAAGCAAAACCATTGGGACCTGTGCCTTGAAAGTATGGGACAAGCGGAAAATGGAAGCAGAAGTTTCGATGAGCACTTAATCCAGGCATGTCCAAAGCCTGTTATGGGGGCCTAATCTGGCCCCTGTGACAGTTTATTTCCTGGGCTAAAATATCCCCCAAAAACCTCAATCAACAACATCAATCCTTAAAAAAGGTCAACAACCTTGGTCGGCCCTCACACATGTTCACTTCATCAAATCTGGCCCTCTTTGAAAAAGGTTTGGGCACCCCTGGAATCAGTACAGCCTGTGACAATCGGAGGAAGATAACTTTGGTGTCCATAATCAAGATGTGAGGTTTCCACCTGTTTAATGTGAAACTGTTTTTTGTCTCTCCATAGGCACGGGCAAGGTACATATCTGTATGCATTAACTGGCTCTAAATATGTTGGCACCTGGGCAAATGGACAACAAGAAGGAGCTGCTGAACTTATTCACCTAAACCATAGATACCAGGGGAAGTTTGTGAATAAAAATGTATGTATGCTATTGTATTGTATTGATCTGTTGAGATTTTTGATGTTATCTTTCATTATCTTTCAAAAACATTTATTTATTTGAACATTGAACATATTGGACATTTATTTATTTATTATTGTTTAATTTTATTTAACTGAAAAGATTTATATGCTGCTTAATTGACAAAAACCTCTTAAAGTTTTGTGTAGAATAATATAAATTAATCATTAAAATACCAAATGAAATCAGTTGTTAAAACCAATGGAAGTATAATATAAATATAAACAAATGGGGTAGGCAGTGTGCGGGCTGAAATCGGTTTTAACAATCTCCACTTTTTGAAATATGGCATCCCTTTATTATAGAGTGATGCGGCATTAAGTTACAACAGCAGCAAACTGTTGGTATGGAAATGGGTTTTCCGATGGGGCCCCTGGGGTCACCCAGCCTGACACCTGCGATGCCAGAACCATCACTATGGAATCGCGTTGTGTGATGAGGACCCCTGGAGCCTGATCAAACAACACCTTTCCATAACAATGGGTCTCATTGGGGTCAGGCTGTCGTGACCCCTGGGGACCCATCACACCCCCGTTTCCATAGCGAAGGTTCTGGACTTGCAGGGGTATGACTGAGTGATCAGGCTGTCGTGACCCCTGGGGACCCATCGCACAACCCGTTTCCAGAGCGATGCTCCCATTTCCATAGCAATGATTCCGGCCTTGCAGAGGTCGGCCTGGGATGATGACGCACAACCCGTTTCCTGAGCGGTGATCCTGAGCTCGCAAGGTTCAGGCTGTTTGAACCCTGGGTCTGTACAAGCTATTTCCATAGTGACAGTCCCATTTCCATAGCAACGGTTCATGCCTGACGAGTGATGGTCCCCAGCTCTCAAGGGTCAGGCTCAGACCCTTGGGTCCCCAACCTAAAACCCATTTCCATAGCAACGGTCCCGTTTCCATAGCGACTGCCCTGTTTCCATAGCGACGGTCCTTGCCTCACTGGGGTCAGGTTGGGACTCCATCACAAAACCCCTTCCCCAGTGATGGTCCCCAGTTGGTCCCCAGAGACTCTTGGGTCCCCAACCTAGAACCTGTGTCCATAGCGACAGTCATGTTTCCATAGCAACGGTTCCTGCCTCTCAGGGGTCAGGCTGGGTGACCCTTGGGACTCCACAAAACCCGTCCCCAGGTTTGGAGACCCTTGTGTCCCCAACCTAAAACCCATTTCCATAGCAACGGTTCTGTTTCCATAGCGACGGTTCCTGCCTCACAGCAGTCAGGCGACGAACCCGTTTCCATAGCGATAGTCCCGTTTCCATAGCGATGGTCCAGATGACCCTTGGTTACCCAAAGTGCAACCCATTTCTATAGCACAGTCTCATTTCCATTGTACAACCCATTTCCTCTGGCCTTCCAGGGATCGGGCTGGGTGACCCCTGGGCCCCATCACAGAACCGGTTTCCTGAGTGATTTTTACAGCTTCACAGGGGTTAGTCTGGGTTACCTCTGTTTCCAATGGGGCCCCAGGGGTCACCCAGCCCAACCCCTGTGAGGCCAGAATTGTCGCTATTGAAATGGGGGTTCAATGGGGCCCCAGGGCTGACCCAGCCTGATCCCTCCGAGGCAGATAAGGCACCAGGAACTTCTGGAGGTGTTGAAAAGCAGAGGCCCAATATCTAGATGGTAGCCAGATGTTCAACTATACATCTGCGCAATCCTTGAAATTGAAGCAGTACTATGATAACTCCTTGCCATATTCCCACCAGACACTGCACCATCACCCAATAATTAAGCTGGAAGGTATTTTTTTTTAATCCCCCAAACCCATACATAATAGTCTTGATATCCAGGATCTCCAGTGTTCACCCAGAAGCAAAGCCTCAGGTAAGCAAGTTTGTTTCATTTACTTTTGTCTGGAGGTGATTCCATCTGTCCACATGCAGCTCCTGAAGAGGCTTGGCTTGCTCTGAGAATGTGTGCTTTTATTTTGGTAAATGGTATATACATCTTCGAACAGCTACAGCAAGAACAACTAAGTGCCTATGGAACCTTATGGTCCATCACACTGATAATGGCATAAGCATTAAGGAATGGAGTTATATACATGGGTCTGGTAAAAAAACACAGGTTCAGATGGAAATAAAATGCAAATAATGTTGTTCGTGATAATTATGCTAAATAAGAACAGCCACTTTTAGATCAATAGCAACGTGTCTTGGGAGGCTGTGATGTTCTGTCACTGGTTTCTGAATATTGGGTGTTTGGTTTCTGATGTTAAATTTCTGTCCCTTTTTTACATGGAGAGTGATCTGTTTTTCTTATGTTAGACTGCAGAAAGACATCACTGATAGATGCCATGTATGCTAAAGAATACAGTTTAGGATTTGATATTGTCAGAATAATACTAATTTTGGTTTGTTTTTTCCTACAGCCATTGGGTGCTGGGAAGTATATATTTGATCTTGGATGTGAACAACATGGTGAATACATCCACGAGGTAAACACTACAAATGGTAACAACTGGAGAACCCATTCATTATATGTCTTAGAACTAATGAGTGACTGAACAATAGCCTGGTTGAGAAATAGGACCTTTGCTGTACATCTAAGTGCAAGAGTAACAATTCTACTTGCTTGCAATGCTTAATTCATATAGACTTGCATTCACCAGATGAGAAGGATAGATTCTCTATTCTTTCTGCCAGTTGCTGTTAGCAATCCCAGGGGTGCTTCCAAATGGCTGTTTGTTGAGCATTCGTTCAGATTTGTTCACGTCTATTTTCTTACCATACTTTCTGCAGTAAGATAAACAGCCACTAGATGGTGGTAGCATATAACGGCTGCACAAATCAGGATGCACAAACAAATCAGAATAAACGCCCATGGATTCCACACAGTACCTGCTTGCTATCCTCCCAACTCCTTTTGCTATGTTCACATAAACACTGGGGTCATCATAAGAAATATCTAATGATAGAAAGCACCTGTACTTTCCAGCATGACTGGACTTTTGTTCAGTGAGTGTTGTGAATGCTCAGCCTCCAGGATGAGGACCAGCTTCTTGATATAAGTGTATTCCTGTTATTGACACCTGGCATGAATGACTCTCATAAGCTTGCTGTTTAGCTTTCAATGAATAGAGTATTATTCTTTTGAAAAAAATGATTAAATATTGTCTTTAAAATCTGTAACTCAAATCCGAATATTAATATTTTTTGTTAAGTAGTGAACTGTGAATTATTAGTATTCAAATCTGCAAAAGTTGTTGATTTCAAGATCTGATATTAATGCTCTTGCCCCTTATTTCTATCCTGAAAAATAGGCAATGGCCTTCTGTACAGGACAGGGCTATGGGGAGGAATTGGCCTTTGGCAAAGCATATTACAAAATATGGCTCCAGTTTTCCTAAACTGAAACATTCATTTTAAAAATGTATTCTACCCTTTTGTGAATCTTGTGCTGCAAGCCTCACTTATTCAATGAATGCGCGTTTCATTATTTTCAACAAATTTGTGTTTTTTTGTTCTTCTTCTGAAAATGGAAGCTTTTGACTTTGTATAGTAGAATTCATAGTTCACTTTGATTCCTTTTCCACAACTTGCTTAGCTCATGCAAACCAAAAGCAAGAGAAGAGGCAGCAAAGAACTGCCTTCTGTGCAGAACTATGAGAAGCAACCAATCATTGAAGCCTTTATCTTCAAGCAGCCTAGTACAACAGAGGTGCCCTCTGGCTTTGAAATGGAGTGTTACTGCATGGTTTGCTTGCATGTGACATAAGTTAGAAAGGCTTTTGAGGGTATGGGGGGCAGAAATTAATCCTTTAGGGCATTGGTTGATACTATATACCTCTAATTTGCATTTTAATATATATTTTTAATACAACTACTTATTCTTGCAATCTCTTGCAGAGTTTTATTATTAATGGTGCTATTCCATTTGCATACTCTGCAATATTGGGGAAAATAATTATTTGTGACCTAGAATTTCCAGATAGCAACATGGATATATTGTTAGGTTATAGTGAACTTCTGGAGCAGTGCAGTAGCATGGGGAGGATGGTGGCAAGGAAGACTGATTGGGTGGGCTCACTGCTGGGATGGCCAATAGCATGCATACCCAAATATTATTGGTCCTTTGGGAAGAATGTTTGAGAAGCTGTGCAATAAAGAGACATTAAAGGGATTCTTATCTGCACTTCTCATATAGCACTTACAAATGTACTGCTATGTCTTATTATTAACGTTCGTTTTATTTCTATACCTCCTTATAGTTTCAAGAAAAAATATCAAAGCTGTTTACAACCTACATCAAAACATCAAATAAAACATAACTGAAGAAAGTTTAACATAAAGTATACATTCAAAGCAACATAATTAACATAATTAACATGACTAAAATATTATCTTAAAGATTTCAAACTGAAACATTGCAAAGGAGGTAAATACTGAATGCACATTTAACACAGTAAAGTTAGCAAAGAAAAAATTGTCTTAAACATTTCAAAAGAAAGCATTACTAAATGAAATCAAATATAAAATGCACATCTGAAACAGTATAATTAACAAGAAAGAGAATAAAACATATCTGCTGCTGCTGCTGCTCTTAGGCTCCAATGACTAAGAGACAGCTAAGATAGTCTTACAAATCGTACAAATGAAGATGTTGATAAATCTTAAGGGCTGCTTTGGATGTAATGGCAAGTCATAGCTTCCTTCTGTATGCACCTGCATAAGCCTCAAACTTCTTCTCCCTGCCACAAGCTGTGCTCAAAAGCTGTCACTTCAAAACTAATCACAATTTGCTATTACAATAGCAGCGGATGGTGTGGCAGAGCTGCCCTGCAAGCACCAGAGTTGCAGCAAATTACCTGACTGGTGGAGAGGGTGGCAGCAAGGTTGGGGCTATGCAGACACACTGATGGAAGTGCTGGATTGGCTCCACCAGTGTGTCCATGCAGCCCTGCCACACCCCAGCACTGTCTAGGTAAGCTGCAGCTACACCAATGTTGTAAGGGCAGCTCTTCTCCACTGCAGCAGCTTCTACTGACATCCAAACTTGGTTTTGTTAGAAAAGGATCTAAACCATAGTTTCAGGTGTATTTGGGAACAATACCACTCAGTCTTTACCCCGATAAGACAGGTTTGCACCATCATACATAGGAAAATAGCTAACATGTAACAAGTAAACCTATGCTGGTCAACCTGGCCAGATGGGTGGGGTACAAATACAGTCGTATCTTGGATCCCGAACGCCTTGCAACTCGAACATTCTGGCTCCTGAACACCGCAAACCCAGAAGTGAGTGTTCCGGTTTGTGAATGTTCTTTGGAAGCCGAATATCAGGGGCGGCTTCCGCTTGAGTGCAGGAAGCTCCTGCAGCCAATCAGAAGCCACATCTTGGTTGTCGAACGTTTTTGGAAGTCGAGCGGACTTCCGGAACGGATTCCATTCGAGAACCAAGGTATGACTGTAATAAAATTATTAGTAGTACTAGTAGTAGTACTGTGGGCATCAGACAAGTGTCTCTGGGGAGTGTATCCTGCAACCAGGGTGCCTGTGCCACAAAGCTCTGATTTCTAGTCATTGCAGCAAGATGGCAGCAATTAGAGAAGGGCCTCTTAGAACAGCTGTTTAAAAGCTGGCATGTGTTGTAGCGAATGTCTATAACAGAGGCTGGATCAGGATTCCTTCTGGATCACTTTGATGGGGCATTGGAGCAACCAAAGCTGTTAACAAAGACTGTGGTGTTGATGTGGGCCTGTGTATTGTTGCAGGTTGAAAGAAGGGTGTGTGTGTGTGTGTGTGTGTGTGTGTGTGTGTGTGTGTGTTTATAATGAAACAGAAATATGTTGTGAGTTATAGGACTGGTCATTTCCTTTTTTCATTCAAATCTGTATCCTGGATATTCATCTGATCTTCAGGAAAAACCAGAGGAAGAAGAGGAAGAAGAAGTTATGGCTCCATCTATTCCAAAATGGAAAGCATCAAAAATTACTGCCCTAACACTCTGGGCACCTGAAGAACCGCCTCCCCCACCTCCAGCAGTAGAGGTTGCAATAGTTGAAGAACCAGCACCTCCAGGTTTGTATTTTGCTGCAGGATCAACCCTTTATTCACTGAAGTGGTCCATCTACTACATTCATTTCAATGGGTCTCACATTTTGCAACATTAGTGAGATGTAATGTTTTATGATACTGCACTATGCAGGAGTTTCTAAATAAAATTAGGTCCAGGAGCATGGAGGATATATCCCACCACTCAGTTTGGAATGTGCTGCGTGATAATATCTGTGCATGGAGAAATTCAGAGATTGTTTGACCCGCATAGGTGATTGGAACTTTCTTAGATATAGGGGGTGTCAATGCGATCTCCTGTGTGGCATGGCAACAGAGGTTTACAAAACATGCAGACAGAATGAGGGTATATTCAAATACTTGGGGGGGGGGGAATCCATAATAAAGCCCTGTTAACTCTATAGCCAAAGCAGAATGATGTTTTCACTCAAGAGCCATATTCTCTTATGGCTATATGCTGGTGGTGGGTGGACCCAAAGCAAAGTGGGGTTCCCCACACACTCTCTTTCGTGCCCACACATGCCCACACACATCTGTTAACATACATTCATGTACATACACAAAATTCATATATGTCACACACATACATAGAATCATAGAATCATAGAGTTGGAATAGACCACAAGGGCCATCGAGTCCAACCCCCTGCCAAGCAGGAAACACCATCAGAGCACTCCTGACATATGGTTGTCAAGCCTCTGCTTAAAGACCTCCATAGTCTCCATATACATAGTCATGCCTATACACATTCACTTGCTGGTAAATAAACTTTTTAAAAAAGCCTCCCGTTGTGACAATGACTGGCTTTCTCAAGCTTTATTGCCATGCAGGAAGCAGGTATTTGAGGAAGGGGGACGGTTGCCACATGAGGAGAGGGTTCCTTGCTGTAACTCCCTCCCTCTCCCCCACAGTGCGACTATGGCACTTGGGGAAAAAACAAACTATCCCATGGGAAGGTTGGTTAAATTCCAAAGGCCTGAGTAAACAGAAAGGTTTTTATCTTGTCCCTAAATGAGGCTGATATGGAGAAAAACCAAAAATAATTTAGAAAAGCTTTATATGGAAAGGAAGCTGATGATGACCATCGTAGGACCAGAATATTGCCTCAATAACTTGTAACCTAAATGAAGCTAATAAGCAGGGCACCAATGCTTTTGCTCTCTCTGTTTTACTCGTCAGCTGATGACACTGCAACTGAAGTTCCTTCTGAAACTGCTGAGCAACCTGCAGAGGCAACAGAGCCCACTGAAGAGACATCGCCTCCTAAAGAGGCTGAGGAAGAAGATGAGACAGCTAAAGAAGAGCAAGGTGAGGGCTAGTGCAGGGGTCAGCAAACTTTTTCAGCAGGGTCCACTGTCCACTTTTTCACCACTGTCCCGCAGACCTGGGGGGCCCCCCTGAACTATATTTTTTGGGGGGGAGAACAAATTCCTATGCCCCACAAATAACTCAGAGATGCATTTTAAATAAAAGCACTACATCAGCTCCTGTTCAACCACAAAGCTGCACTTAGGATGGGGCATAAGACGCCTTGGCCAGCTTTATGATTCTGGTCTGGTGGTTTTTTAATTCTGTGTTTCTATAGCGTGAGTTACAAGCCTGATATTTCAGAAATAAATTATTATCCCTATTGTACTTCTTTCCCTCCATTTCTTTTTTTGCCACAGCTGCAGTCATAGCAGAAGAAAAAGAGGAGGAACTTGAGGCCCAGGACTAAAGGAAAGAAGTGACAAACGTGGCATACAAAGAAATGAAGCTCAATTCAGTCAAGGTTAAGTCCTGTTAGTTTTAATTGAGGTATACTCACATGCTCAACTCTCCCATTGAAACCAGTGGGACTTAAAAGTAGTTGATTTTGATGGGATTGTGCCCATACTCCTTTGGCAGTGCACTTATTATCTGAACTGCTTCTTTCATATTTCAAGCAATAGTCTCACTGCTGTCTGTGACAAGAGGCAAAAGTCTGCCCTTCCTTCACCACTCACTTCTGCTCCTCCTCTTCTATCTTGTCTCCCTGCCATCAAATAGGTGGTGGTGGTGCAGTAATGTTCTTTTTAAATTGAAATGTCTTTGAATAAAATATAAGTTTGGTTATTCTTGAATCTATGGTTTCTGGGGTGTGGTTTTTTAAAATTATTATTAAATACAGAATATAGCCGAACCAAGTTAGACTGTAGGCATTTTGCTTTTGCTTTTCTGTAATGGAAAAGAAAACCTGCATTGACTAGATCAGTGTTTCCCAACCACTGTTCCGCGGCACACTAGTGTGCCGCGAGATGTTGCCTGGTGTGATGCGGGAAAAATTTAAAAATTCGAAAGATTTTTTTTTTAAAGTCAAATTTTTGATTGGGGCGCCGTCACTAGATGACCCCTGGGGTTCCCTCCCTCCCTCCCGCTCTGCGCCTCCCTCCTCCTCCGGGGAGGCCCTTCCTGGCTCTCGGCCAAGGCTTGGCGGCTGCCACTCACTCACTCGCTCGCCCACCCGTCCCTCCATCCCTGCACCCGGCCTCTCCCCCTCCGTCCCCGGCGCGGGGGCTGCCGGGATCCGTAGTCCCCTCGCCCTTGGGCTCCGCGCCCGCGTGGGGTGCGCGAACTACGTTTCCAAGCGTGGCCTGGCGGGCCGGGCGTTTTGTTTGAAGCGCTCTTCTCCCGGCCATGGAATGAGCGCAGCGGCGGCGGGCGGGCGGGCAGGGGCTCTTACGCGCAGACCCCGCGCAGCCTGCCTGCGCCCCCACGGAGATTGGGCGGCAGGATGGAGCCCGGGGATCCCCGCGGAGGCGGAGGCTGCCCCCCAGGTATGGCTGCGTCGGGGGGGGGGGTTATTTTTGCAATGCTGCATCCGCGCCGGAGGGGACGCATCGGACCGCGGGGAGACCCCTTGGCGGGCGTGCAAGGCAATGCATGCATGCATGCAACTTCCACCGGCGCTCTGGACTTGGCAGGTGAGGGGGGTCCCCAGTGGGCGGCAGAGAGAGCCGGGAGGGCGAAGGGGAGCCGAGGGGGAGCAGCGCTGCTCCCCGAGCCGAGCCCAGGGGGAAACTTCGGCGTCGTTGCGCCGGGTGTTGGAAGCGGAGGCTGGCGGGGGCCCCTCACCTGCAAAACCTGGTCGCCTCTCATATATTTCGTGCATTGCATTCATCGCCCGCTTTCTCCTCCAAGGAGCTCCCGGGGGCGCGCGTGGTTCTCCCCGTGTTATCCTCGCAACAACAGCCCTGCGAGGTGGGTCAGGCGAGTGGCCCAAGGGAGCACCCAGGGATTGTCCTGGCCAGGTGGGGTGATTTGAACCCTGCTCTCTGCCCGGTCTTCGTCCTCATTTAGCCCCCACATGTGCATGACTGTGCATGACTGAGGTTTTCCCCCCTCGTCTTGGCTATGGTGTGAGTCTGTGCTGTTAATTAATGGGGTTCTGCCTTCGGAGAAGATGAGCCAGCCCTCAAGGAGGTGATTATGTAATTTGCTAGCAATTCATGTCCCTCCCGGCGTGACGCTGCGCGCTGACGTCACGGGGCTGTAATGGTGGTGTGCCTCGAGATTTTTTCCATGAAACAAGTGTGCCTTTGCCCAAAAAAGGTTGGGAAACACTGGACTAGATTGTACTTTTGACTTAAAACTGTTCTCTTCCACATTTGATCCTACATTAGCAACAGTGATGTTTTCATACACATAGGTGGTGTAAATGTTAAGCTACAATTTAGCGCTATACAAATGATGCTGAGTGACCCTGGCACTCAGACACCTCCTTCTCCCTGGTGCATTTCTTCCTGTGGAGGAAATAAGAAGCTTTAAGGCTACAGTGAGGAAGAAGTGCAGGTGGCTAGATTGGGGGGACCAAGGGAGCAGAAGACATCTGTGGCATTTGTACGGAGCCCCTGGTCGTCTCACGGACTATTGACCTGTACACCACTAATCTGCTGTCACCAACCAGGTCCTCCCTGGCAAAACACTTAGTCTCAGTCAGTTTCTTAAGTTAACAAAGAAGAGTGTAGTTTATTGCAAATACAAATAAACTTTAACGGCATTCAAAACGTTGTTACTCTTTACCTTCTTAGTCTTATTTTATCCTGTCTCTAACTCTTCTACCTCCCCTCACACAAGAACCAACTGCACTGTCTCTGTTTCCAGTTGTCTGCCAACTGCTTTCCCAACTGCCTTTCCCAACCAACCAACCCCACTAACTCACACCCAAACATTGGGCTAAGCCCCTTTTATAAACAGGTACGCTCCGCTTCTGGCTTTTCTATTGGTCTACCTATTAACTCTTTCTCTCCTCCTGTACAGACATTTTCAAACGAACCGGCAAATGCCACAACATTTCATCTGGTCCCTCCTCAAACCTGGCAGCACCTTGGGCATGCCCACACACTTGGATGCCAACCACTAAATCAATAAAGCTTGGATTCCCCCTTTTCCTCCACTTAAAACACATAGAGTTTTCCTTTGGAACTGCCCTGTTACCTGTAATAGGGTACTCAGAAATAAATGAAGACTGACTCATGTACTACATTTTTATCAGGAAAATAATAATAAAAATAACAAAAAATACACATGATAAATACAAATATATATTTTTAAAACATGTTTGATACAAAACATGCTACACGGAGCTGCCAATAGATTTCTGCAGATTGGCTGAAATGAGCCAGGTGTATTCCAAATGAGGTTTTCAAACAGTAATGTCAAGTGCCTTCATTTTTGTTTTGGTCCACTAGATGTCATCCTAGATTTGCTATACAAGCACTCTCAAATTGCAGATTTAAGAACAAATATTCAAACCTCTGTCAGCGCCTGGTGTCATCATTCCAAAGTCAACAAAGTTACCCACAAGCTTTTATGGTGCCTCAGGACTATAGATCAGACTGCTTGTCTTCAGCATTTTAATCTACTTTCATGCAATGGCTCATGGCTCCAAATCCTGATTTCATTTAGGCCAAGTGTGGCAGCCACTTCCGGCAGCTGAGTTTGGATGTATTGAAAGGGCAGGCAACTGTTAGTTATTTAATTCATTATTGTATCTTTATACTCCCAGGGAGAGACACTTGTGGGATTTTCTGCCTTGGGTGTGTGCCATTTTCTGTTCTATCTCTGGCAGCCAAATGAGGCCATAGCCAGCCCTGAGGCCATAGTCTGCTTCTCAGAAATGATGTATAAAGCACATGTGAGATACTCGCTTGTAGGGTTTTCCAGAAGAACATGATTATAAAACCCCAAAGAAGATGCATGCTTTGTTGAGAGAAAGCGCAGGGCCCTTACAGAGGAGGCACTGTGTAGCTATTTGGCAGTTCTCTCTGACCTGACCAGGGTTGAAATACTAACCAGCCGCAGAGCAGAAACCTCTTTAATGATATTCTAAGGCACTTCCAGACAGTCACAATTTTGTGAGTGGGATTCAAGAGCATATCAGCAAAATCATGTTATGCAACAAAAGTAAACTTGGAACTCTTGAGCAGCAAACCTGCTTTAAAAAATTGGACTTTTTGCAGAAAGGAAATTAATAGGGGAATGGACTGAAAAGTGTGGGATTGTTTGATGCAGCATTGTATAACCTTCCTATAAACAAATCAGAATGAATGCCCAGTAAACAGGTCATCTGGGAGCAGCCCTAGGCAGCTTAAAAAAAAGAAAAGAAACAGAGATAGACAGCTTTCCCCCAGAGGGTGACATGAGAAAGGTGTTGTTGAAGACTAAAATGGGGAACCTCCCATCAGCCCCAGCCAGCCTGGCCAATGGTTTGGGATGATGGGCATTGTAGTCCATTTGAAGGCTTACAGGTTTTCCACCGTAGTCTAAGAACTTGAGAGAGGCGTAGTTGCCCATAATGTGTATACTCATTCCACTATTGCCTTCAGTAAATTGGTTTTGGAGGGTTTTTTAGTGTTTCGAAAACCTGCACAAGCTTATTTTACCATTGGCAAGTACTGCATACTGCCAGCTGGGGGAGAATGGAGGTTGCAGATCAGCATTGGGCAGGATCCTTAGTCTAAGTGGACAGGGGATAGCCCGCCTCCAAAGGATCAGGTTATCCCCTTAAAGGGATCCAGGGAGAGGTGCTTCCGTCTGGATACCCAAGACAGGGGGCTGATGGGCCATAGCACCCCCAAAATAGTCACCTTGGAGGGGTTGCCTTGATTTAATGCACATCATAGGGCAATATTTAACCTTGGTTAACCTTGCCAAATAATGAACTGGCCTGGTTGATTCAGGATACATACCCAATGCTTATGCCAAAACCTGCAGACATCTGTAATCAATAAATTTGTGGCCTATTTAAATCCCAGTTGGTTGTTTTGTGGTTATTGCAACTTTATTATGCCTCGACCCCACTGCCCATGGCTCCATTGTGTCTGGACTCGCAACAGTGGATAAAAGAATAGGTGTGTGGATCAAGGGCACTTAAGTCTTTTAAAAGCAAACAATCATATGCCAGACCCAATCCACACTATACTCCGAAGTGACTGTTAGGCAGGAGCTGTCCTGAATGCCTCCCATCTGCTGTTGTGATAGAGCAAGAAAGGGAGAGGAAGACTAGGGGAAGATGGAATTTTGTCAGCAGAAGACATGCTGTCTATAGATGGAAGTGAGAAGGTGTGTGTTTGTGTGCAGAGTGCTTCATCTTAGAATTTAAGTGAGGACAGAATCTAAAGTAGTCGTCATGATTTTATCACACAAATGCCAACTCAGGAAATCACTTGCAGATATGGAACTGAAATGTGAACTTGATATTATCAGTGATGTACAGTTTTTGCAACAGCAACAGCAATACTTTTATTCTTGCTTCATAAAAAGAACAGTAAGGCATTTAACAGTTCCCGTATCTAATTACTGCTGCAGTTATTTGATGGAAGCAAGTGTGGGAATCAGAGGAAATTCCACTCCTCTTTATTACAGTAGAAATGCAGTTAAAAGTGAAATGTGTAGATTTTATTTCTCGGTTGAAGAAAGATGGAAACAAAACCAAAAAACCATAAACACATTTCACGTAAAATGTAAAAGCCAGTTCCCAAGTTCCATTCCATTATTTTGCTGTGACCAAGAAACAGCCTGCAGAGCAAGGTTTTTAAATAACAGCGAGATTCTGTTGAATCAGAAAAATACAAATCCACAATTAGAGTGAGTGAACATTGCTTAATGATCCGGAAGGTTGTGCTTCCAACTGAATGGAGCATTTGCTCCATGGGTTAACATCTTGACTGGTGGCTTCATCATTTGCCATTTCTTCTCTTCTTTAAGCTCTTCACAGAAACACATGCCCAGTGAAGGAATCTAGTAAAGCATAAAAGATTTCAAGATGGGGTTTTTTTAGGGCAAGAAAGGAAGTTACCCCATATAAGCCAACACCACCACGAGGTAACTGAATAGTTTTCATTATCCAAGAGTGTTAGGGGCAAGTCACTCGAGATGTTTAAAAGCAACAAATAATGGCTCACAAGGGCTTGAAGGAGTGAAGGTTATTTAAGCAGCATAAAGTGGCTCAGAGGATCTGATAATTATGCTGTGGGTCCCTCTTTCCTCACTAACAGCACTAAGGATATTGTCAGCCAAATTCTAGTAATTTTCAAGGGTAAGGGTGAAAGCATATTCACTTGACTGCAAATTAAAAGGATTAGGTATCAGGTGAGGGTAATGACTGACCTCTACCTGAAATCCTGTTGTTCTGTTACCCACATGTGTACACTCAACTGCTTCGATCGACCGAACTGGCACCACTACAGGTGCCATATAATACCCATTCCACATTTGTAAGAACTTTATTGTTTAGTGTTGCAGCACCTTCCCTTTGGAACCCCCTGCCTATTGACATCAAACAGACACCTTCACTGTACTCTTTTCGGTGCCTGCTAAAAACATTCTTCTTTAGACTAGCCCACACAGATGCTTAGAAAGCTGAGGTAATTTTAATCTGTTTTAATACTTGTATGTTTTAATGTACGGTTATTAATCCCCCCCATTTTATTGTTTTATCTTTTTGTAAACCCCTTTGAGATTTTCTTTTGTTTTCACAATCAAGTGGTGTCTAAATTTCATGGAATAAATAAATAAAATAAATATTGCTAGGCGAGCAAGCAGTCTGATTTGGCACAAGACAGCTTCTTCTGTTTCTAAGAGCAAACATTTTGAATGCAGAGCAGAAAGACAGGAAACTGCTTTGTACAGAATCAGACCGCTGGTTCTTCTAACTCATTGCCATTGACTTTCACTGGCAATGATTCTCCAGGATCTTGGGGGGTGGGGTGGGTTTCTCTGCCACTGAGCTATGGTCCTTATGGCAAGAAAAGTCTTAATCTCTGTTGATTATGCACATACATAATAGGGGCAAACAAGCCTGAACAACCAAGTTATTTCAAGCCAGTGTGGTTGGAATGCTGGGAAATGACCTGGGAGACTGGGTTTCAGATCCCCACTTGGCCTTGAAGCTCACGGGGTGAGCTTGGACAAGTCCCTGCCTCTCATCCTAACCTGCTTCACAGGGTAGTTGTAGGGATTAAACGAGGGGAGGGAAAACCACAAATGCCACCTTGAGCTCCTTGGATAAAAAGGTGGAATATAAATGCAATAGATAAGAGAGAGCCTTACCTTTCGAATGAACTGGGGAAAGTCACCGCTCTTTCTGGCAGGAAGACCCAGTAATGGTCGAGTGAGGGAATCTAGAGATGAGCCATGGCCAACAACCAGGATGGTGCCTATTGGCGGAAAAGGGATCTCCTTAGAATAGTTTATTAAAGTAGTGCAGGGGTGGGGAACTTCAGTGCTGCAGGAGGACAAATGCAGCCTTCCACATTTCCTTATCCAGCCTTTTGGACTCTCCCCAAGCCACCCATCTCACTTGCACTACTTTGCACCTCCTTGAGTGCTTTTGCCAGGCTGGAATGTGCCTTTGCATTCAAGCAATGGCCCTTGCTTGCCTGGATGAAGGCTAAAGAGGGGTGTATGAGGAGTGTGTGTAGAAACTAGCCTACAGTGGAAAGGTAAAATTTACATTCATTGCTCTGCTCATTTTTGCCTCTGGCCCCTCCCATCATTGCCATGTGGCTCCTGGAAGGTTGCTGAGAAAGGAATGGGGCCTTTAGACTGAGATGATGATGATGATGATGATAATTTATTATTTATACCCTGCTCATCTGGTAGGGTTTTCCCACCCCTGAAGGAGTACTAGTGGTGCTTGAGAACCTTCAGGTCTGCATATGTTCTAGCCTGCCTATATTTTGGCTGCCATAAAGGCATTTTTTAAATAGCAAACTTGTGCTTGTGATTCTGTCCTTGAAGATTCAAAGCAATGAAATCAAGAGTTACCATAGAGTTACCTTCGGTTGCACAGGAGCCGACAATCTGTTTTATACTTGCAGAGCATCTGCTCACATAGTCCTCATAGCTTTCGGATGCCATCAGAGAAGAAAGAGGAAAATGACACCTGTTAACGAAATCCAATTGGTTAACATTTGTTGGCTCAAAGGAAAGGTTAGGCTTGGAACATCTGAATGCCATTCCAGGCTCCATCACTTAACCTGCTTGATGGTTTTAGGAAATTGTTCATTTATAGCATGAGTGGGGAACCGTATTTAGCCAGTGGGCCAGATCCTTATCTCCCCCAACCCTGTATGGGACGACTTTGACAGGTAGGCAGAACCACTCACCTGTCATCATGATGTCAGGTGAATGATACCTGCCAAAAGTCACCTGTCATTATGCTGTCAGGTGAATGATACCTGCCAAAAGTCAAAGGAGGCTGCTGTAGCTACTAAGCTGACTGGCAGTAACAGCAACCTCCTTTAAGAGGTACTTTCATCACCTTTGAAAGAGACTTGATGTAGCTGATCAGCAGTTATAAAGGGAAGCCCCTTTATAATCAAGGGGTAGAAGCTATAGAACATGTCCTTCTGTTTTGTAATGGATTTGATGGAAGATAGAACCCCAAAAGTATTGCTGTTAGTGCTTAAATTTCTATCAGTAGTGGTGAGAACAAGAGAAAACCCCAGCATCTGAAACAGCATCTTCAGGGACTAGCTTGAAATTATTGTAGCTTTATATAAAAGTTTTTATGTTACCCTTTTGAATCTGTTTTTCTCTGAGATTCCTGTGTTTTGGTCTACTGGTGGTAATAAATGGATTGAATTGATAAGGGGAACAAACAACAAAGAAAAGTATTTTTCCAGCAAGCCTTCCTCGCAACCTTATGGGATTTGATGAGCAAAGCATGCTGCCCTGAGGTCACTGAAATATAGAAGTTGTTTGGATTTGTACCCCCTGCCCCCCCAAAACCCTCTATAAGATTTATTTATTTTATTATTTTGTTTTAGTAATCAATTTTCTATCCTTCCAAGGTGCCCAGGGTTGGAAAATAACATTGTTGTAAAACTGCTTTTGATAAAAGGGGAGGGGGATGATTTTGCTAACAACTCCCTTTAAAGCTGAGGATGTTGTTCTGTGCTGAGTCATACAACAAACAGATAAGAGTTGTTTTCTCACCCCCTCCCAGAGCACACATATGGTCAGCCCAAGTCATTTTTTTTATCAGCTGAACAATTTCCACAGTTGAATCATTCACCACAGCCTTTTGCCAAAAGGACTCCAAGAGGAAGCTGCGAGGCTACAATCGATCCTGTGCTCGTTATTGTTTCCTGTTCTGTTTGAGGTTTTGCAAACTGCGCTGAACCACAGAACTCCATTGCCACAGAGGGTTAAGAAAGAGAAGACTAAGCACGGTTGATGAAAGTGCAAGAATAACTACTTCTTACAAAGTATGCAAACTTTTTGTACCTATAATATATGGTATTATTGTTCAGAAATGTGATTAAACATAGAATCCAAGCTGCTTTGCTTCTTAAGTGTCTCCACCAATGCCCATCACTGCACTAGCAGCGACTGCTCTTGATTCTTCCCAAAAGCTTGCTTGTTATGTATTTCGTTTTAAAATGTGTTACCTTTACTTTGATATATTCTGCTGCTAGCCTAGATCAAGGGTAGTTTGGGAGTCTGGATCCCCGAGCCATTTTTCCTTGCCTCTCTGAAGACCTCACCAATTTTAGCAGCAGTGAGTGGCAAAATGAAAATAAAGGAAAGTACACATAGTGCTAGGATAAGTGAGGCCCAGTGCTTGGATGGGGATGCAAATCACCCCCTCCTTGATCTTCAGTTTGATCATTCAATGAATGGAAGGGGGAATGAAGCAGCTGGGAGGCGGGGTACACAGTGTGCCTGTGTCTACGTGTCTGCCTCAGAGTACATAGATGAGAGAGTATTGGCTGCGTAAGAGATAACATGGCCCTTGGGCAAATAAAGCTTAGTCATATGACAACATTATACACTATAACGGAAGTACTATCAACCTCATTGATTTAAGAGATCTTGGTTTTCTCCTGCCCCTCTCTCCCCAAACCCTAGTTGCAATGAGACAAGACTACACTTCCCTTCTGCTGTCCAGCTCATTAAAAGAGGCATTGGTTTATTGCACTGGAAGAGCTTATTTCTACGCTCTTGTCTGCATACTGTAACAGAGCATAGAGTTGGCCTTAGGTGCCCAAGCCCAAGAAGACCCTGTCTCCTTGATTCAATGACCTCCCCTTACACCATAAGGTAAAGGTAAAGGGACCCCTGACCATTAGGTCCAGTCGTGACCGACTCTGGGGTTGCAGCGCTCATCTCGCTTTATTGGCCGAGGGAGCCGGCGTACAGCTTCCAGGTCATGTGGCCAGCATGACTAAGCCGCTTCTGGTGAACCAGAGCAGCGCACAGAAACGCCGTTTACCTTCCAACCAGAGCGGTACCTATTTATCTACTTGCACTTTGACATGCTTTCGAACTGCTAGGTTGGCAGGAGCAGGGACCGAGCAATGGGAGCTCACCCCGTTGCGGGGCTTTGAACCGCGACCTTCTGATCGGCAAGTCCTAGGCTCTGTGGTTTAACCCACAGCGCCACCCACGTCCCTGTCTCCTTGATTCAATTACCTCTCCTTACACCATACCACTTGCTTGTTCCAGCCACTGGTGTTGCCTCTTCAGCAGCAGCTTATAGATTTTCTTACAGTTAAGGGATACTCTGTAGACATTTTTCTAAATAATAAATAAGTTAAATAAAGAAGGGCATCACTTAGACACATAGGACTTAAGCACTTAAGAACAGCCCTGCTGGATCAGACCAATGATCTAATTCATCTAAAATTCTGTTTCCAGCAGTCACCATCTAGATGCATTCGGAAAGTACATAAGCAAGGCATAAAGGCAACTTTAATGTTTATCAGCCAACAACTGGCTTTCCATTGGGCAGAAGCAAGGAATGGGTTTTCTTCTCTTGCTCCAGTCCTAAGGCCAACAACACAAATGTCGGCCCTCGGTTTCTAGCACTAGTACAGCCTTGCTCTAGCAAGGAACACAAGCAAAGGAATTACTCCATGCTTGCAGAGATAAGTGAAGCATCCATTTCCAGGTCTGCCTTTCACAGGATGTTGTAGTAGCCACTAAATCACAATGACAACAGGAGCAAATAGAATTGGGCTGAATTTCTTAGAAGTTGGCTTGCAGTACTCCCATCTAATTCACAACTGTAGTATTAAATGATTAATACTACTGTACATTTGACAATGAATAGAGACCATCCTACCTGAGTGAATAAGAACACACTTGCTACATTCTGTTAATTCTGATGACCATAAAGAGAAGTGTCTGGTTCAGCACTGGGTAGTCACTCACATCATAACATTTAGGCACCATTCTGGAAACATGCTCATGGTTTGTCTCACTCCAGATGAACCGTGAGCTGTAACCAAGGTTTGTTCTTGGTTTCCCACTTGTGGTTTGGCTGGTGGAGGTTCAGGCAGAACGCTAAGCCAAACCATGGCTTGGCCATGAGCAGCTTGGCAGCAACAGGACTGGGGGAAGTAGTACAGTGAAACCTGTACATTTACCCATTTGCGCTAAGCCATGGTTTGGCTTAGTATTATATGCTAACTGGGTTTCTGTAACTGTAGCACTTACTTGTATGTGGTATCTATACTGTAATTGGCCTCTGTCAATTCTCTCTGTGTCATAAAAGAGGGAACAACTGTGCTTATCTCCCATTTAGTCCATTCAAAGAGTCCAGGTTCTATACAAATCTTGGCTTTTTGTTCCAGTTGAAGCCCTGCAAAAATCAAAGCCAATATTATAACAAAGAAAATCATATAGAACCTGTTTAAGACCAAATCTTGCATTCAATAAACATTTCAAAAAGTCTTATGAAAAGTCTTATGTGGTGTGATCTGCAATAAGTAATGTCCCAGAGGTTAATTATTTTGTCTGTCTGTTTCTCTCCCTGAGAAAAACAGTTCTGTTTTCCCTCTGCAGCAGTAAAAATGCCACAGTAAAAAATTAAGGCTGCATGCAGACCCAAAGAATCCTGAAAAATGTAATTTCCCCCAGTACATAATTCCTAGCACCCTTAACAAACAACAGTTCCCAGGATTTGTTGGGGGAAATATTTATTTTATTTATTTCATAAAATTTATATACCACTTGATTGTAGAAAACAACAACTCATAATGTGCTTTATATGTATGGTAAGGTTACCAGATTTTTTCAAAGAATCCAGGGAGAGTTCTTTTTAAAAAAGTTCTTTTTTAAAAGTTATATCTTCTCTTCTGTGGTCTCCTCTGTTGCGCAGCCTTAAATTGGGCACCGGCCTGCTCTCTTGGAGTGCTAGCCACCATGGAGTAGGCTCAGACCGGGGCTGGGCTCTTCTACCTCTCCTCAGCGACGGCAAGGTTGGGGCTCCTCTCTTTTTTCTCCTTCCTCTTTCTCCCTCTTCCTTCTCCTTCTCCTCTCCTCCTTCTCCCTGCGTTGGCTCTAGGGTTTTCCTGGCCCTGGAGCGCCACTGGGCAGTTGGCTGGGTGGCCGGGCGCTCTCGTTCCCGGTTCAATTTGGGTCATGGAGGGGGGTCAGTGGTTCCCCCAGTTGACGTTCTCTGCATCCCAGGTTCCCCCTCGGCAGCGGCAGCGGCAGTCTCAGCAGCTCGGAGCCACCCTGGTAGCGCAGTTCGGTCTGGCTGGCTTCAGGAGCTGCTCACTGCCATGGCGCCCGCCATTTTGCCTCACCAGAAGTCCCCATATGATGTGTCTTGTGCCATTGAACCAATCACACAACATTCATTCCCTACTAATAAATCTACAACACTTAAAATATAAATCCAGGGACATTAAATGAAATCCCGGGACATTCCGGGGACGGATTTTGTCCGGGGACAGATTTGTAAATCCGGGGACTGTGCCCGGGAAACATGGACGTCTGGTAACCATAATGTATGGTGTGCATGCAGCCCAAAAGAACAACGAAATCAACTGCCTGAACTGGTTTTCTCACTTTGCCTAGTGGTATAACTGGCCCTGAGAATATGCTTCTCCTTAAAAACAATTGAGATGCCAGCATACCACTTCAGCCTTGATTGGTTCCATACATCCCTTCTTTCAGAAAGGGTCACTTACCTTCTAATACATATTGAGAAGTTTGGATACAACGTAGTGCTGGGGAAGAGTAGACACAGCTAACTACCACTTCCTTCTCAAGCAGGGCTTCTCCTGGGAATGAAGAAGCACAAAAAAATCCTTCACGAAAAGAAAATATGGGTTCAAAGCATGTTCATATGGATTGTGGGTGGGGGCTTTCATTCCCATATGTATTGTTTTGTGTTCTAATATACAATTGAAATGGATGGACTCACAAAGGATACTTTCTGAATTAAGAAGCAATGAAGAAGACTAGAGTCTTTGTGGAAATTGGGTCGGAATTTATGATTCTCGTTAAACAATTCTGTAAAGGGTGCCATTGTATTGCCTGAAATATATTCACACCTATTTCTGTTTAACTCTGAGTTACTGTTTGTCTTTCTACTAGTGTTGCCCCACATTACAGCCCTTGTGAGCTGCTATGTTGTTGTTCTTCCAAAAGTAAGCTAAAAGTAAAATTAAATGGAAGTTCCATGGCCCACACAAGCGCTTCATAGAATGCTATATTATCCAGTAATTCATTGCTGCCCTTACCATTATTACATAGAATGAGGTGGTCATTCTCAGCCTTAAAAGCTGGTCAGCAGCCCCAGGCCATTCCTCCCGAGCCCCCCAGCCATTTCCCTCACTTGGAGGAGAAAGCTGTGTGTACCACGCCAGGTCCTGTGCTTGCCTAAGCTAGCTTGAAGCCCTCAGTTAAAGTGGAGAACACTTTCCCATCACCAGTGCTGAACTTAGGTGGGCATCTTGTCCTTTGCATCAATATATCTTTGGCCAGCCCTGAGCAACGCCCTTCTCCGTTCTCCGTGACCAAGATCTTCCACCTGTTCGGCAAAAGGCACCCAGATACATCTGGCAGTGTTGCCAAGAAGTAGTTGCTTGTTTAAGTTTTGACCAAAGTTTGGTTCATGCAGGCTTCTGGTTAAACAAGATGCTAATTTCTGGTGAGAAACTTTGCTGTCATTAATGAGAATGAGATCATGGATTGAGGACACCTGTGTTATCCAATATGCACTAGACTTAAATTCTGTTATGGTGGACAAGCTCATTGTGGCTGGACACCTTCATGGTGAGATGCCACGTCTACCTTACAGTTCTGGAAAGCTACTGCCAGCATGGTCTCTGATTGTCTATGGAAAATCTGAACCACCAAGCCCTTCTTTCTGTTGTCCCAACTTCTCTTTAGCTTACCTATTAGTCTAGACTGGAAAATACCACAACATGATAAAGGAGGATCATATTCAAAATTCTTGATGCTATCTTTTCGATTTGGTAGACTGGTGGGGTAATTGAGGTCAGCTCGATGATATTTTCCTGGAACAAATTCAGAATGCTTTTACAACTAATGCCAGAACATCCACAGGAAATCTAATTTTATTTCTCTTAGGTTTGCTTTTAATCCATTATGGCCTAGGTGTCCTTAGAAAGCCACCACTACTACAATCTCAATTCCCCACCCATCTAATAGAGTAATAGAATCATAGAATTGTAGAGTTGGAAATGACCTCAAGCGCCATCTAGGTTAACCCCCTGCAATGTAGAAATCTCAACTAAAGCATCCATGACAGGTGGCCACTCTACCTATGCTTAAAAACCTCCAATGAAGGAGAGTCCACAACCTTGGAATCTCTTTTCTTGTAACTTGAATCCATTGGTTCAAGTCCTACCCTCCAGAGCAGGAGAAAACAAGCTTGCTCCATCTTCCATGTGACAGCACTTTAGATATGTGAAGATGGCTCTCTGATATCGCCTCAGGCTAAAATACCCAGCTCCTTCAACTGTTCCTCATAAGGCTTGATTTCCAGACCCTATCTTAGCCTACGTTTACTGATTTTAGAGTCTGACGCATAAGCTGCACAGTCCCTGAAAATGCTGCTTTATTAATTCACGATTAACCCATTTCAACCTCAAGGCAACTTGGGAACTCACAGAGAGATCATTTCCATTCTCAACAGGGTTTCCAGGGAGCAGATGGGCTAATCATTTTTGTTTGTTCATTACTGTTAATATGATACATTGCTTTAGGTCAAATCTGCTGTATCAGATCCCCAACCTTCTACTTACCATCTGCATCAAAACACTGCTGGAGCCAAGACTTCCCAAACACTTGATCTACCCTTTCTCCGTGGCGAATAATCAAGAGGCCTCTTGGGACTGTGCTTTTCCCAGGGAGCTGGAAGAAATTGCATTACAACTCTGCTCATTAAAATGACAGAAACTTTTAGATAACCAGAAGTTTAAATGAGCAGAAGTATTATTCGCACCATGCTGCACTGGCATAGCCTCTACAAAATGACACCTCTATAAGTTTTAAGTGCATCAACCAGTGGCACTGACACACTTGTCACTAGGACAAATGGTGCAAGTTCAGATCGCGGTAAGAATGTAGGAATTTCCATGTTAAATCAAAAAGTCTGGCCTATATAGTGTAGCAGGATTAGGGAATCTCTGAGCCTCTAGTTGCTGGGGAATACAACTCTCATCATTCCTGGCCATTGGCCATGCTGGTTTGGGTTGATGGTAGTTGGAATCCAACAACATCTGGGGGGAACCACATTTTGTCCCCAGCAGAATTTAACCAGCTGCTTCTAAGAGGCTCACAAATAGGTTGAGATGCTTGCTGCCTCTGAACATGATGTTCACATTTAGCTATCATGGCTAGTGGTTGTAACATAGCTAGATATGCTGGATAGTTGAGATTCTCACAATGCCAATTCTTCTTCTCCATTCTGAATTTGGGGTTGCTTTTATGATAAATCCACCAAAAGACGACGTAGTCTAGGAGTACAAAGCAGTCTATTAAAGCAACATGCTTTCGCACGCCGACTACAATAACTGTTTGCCTTGTGGAGATCTGAATATAATGCATAAGAGAGCCCTGAGGCAGGGATAGGAAGTCTGTGACGCTCCAGATGTTGAACTACAGCTCCCATCACCCCTGACCATCAGCCATGCTGTCCGGGGTGATGGGAATTGAGGTCCAACAGCACCCATAGGGCCACAGGTTCCCTATCTCTTCCCCAAGGTTTTGAAAACTGGTTCACTTCTGAAAACAGAAATCCTTCTGCCTAGGCAGGTTTCATAATGTTATACTCCATGTGATGGTGAAACCCCCAAACTGTATAAAATTTTACTTGCGCAAACTTATTTTGTACAGCAGCTTTTCTTACACTAGCATTCATGCACACACCATAGGATGAAGACATTCAAAAACCAGTTACCTGAAGAGGAAGTGTTTTGCCTGCATTTCTTGGCAAAGGATTTGGGTTTTTCAGTTTATTGCAAGACTCATTTTTATTCTTAGAATGCAGAGTGAACATATATTCTCTGTAAAAGAAAGTTGGATGCCAATGACTGAGAGGGATAATAAAACAGTAGAGCAATCCAGGCTCATGCTTCTTTTTGAAACCAAACACAAAGTCCACGCTATGTGACATTAAGGCCACCCCCAGGCTGACCAAACCCACTGATCTCTGCAAAGAAGGTTGAGCCCACAATGGTTCTCTAAATAACAATATGGCAGATTGTAGAAACAGATAATATTTGAATATAGCCAATGTATATTTCCAGGGGTATTTGCTATATTGTGCTCACAATTTTCTTACATGGTAAAGAGGGCAGCCTCTTAAAGTGCCACTTTCCTTGTGATTTATGGAGATGTATGGTGGTTGTGTGACATCTGTTTATTTACAAATATTCAAGCTGAGTGTGGGGGTTAGAAGGACCTTGTTAGAAAGACTGTGTTAGTGTCTAGGTCTGAGAAAGATAATGCTAGCCTCTAGAGTGCTTAGTAAGAGGTTGCGAACATGCCTCCTGCACGGATCACGTTCACAACCCGACATATGACTGTATGAGCCTGCACTGACATGCTAAAGATAAGGGATGCAAAGTCTGGACCCAGTTCTATTTGTTGGCTGCTTTGCTAATAATTCTTGAACTTATGCAGCTTTTCCGGCATTTATGCAGCATGGTGGAATACTACATTATTGTCTATTATACAGTGATCAATCTGCACAGGGTTGATTTAATAACTAAAAATGAAGGGTAATACAACTCAACTCTTATACAAGTGGAGAATGATATGGAATAGTTTGCACATATGCCATAAAAAAATCTGAAGCTCAGTAATACTAACCTATGTTTGACCCAGGTATCTGACTCGTTGGCTTTTTCTGTGTAATTTTCAGGAACAAATCCCCGGCACCCAGTTCTGTGGGAGATGCCAATCACCCAGCCTTCACAAACTTCTGTTTGCTTTGCCCGGTCAACATAAACCAGATCCCCAACATTCAGCATCAGTTCATCAATGTTCTGAGGCTTATACTGGAACAGGGCCCTCAAAAGCTAAGAGAATTTGATTATTATTTTTTAAAGAGGAGAACAATAATGTGAGAGACGTTTTGTCAGATCCAGGAAAAGCAGAGACATTGCTGACATCTGCTTCAACTTTATTTGAGACATTGAATCAGTTTATATTTGTAACAGGAGAAACCTTAGGGCTCAATGAAAGAGAAGCTCACATGCTTTACTGTTCATGGTATAACTGCGATGATCTGATTATGTTAGTATGATGTGTCATGGAAAACAGCTGCTTATCACAAAAAGGTTAAAAGCCTTTTTCAGCTGAGCAACACACCAAGAAGGGTGAAACCGCTGCACTAGCTGGTGGGTCACTGTTGTCTCCCAGACCGGAGAGGGCTGAGGTAGTTGGTGCAGTGCAAATGCACTGACAGAACCAAACCAGTTCCTCTGTCAGGGCATTTGCACTGTACTGACCTCTCTGACACCTGACCCCTTTCCCTCCTGGTAAGCTACAATGATGCATTTGCTAAGAAGCTAACATAGAGGTTCTACCCCACACAGCAACCTGCCTCTGCCTTTCATATATTCTTCTCTGTATATTCACTCAATGCACACTAAAAATAGATCTTTTTTGGTATAAGGCTAAAGTGCAGCTTTAATTCAGAAAAACGGGTGGGAGTAAAAAAACAACCAGGGATGGGTGAATATGTCATTTTTTTATTTATCTCAGTTTTCCAAATATTAAGTTCAATTCCCCACATTTCAATATCAACTAGCATTTTTTAAAAAAAGTGCTCATGAAAATTCACCAGCAATTTGTGCAATATTCTCCTAGAATAAATAGATTTGCACACATTTGCTTAATAAACCAGTTTTAAAAGCAATTTTCCCTAATAGAATGTTGTTTTTTGCATGTTGCCTTCACTAATATACACATTTATACACCCACATATGCATTTTGTACACTTTACTTGGCTGGAGAACTGCACTGCAAAATTCAGAGAAGTGCAAATTTGTGTTGTGGTTCACACATTGTGTGCAAATTCCCTTAAATGTGAACTGAATTGAAATTTTCACCTACCCCTAGTGCTATATCTATCAGTGGTCTGAGAAACCCTGGCATAAACACTGTTAGGAAATTTCGGAACCTGAGGCCTCTCTTTTGTGCAAGGGATCTGGGGCTCTCCAAGAAAATTCCTGGCATGCAAAATGACTTTTCAGAGTAGAATGCCACATAGCCAGACTAAAAGAAAGGATATATTTCTGTTTCGTGAATGAAAATAAAGCGATGCATTGCCAAAAGCTTATCACGAAGGTGAGCACTCTATATCTAACCAACTAAACACCCACAGAAAGTTTTTTCCAATTTCAAAGAGTAAGGTATCTAGTATGGGTGTTAATTTATTCAGAGAGTCTTCTCACATTTCTGAGTTGAACCACACTTTTAACCCGGAGACTCTTTAAGCTTCCAAGTGGCTTCAGCTGTCCAAAAGCACACATGAAAACCAAAACTAGGGAAATGTCCAGAGCTTGAGAGGGGAGGAAATGGGTTGGAGAGGTGACAGATCGTTCATTTTGATGGACAGGTCTAGCTTTTAAACACAGTGAATTATTTCCCTCCCCCAGACATTCAAATCACAGCAATGTGGAAGAGGGAATTAAACACTGTTTGTTTTTCATGTGGATTTATGCAAGTAAATAGAGATATCTCCCTCCAAATCCTAGCGTTTGTGTCAGAAGCCCATTCCCCAACAAGTCTTATTTATTTATTTATTTATTTATTTATTTACTTAATTTATATACCGCCCTTCATCAAAGGACCACAGGGCAGCTTATAGTATAAAAACACAAAATACCTAACGTAATAATAAACAAAACATTTTCTTCCTCTTGGAATAACAGAGTCCTTCCTGAGGGATTGCACTTTACCCAGCCTAGTCTTTCCTGGGGATCCATGCCCCTTTCTCATCTCTACATCCTATTATTCCTTTAGTACCTACCCTGAAAGAGTAAAGCCTGCACTTGCAGGAAGACAACTGCAGCTATTAATCTGAAATTCAGCAAGTGCCATTTCCTCAGATGGGGCAACATTGCTAGCAAATTCCATCCACTACTAACAGAAAATAAAAAAGTTATACGCTTTTCTATTGTTAAAAAATTTAAACTTTAGAGGTGCTTTGAATCAAACCCCTGAACGTATCTGCCTACAATTAACCCACTCAAAAAGGGTTGCTGTGCCTGCAAATTTCACCCACTTATGTGATTGGGGGATGGGTAGAGCCATTTTTAGATACCCCATAATATTGAATTGGGGGTCATAGTAGGACTTTGTTTTTAACAGATCTAATTTGATTCCAAATAATGAATTGAACTGGAAAGACACAGAGAGGATCCAAAACAGATCAATCTACTTTCCAAAACTACAGATACAGATATAAGGAAAGCCTTATGGTCAATGCACATCCTCAGTATCTTGTAATGTACACACCTGGTAATGTACAAAGCGCATATCTCTGGAATACAGAACTGCTGTCCACTGGCAGCTTTGCTTAGAATTGACCGATTTCGCCAGTTGTTCCAAAGTCTTTTGATGGTGAGGGTAAAATTTGTTGGCCAATGTAAGATGGAGCTGCTTTGTTGAAGGTTTTACACAGCAATCTACAACAACAACAACAACAACAACAACAACAACTGTCAAATAGTATTGAAGGATGAAATTAGTTTTCATTCTATTATTCCCAGAATTGTATTCTATAACTTTTTTTTACTATGCTGAAAAAAGTCATTTAAAAAATGCATTATAGCTCCAATTTATGGTGCAATCCTATGGGTGTCTACCCACTGAATTCAATGGGATTTACTTCCAGGTAAGTGGGTAGAATTGCAGCCTTAGTACACACAAGCAGTTACACACCTGCAGGCTCCAGTGCACTCACAAAGCTACACACAAGAAGGGGGTTCCTGATGCTGCTTGATGTCAGAAAAAAGACGACCTGTACAATATGCAAACTCATGCAGAACTTTTCGTGAAACTGAAATGGAGAGGGCAGCTTGTCTGCTTATGTGTGCCAACATGAAACAGGGAAAATCTCAACAGTGACAACAAGTTTGTCAAAGTAGTTACCTGCTAAGACAATAGCCTCTGAAGCAAAAGCTGCAGCAAATGACTTGAGGACATTTGCAGGGCCGTCGCTAACGAAGAAGCCAATGTAGGTGCTGGAGGAGTGTAGTGATAAGGAAATGATTGCCGGGAAGTAACCAGAGAACCTGTCGCCTGCTCTTTTCAAGGCTTCGTACAAGCCATCAACTTTTTGGTCTTCACACTGAAATAAAACCCACCAGTTACAGGTTTTCAATGGACCCCCTTGCCACAGGCACCATTTACAAGTGAGATCTGCAACAAACCTCTGCAGTGAAGTGTTTCAGCCAGCCATTTCCTCTTCCAAAAGACTCCATTACGGTCACCCACCCACCTGCTTTCCCACACGCTCTCAAAATGTTCAGTTGACCTTTCAGGGTCCCTGAGTATGCTAATTCCATATTAGCCAGTTTTAGCCCCCTCCCTTTAGAGTCCCCCACCCAAAGGGTTTTTTCTTTTTCTTTTGGCACTTCTGTAAATTTTGGAGCTTCTCTAGTTTGTCTGTTACCTTCCTCTTGTAAATCGGTGGTATTTTTTTGGCTAAGCAAGCAACAACACTCATTCTTGAACACTGGAAATAGATGGAATGGCACACTTAAGATGATGAGAACAAGGCACACAACCAAGTAAAACTGGATGAATTAAAAAATGGCAAGCACTCAAACAGGTTCTGGGGCTGATCTTGGCTTAAATCAAGAGACTTCAGTCATTGTCATCACAATAAATACTTTGTTCACTCACCGTAAAGAATTCAGAAAGTGTGATGTGTGGGAAAACTTCATGGGCTTTGTTTTTCCCACATTGGTTTTTGCTTTCTTTCCAAAATTCCACCAGTGTGTCATTCAAAGCACCCGTCGGACACAAATAAAGGGCATATTCCTGAGGGATTGGGTCTTCCAGTGAGGGATCATTGCAGTGAGAATGTAACCTACAATGTAGAGATGAAGTTATAAACTTATGACGGTCTTCTGCAAGAGCTGATTCACACTTTATGTACATAGGCTGCATGGCGGTACAAAGTGATCTCACCAGAAATTGGCACACATGCTGGCACCACTTCTCTGGCAGTAATTGCAGGGGCACTGCCTTAGGGGCTTCTGCTGCCTGAGGCAGCTGCTTCACCTCTCCTTGTGTATGTGCTGGACCTGATGCAGGGCATTTTTAACATACAGGTCACACCCACACTATGGCTCCCCACCCCCAAATCCTGGGAACCATAATTTTTTTAAGATTGCTGAGAACTGTAGCTCTGTGAGCAGTAAACTACATCTCCAACTCATTGAAAGTGTCCATCAATGGTGTCTCCAAAAAATTTTACACATCACCTGGGAAGACAGGCGAAATAATGCCAGTGTACTGGAAGAAGCGAAGATCACCTGTATCGAAGCAATGATTCTTCAACATCAACTTTGTAGGACTGCTCATGTTGTGCGGATGCCTGATTATCATCTTCCAAAGCAACTACTCTATTCTGAACTTTAAAATGGTAAGCGTAATGCTGGTGGTCAACAAAAGAGGTTCAAATACTCTCTCAAGGCAAATCTTAAAAAAGGAAGTATAAACACCAACAACTGGGAAACAGTGGCCTGCGAGTGCTCCAGTTAGAGAACAGTCTTTACCAAAGGTGTCACGGGTTCTGAAGACTCTCGAACTCAGGACGAAAGGGAGAAATGCACTAAGAGGAAGGCACGCTTGACAAACCCTCACCATGATCAACTCCCACCTGGAAACTTATGTCCCCACTGTGGAAGGATGTGTGGGTCCAGAATTGGCCTCGCAGTCACTTATGGACTCACTTTTAAAACCATATTTATGGAAGACAATCTTACTCGGCTACGAGCAATCGCCAAAGTAGAAAGGAAGGATGTGATCTCAAAGTGGTGGGGAAACTCCCCACCAGTTTCTTTTTTCAGCAGAGGTGGTGAAGAATAGTTGGGCTCAGGGGGTGGTAAACATTTCATTGCAGGATGGAGTGGTGTCCGCCATCCTAAAAGAGGTTGTACTGCTGGCTGGAACTGATTGAGGTTGGTGGGGCAGAGCGCCATTTGCCCTAACAGACCAGTCACCATAGTCATTCACTGCCTGGTTGTAGAGGAATGGTGGGAGGCAGCAGCTGGGGAATCCCCAAGGGAAGAAGGCTCAGGGCCAGGGGATTAAGGTCCACAAATGACAACATTTTGGAGGTCCCAGATCTCAAGGTGGTTAGATTGGTCTCAGCTAGGGCCAGGGCCTTTTCAGTACTGGCCCCGACTTGGTGGAATGCTCTGTCACAAGAGACTAGGGCCCTGCGGGACTTGACATCTTTCCGCAGGGCCTGCAAGACAGAGCTGTTCCACCTGGCCTTTGGTTTGGACTCAGTCTGACCCTTATGTTTCCCTCCCCTTATGGTTTTGATCTATGGGCTACTTTTAAAATGAGGCTGCATTTTAAATTGCATTTTAACCTGTAATTTAAATTGGTTTTTCCCCCTATTATATTTTTACTGTAATTTTACTGGTGTTAGCCGCCCTGAGCCTGGCTCTGGCCGGGGAGGTATAAATAAAATTTACTATTATTATTATTAGCAACCTAACATGCTGCCATACTGAATTTTCTCATTCCATTGAAATATATATTTGCTGAAATATATATTTGAGTTTGCTGCGATTATGTAGCATCATTTCCTACAATGTCAGATACAGTGTTAGGAGGAAACAACCCCCCCCCCCGCAAAAGATAGAACAATACCTTCTAATTCATGTCATTGAGAAGTACAGCTTTTGCACACTCACCACTTTGCGGCATCTTCTGCTGACTTTTGCCCAGTAGCTGCCAGAGCTTTTAGCCTGAGGAAAGTACAATGAACCCACTATGTGAAAACAAAGCCACAATCACACTTGAACAGTATGCTGTACTTCTGATATTTGGCTGTGGGAAAGTTTTCTGAACATAATGACTTACTACATCGACTAAATTTAGATTCTGAAACCAAGAATATGGCTGCCTATCTTGCATTTTAACAAGTTGTTAGATTTTCCACTTTCCAAACACCAGGACTTTCACCTGAATAAAGAAATTGTAGTTGATTTGCCATAATGGGTTTTGATTCATTAACTGATCAGTTTTGCTATTCCAACCCGGCCAGACACAAAAAACTATGAGATTCAGCAAACCCCCAAACAGACATGATGAGCAAAAATGGGATAACAGCAGTAGAAAGGTGTGCTTTTGTCGGCCTCTAGATTTTGTAGGACTCTGACTCCCATCTGCCCCAGCCAGTATGGGCAATGGTCAAGCAAAATTGAGTTGCAGTCTAACAACATCTTGGGAGCCACATATTCCCCATCCCTAGTCCACAGAGAAGCTTGCAATGGATAAATACGGCTTTTGCTGAGACAGAGAAGTTGTGTGTATGTGGCCTTGGCAGCTGGACTGATAGGAGGTAGAGAACGGCCTCGTGAATTGATAATAGAGATGGATGAGAAATCCAATTTATTCCATGTTTTAATAAGAGATGATCTAATTTGCAGTTTTCAAACAATTAGAGAATCTGAAACACAGGTATTTCTCAAAATTCATAGTTCCCAGAATTTTACGATTAAGTTCTCCAGTTAAATAATATGTACTAAAATGCATACAAAATAGGGAGGAATGTGCAAAATCAAACAAACCAACCCACATACATTAGTGAAAAATAACAAAAATGCTTTCTATTTGGGAAAATGGCTTGCAAAAATGTATATATTAATCAAAACTATATACAAACATGGGTTTATTAGAAAATCACCGTAAAATGCTAAAGAATATTCATTAGGATTTTTTTGGCAAATAATAATTGCAGATTGCAGCAGAAATGTGGAGAACTGAATATAAGATTGGAAAAATGAGAAACTTAGAAAATCGAAATTGACACGTTCATTCACCCCTAGTCGATAATACTTTCATTCTCCCAAATTTGTCAGTGACTCAACTATCATTATGAAGAAAGAAGCACCCATTGTTTTGGTTAAAAGAGGCAGACATGACAGGGAAAGGGGAGCGCCTCTTCTCAGGCACAATCTCCATCTCCTGTGCTGTTGTGGTTTACTTTGGTAAGCAATGATGTTAAAAATAGTTCAAGTTTAAAAATCTATTTCCTGTTTAACTGGGGAAACTTTTAAATCTATGTGAAGATTTTTTAATCAACTAAATGTTGCAGCCTTATATGCTTAAACATTACACCCACTCTTCTGGGTCTCATTCTCTTCCCTCTCTTCATGGTTTTGTTCCTGTGAGTTTAAAAGCAGCCTGACATGAAGACATTAAACTGGTGAAGCTTTCTCCATCGCTTTACCTCCCTGAAATTAATTTCTACGTGCCAGATGACCATTACAGACACCATACCAGGATCACTGAAAAGCGGAAAGCCTGCAAAATGTTTCCATGTTGGATGTTGTGTATGGAAAACACTGCTCGTGTGGTGATCATACAGGTCCATTCATACGAGAAATAAGCACAGCTATCCAAGTACTAGAGACACAAAGTTTCAAAAGAGATCAGAAGAAAATCCTGAGTGTGTAACTTCAGAACGTGTGCAACTTCTTTTCCTGTTCCCTTTTCTCACGCCTTTCAAATCACAAGCCATTGTTTTAAACTGTAAGCCATCTTGAGTGCTTTGGCAGAACGACAGCATATAAATATAGGCAGTACAGTAGGAAAGAATAAAAGCAAGCAAATGGAACATTCAATCTGAGCTACTCTGACACACAGATCTCATTTGGGAACCAGAATTTGAAACATATTGCATGGCTGCCGTCATCATAAAAAAAAAAGTGAATTGCATGGTATACTCCCCTAAACATTTCTATCCTCTCTCAAGTGAGCAACATGGACTTACAGTGGTACTTCAGGTTACGAACTTAATTTGCTCTGGAGTTCCGTTCTTAACCTGAAACCATTCTTAACCTGAGGTACCACTTTAGCTAATGGGGCCTCCTGCTGCTGCCGCGCAGCTGGAGCACAATTTCCGTTCTCAGCCTGGGGCAAAGTTTGTAACCTGAGGTACTACTTCTGGGTTAGTGGAGTTTGTAACCCGAAGCATTTGTAACCCGAAGTGTTTGTAACCCGAGGTACCACTGTATGTGCATCACATGCCCACCATAGTCCTTAGCAAGGTGCTCTATGCTTTCTGCTGTTCCATCCATCTCAGTGTACCAGTGTCACCGCAAAAATGGTTACTGCTCCAGCTTGTGAAGAAGCTATCTGCAGCTAGGACTCCCTCAAAATGCCACCACGAGATGTGACTAAGCACCATGAGTTAGATTAGGGAGCTCATTGCAAGGCACTAGGGAAAGCCTATCTTTTTAAAACATTGTGTCAAGAGCTTAGCTGCAGGTGCCACATGAATTATAAATGTTTGAGTTATTACTATTAGCATTATTATTAAGCACACTGAGAGCTGAGATTCCCCACAGGAGTCATTTATTTCATAGTGCATTTATTATCAGTGGTAGTAGTTGTAGTATACAGCCCTATACCCACAGGTCTCAGGGCAGTTCACAACATAAAATCACAATATAAAAACAAAAACAACCCCCAACTATTCTGGGGTTTCAGGCTCCCTTACAGCTCTTGCCGTGGCAAATCTGAAACAATATGCAGCGGCAACGTACTGGTCAATACAATACATCATGACTTTATGGTAAAACTATGTCATATAATCTCCTTCAACAGGTTTGGCCGAAGAAAATCTAAGCATACCCATAAGTCTCTTGTGATACCCAACCCAAGAGCCGAGCTTGCTGCAATACAGAAGGGGATGTTCCGTGATGTTGATGGCTCCACACAGCCTTTTAGCTTACAGATTAAACTTTGCAAACAGATCAGAGAGGGCTTTATGGCAATGTAACTCCAGAGGTACTCACGCTGTGTGTACAGGGAACTCAGCGGCCAAAAGAGGCTCCAGTAAGGACTGGGTCGTCCTGTTTTTGTACTTGTTCAAGATCTTTGCGTAGAGCGGTGTCTCGGCCTCTGCCATCTCTTCTCTTTCTCTTTGGGGAATGCATGTAAGACAAACACAGAGAGAAAAAGTGGGGAGGCAGAGTCTGTGAAGATAAAAATCAAAACCTCAAAACCTCCTCCGATCTTTTTGACACAAGCTGATATCCTGTTTTTGCAGCATGTTGTGGCTCTTACAATTACTATAAGTAGGCTGGAAGGGAAAAACTGAATACAACACACAGGACAGGTCCCATGTGAGCTGCAAATGTCTATATACTGCAGTGCTATATGTAATTCTGTGACATATATAAATTAACTATATCAACATTTCTTGGGTCATAATTTATTTTTACTCCAAAGAAATACTGAGTCAACATTAATGGTATTCTAGTGCTGGATGTTTGTTTGGAGGCCTAATGAGATATTAATTGCTTGTTTTATTTTATATGGGTGGTATTCCAATATTTTTTATTTAGAATAGACCTATTGAAATTAATTACTAATGAGTTAAATTTAGTTGAATGACTACCCAGATTTGTATCCCACTTTTCTAAAGGTGGAAACAAAGCAGCCTTAGCAACAACCAAATTAAACAATAAAAACACAAAGCAATTAACCAAAGATAAGCAAAACACACTTCAAAACCACATTTTTTATTTAAAAAGTGATTCTCCAAGCCATAGAGCAAGAAAACAAATAAAGAAAAACAAATAATAAGAGGTTTATTAGGCCCAAAGCCTTCTATGCTAAGCCAGATGCATATAGGTCGTCCTTTGGGACAGGATAGGGAGGCACATTCTATAGAGCTTGTGCCACAAAAGAGAACCAAAAGATGCCTACCCAAATAATTTCATTTAGGAGGGTCAAATGGAGCACCGTCTCATATACGTAGTGGACCATGCAAGAGGTTACATATGGGGGAAATGGTTCTTAAGGCACTTAGAGCCACAAGATTTAGGGGTTGAAAGGTACAAATCAGGCCAATTTCTTGAACTGAACCAGGAAACAGATGGGCAGTCAGCGTAGACCATACAAAATCAGAATAATATGCTCTGTACTGCACACCTAGTGCCAGCTAACAACATGACGGCAGCATTTTGCACCAGTTAAAGTTTACAAAGCCTTTTCAAGAGCAGCTGTGTGTTACCATAACTCAGCTATTGAGGTTATTAAGGCAGGGGTGGCCACAACCATCTCTAATGTCTCTAGGAAAGTTTACAGTTGGAGTACCAGCCCCAGATGGTGAAAAACACTCAATTTTTTTTCCATCATCTGATTATCTAGAAGTATCATCAAAGTACTGAAGTAGCAAGGAGCATCAAGTCTTCAAGTAGCAGAAAACTGTTTTCACTTGTCATGCCATATCTCGGAAATATCTGTTGGTTCAATGCGTATGAGAGATTAAATAACTGCCACTGCTATCTTTCCAGTATTCCTGGAAGCACATCTCTTCTCTGTTACCGAAATGTTATTTTATTTAGGGATCATCTTATAAGATGCGCTTGCTCCACCACAAGCAGGATCCTTTGAATTAATGAAGACATCCTGTCCCAGCCAAATAACCAGTTTCTTCTGTTTTGCCTGAAATGAAAAGGCAAGCATACATGGTCAGAGATTATTGCCTTATGTTTGCAAATACTTCCACGTTACTGATTACAGTTAATTAAAATGATTGCTGCCTTTTTACCTTCCTGGTCCTTGGAACGATGCCATTCTAGGCTACCTGATACCTTTGGACAGGTTGAATTACACTGACGCCAGTAATAATGTCATCTGCTACAATGAATCAGCTAGCGATTCCAGATGAAAATATCTGCAGAGAGGATGGCAGGCTTTCTAGCTGGCTAAGCTTTATAATGAAAAGAGAAAGCCGTTGGGCTTGCAACAATGGTAAGTGGATCCCTAGCGGAGGGCAAACATTTCTCTTGTCTTTCTCTATCACATCCCATACTTTGAAAAGCTGTTTCTTTTAGAGTAGTTGGTTCTCAAGAACGAGGCAGGAGGGAAGCTGTAATGGGAACTGTAGGGGTGTAAGAACTCATCCATCTCAAGTGCGCATGCACAGGAGCTGTTCCTAGTGACTGTACCCTGTTGGTGCAATCGTTAAACTACATCCTGTGCTCCATGGGTGAGGAATCGGTAGCCACCCATCAGCCCAGGTCATCATAGCTACTGGTCAGCAATGATGCGAGTTATAGTTAGGGATGGGCAAACAGCTTGCCAGGAATTGATAAGACAAGGGAAGTTCTTACCAATGCTTTTTATTCAATATTCACAGAGAGAGGCTTAGAATTGCAGTCTCTTGGAGTAATGGTGTTGCTCCGAGTGAAACCCTACCCCCTCCATCGCTCCCACTTCCTCATGAGTCATCGCTACTGGTGCTGAAAAGGGCCTTTTGCCTTAGAGCTCTTTGCTCTCCTACTTTCAAGGCCCACCGTGTTCTAGGAGGGGGGGGGGTCTGGAATGCTTTCTAAATACACTGAGTCCACCAGCTGTCTCTCCTCTGGTGCTTCTTCTTCTTCCTCCTCCTCCTACTCTACCCTTCATCTGCCTCTGAGCTGTGACCTCCCTCAAACCCCTGTTGTAATTCTGAGCTGTCTCCTTCTATGGAAGAGTCAGGTTGGGGAGGTCTCTACCACTCCTCTGCCCAGTCCCTGACATCTAACAGTTCTCCACATTGCCACAGCGGTTTGTGAATTTATTTATTTTTTAAAGTCCTAGTGGAAATTCATAAGGATTTTAGGACAATTCATCCTGGAAACTCTTCTCTACAGTTCCAAAAATAGGGGAGGTGATTATAGGTAGTCACTGGTAGGGGAAGGGCATTTGAGAGATGCCCAAAGGCACAGGCCACATTGCAACACCCTCTCCTAATGTTCCAACAGGACTATATGAATATACTTAGATGGAGGAGCATATTGGCATTGTGGTGTCAGGCTCTCCCACCCTCCAGCTTACATCCCACCATCAGACTGCTTGTAGAGAGTTTTCTGGGTGCATGGCCAGTGTATGCATGAGGCTTCCTGCACATGTTTGAATGAATGGGTTCAGCCCAGGGAAGACTCTGCTGCCATAGTGCCTCTCTCCTCCCATTTGCATTCATTTAGCCCAGGGGTAGCCAATGCAGTGCCCACGAGATGACTCGAGCTCTCATTAGGTCCAGCTAGCATGGCCACTGATCAGGGATGATGAAAACAGCAGTTCATGTACTTCTGGAAGGCACCATATTGGCTAAACTTGATATAGGCCACATAGGCTGAAGTTAGGCCTGTGTGGAGTCACAAAGCACATCTGATTCTATGTTGGATCATTGTGACTGTTCTCTGTTATCACGACACATTGTCCAGAGCTGCACATGAGGCTAAGTTGAGCATTTGGTTTGAGTTAAGGCCAGGAAAATCTAAATTAGTAGTATATGGATATGTGCCGCAGGAAATATCTATGAGTAAGAGCTGACAGGGCTATAGTTTGCTCATGAATCTTTCTGGGGTGGGCTTTCCAGTTTGATGCAAGCTGTGCTTTCTATGTATGCCTCTCATGTGGGAATCATTCCAAAGCCTTCCTATGGAAGAGAAAAAACAATCACCACCAAATTAGACCATAAATAGTTGTTACAACGAACACTTCACTCTTCCTTCCACTTTAATGTCTACCAGGAATGCCAGGCTGAAAGGTTCTTTTGTTGAATTTAAAAGGCTCTGTGAGTCAGATGAGAGGATTCTGTGTGCATTCCTAATTTGAATGGGTTGTTTACAGCTGCATTAAGGCACGAGGAAAGATCTTTGGCTTTTAATGGAGTAATTTGTGTGACTCTTCTTGGGAGTCAAATTAATGACAGTGTAGCAATAGCGAAAGACAGAGTTGACCAACACTTTAAGTCCTTGAAGTTCATCGACCAATGTTTTCTAGCCAAGGGCCAAACTTGACTGATGTTCTGAACTCTAAAATCAAGACAGCTGGGATTTGGAAAGATTTTGTAAGATGTTGGCAATGCATTGCATTGTATCTAATAGCATGCACCGCTTTTCATAATCAGTATTTTTATCCCCCATATTACAGATTGAGGGTGGGGGCTAAGGCTGAGTGAGTGTGGCTTACCAAGCATCACCCATTGAGTTCATTCATGGCAGAGGCGAGATTCTGACCTTGATGATTCATAGTTTAGGGCAAAACTAGACATTAGCTAGATATGTGGCGTGAGTTTTTTCTTACTAAATTACAGGCACCAGGAAAGTAGATTGTGTGGAAGTGTGGAGGCTTATCTCTTACCCCTTCCCAGTGCAATTGGAAGTTTCCTTACTGGTCACATGCAATAAAAGCAAAATGGGTTTTCAGTTGACCCTCAGTAACTCTATTTTCCTAGAGCAGTGTGAGTATTTGCACCAAGAAGAAAAAACTTAGAAAGTCTTCTTTTGGTAATTGACTTGACCTGAATTTGCATTATCTAACAGTTTGTGTGTTTGTGCTCTCTCTCTCTGTTGGTTAAGGTTGAAGAAATAGATTCCAGTCCTGGATCCGTTGAAATTGTCTCCGTTGTAGAAGATGAACTGCCAGGATCTGAGCTCTGCTTTTTCTACAAAAGATTGTTCTGCCTGCAACAAGCAAAAATAGATCCCGGTGAAAATGAAAATGGTAAGAATGCAAGAAGTTCTGGGATGGAAATTAGGGGCCCTTTCTTCCCGAACCTCATTTTAACCCCTCAGATTTAGGGAAATCTTAAATGACTTATACCAGAGATGGGGAACTGGGGACCCCTCAGATGTTATTGAGTTCCAGCTTCCATCAGCCCTGGCTAACATGATTAATGGTGGGAATTGGAATCCAAGAAAACATGCCCAGATCCATATTTATTCTGGAAGGTATGACTGGTACGGAAATCTGCCCCCATGTTGCCCTTTTCCGGGCCAAAAGGACCTGTGTGTCAGCAATCACACATCAATTGGACACACCTAAAATGGTTGCTGCCTGTATATAATGCAGGGCATCAGAATATCAAATAGAACATCAAAGAATGAATGCAACTGATGCTATTTTTATTAAATATAATTAGTGCAAAATTTAATGTTGTATGTCCTGTTCAGAGGTTGTTTCTTGCTTTTTTATTACTCCAGGAGAGATCTCAACACCTCCGTGCCATGGTTTAATTCCACTCGGGCAGCTTCCCCTTATCCTCGCCTTATTACTCACTGTAATCATAGCAGTTGCCATTGGCCTGGGAGGTGAGTGCCAAATAACTTATTTATTAGGTTCTCAACTAACCATTCAAGAGTCTGCATTTTTTATGAGTCTCCTACTGAGAATAGGATGCTGCCAAAGGTTGCCTATTGATTTTAAACACACACACACACACACACACACACACACACACACACTTTAACTCCTCAGCATGAGATCTATAAAACAGAGCTGGTATTTAATAAAGTCATTGCCATAATCAACAGAATGCACGCTGCCAGAAGATATCAGTTAGGATCAGCTCACATGATTACTTCCAGTGTACAGTGGTACCTCTAGTTACATACGCTTCAGGTTACATACGCTTCATGTTACAGACTCTGCTAACCCAGAGATAGTGCTTCAGGTTAATAACTTTGCTTCAGGATGAGAACAGAAATTTTGCTCTGGCGGCGCAGCAGCAGCAGGAGGCTCCATTAGCTAAAGTGGTGCTTCAGGTTAAGAACAATTTCAGGTTAAGAACGGACCTCCCGAATGAATTAAGTACTTAACCCGAGGTACCACTGTATTGAGATTGACTTATAGCTGCCTGTGCAACATAGTGACTGGGTTCAGACCTGTGGCGCATGTGGAACTCTGGGATGCAGCATTCATGTGGTAAAGGTAAAGGACCCCTGGGCAGTTATGTCCAGTCAAAGGCAACTATGGGGTTGCAGCGTTCAGGTTGAGGGAGCCAGCATTTGTCCACAGACAGCTTTCCAGGTCATGCGGCCAGCATGACTAAACTGCTTCTGGTGCAATGAAACACTGTGATAGAAGCCAGAGTGCATGGAAATGCCATTTACCTTCCTGCCGCAGCAGTACCGATTTATCTACTGGCGTGTTTTCGAACTGCTAGGTTGGCAGGAGCTGGGACAGAGGAACGGGAGCTCACTCAGTCATGGGGATTTGAACCACTGACCTTCCAATTGGCAAGCCCAAGAGGCTCATGTGGTGCATGGAGTTCTGCAGACCAAGCATCAATTCCTTTCTGTTTGCATCATCAGGACAACTGGATGAATGTGATGGCAATTTGAGCCTGGACACTTTTAACATTTCAGACCAGAATCCTCTTGGTCTTGGAAATCAGGTGGTCCAGCACAGCCAATCACGTGCCATTATCTGCTGTTCAACCAAGTCTGAGAAATATGGGGTGTTATTCAGAGCAGAGCCATAGAAATGAATGAACATGGCTAAGTTTCATCTCATGCCACAAATGATGGAGGTGTCTCCACCATTACTCCTGAGCCCCCCCCCCAATACATCCCTCACAGCTTGCCCTGGGCCTTCTAAACTAAACTGTCACTCTCAAGTGCAGTGATCAGGTGAGGAAACTATTCGATCACCAACGTTGATGTAAATTTCAGCTGCCAGTCAGGCTGGCTTCTGTATTTGGGGAAGTATGACAATGCTATCTTGTCTTACGTAGGGTTGCCATACATCTGGATACGGCATTCAGAAAGAGTGCCCAAGCAGAAATCACTGAAATGTCTGGGGAAACCTGGGCATATGGCAACCCATGTCAGAAGTCAAAATATTGGTGGATTTTCTTTAAAATAGCTCAAAAACTTCACTTTTTAAAGATTTAGCCAAAAAAGGTCAACAACTCTGAGCAAAACTAACAACTTTTGTGTCCGGATTTTCACTTTTTGAAATATGGCAACCCTATCTTAGGTCTGTAATTCACAAATTCCCTTTCAAACCTTCTTTCAGCATGTTTATCTAAAGGAATATATCTTAACCGCTTTGAGGCTTTACTACAATTAAGTGGTATATAAATTAATCATCATCATCATATTGCTGCCAAGCCAAGGATACGCTGTATTAATTTGATATGATTTCCTTTCATCCTGTCAGTTTACTTCAACTGCATTGGGGGATTTCGGTGCAGGTCGTCCTTTAGGTGTATTGACCAAACAGCAAGATGTGATGGAGTCTTCAACTGTAGAGATGGAGAGGATGAGTATAGATGTGGTAACTTTGATTTGATTCTGGATTATACATGCTACTTCCCCTCAAAACTTAGTTTTGATATTTTTTGTTAAAAACTAAATCCAAGCTCTGTTTGAAACATTCCACTCAATATTCCCAAACAAAACATGGCTGACCATTGTTTGCTGCATTCTTTTTGCACGAACAGAAGTTACTATTGTTACCTTTCAATATGGCAGGACACTGAGGGCAATTTCTAGGTCAAGAGAGCTCATGATCACATGTAGAGAAGGTGCATATCAGTAACAGAAATTATGCAGAATGGCAGAATGGCTGTGCCACAAATAAATGTGTTATTCCTTGGGTAGGGATGGATGAATCTGACAATTTTTGTTTCTCTTACTTTTCTCATTTTTTCCCAGTCTTAAATCCAATTTTCCACACTTCCACAGCAATTTGCAGATTAAAAAAAATAATCATTGAAATTTGTCAGCATTTCAGTGCACATTTATCCTAATACATTTTTGAATGTAATTTCCCCTAATATAATGTATTTTTGCATGTTATTTTCACTAATGCATTTTTATATGAAGTTTTCCATAATATATGCAGTTGTAGACACATTATTTGGAGAACTGCATTGCAAAATTGGGAGAGGTGCAAATTTAGAAGAATGGCTGTGTTTTGGTTCAAGAAGTGCAACTTACGTATTTTCTCATTAAAAATTACAGGGAGGGGTGGACTTGATGAACTTTGGGGTCATTTCCAACTTTACAAGTCTATGATTGTATGATATGATTCTATGAAAAAGCAAAGAAATTTGAATTTATCTCCCATCTCTATCTTTGGGCTTCTCTAGATTATTAAGCACACAAAGATTTGCTCGCACAAAGATTACGCAGAAGTCATATGATGACTGTGCTTTATTGAACATTCATGCTGAATTGCTTGAGGGGAAGTTATACTACAATAAGCATCCATCCTGATTTCCTTGTGGTTAAATCGTTTCCTGTCAACCAGTCATTTATCCCAAACTTTTTAGTGTGGCTCCCTATCAGTTTCCCAGCCACAAAAGTCCTTTGTGCTTTTAAAAAAAAATCAGATTTATTTTGACAGTGAACTTCAATCCATTTTAATGACACAGACTTATACCCCAGTACATGATTGAATCCCATCGACAAATTCTGGAGGCAACCTTTAAGGCACCACAATACATTACATTGGTTTTTTTGGCTGAGAGAGGCTGATATGGCTACCTCTCTAGAACAATGTTTCCCAAACTTACTGTAATTGCATAAGCTTTTGAGAGTTTAGTCTTACAACCGTGTCCCTTCTCAGGTGAAGATACTTTGAGAGTAGTTTTAATAATATTATTTTTTGTAAACTAGAGCAAATTCTGCTATTTACCCTTCAAAAACTCTTGGCCTGCTCCCGAGGGCACATGTACCACATTTTGGAAAGCACTGCTCTAGAAGATTGCCAAGTGCAGAGTATGAGCAGAGCAGGCGTGCCAACTTGAATAAATATTGGGAGAGCCAGGTAAGGCCTGTCCCGCATAATCGATTACAGGATGTGGCGTGCACATACCATTTGAATGGCAATGGCCATCAAAAAAAAATTTTTTTGGGGGGTGAAGGGACCTTGACCCCTAGGATTTGGCTTCTACCCCCTCCCAGAGTAAGGAGCGGGTAGAAGATCTCAACCTTCATGAGTTTTCAAGATAGCATTTTTTAATTTTACATTCATAACCTATTTTGTTATAAAGCCCTGTTTCGGGAAGTTTTTAATGACTGATGTTTTAATGTATTTTTAATCTCCTGTTGGAAGCCACCCAGAGTGGCTAGGGAAACCCAGCTAGATGGGCGGAGTATAAGTAATAAATAATAATAATAATAATAATAATAATAATAATAATAATAATAATAATAATACCTTTATTGCATGAAATAGGAACAAATGCACAAAAACCAATGCCAAAATTCATCGGATCTCGAGAGACACAGTACATTAGTACACTGATTCAGTCGCAGCAGTTGCTTATTAGCTATTTACGGCCTTTCTCTCTGTATCTCACAGTCAGACTGAGTGGCAAGAAGGCTGTGTTGCAAGTGTTTGCTTACGGAGCCTGGAGGACTGTGTGTTCAGAAAACTGGCAAGAAACCTATGGAAGAGTTACATGTAAATACTTAGGTATCTCAAGGTACTGTATAGGAAATGACCATGGAAATGAAGGGTTCGTATGTCAAACTGTTGCTTGCTTTAAAAGAGAAGTCCCTCTCATTACACCCGGCTTTCTGAAATACAACCCATGTACTAAAAATCAAGGTGGTTTCTGCAGCAAAGTGCTGATTATTTTTTATTTCTGCAGAAAGTGCATATTTACTAAAAAAACACTATTAATCAGTAAAGCCCCTGGAAATATAACTTTGTGTTATGTGATTAGCATACAAATGTTGTAAACAAACAAACAAACAAATGGCATTAACAGAACTTTGCCAAGAAACTGACAGGGGCTTTTTGTTGCTGCCTCTGTGTCACCTGCTTTTGACACAGGATGGCACAGGAGACTTGTTGCGACTCTATGTTTCATTTACAAATGTACAAGGTAGAGTCAAAGGGGAGGCAAGTAGCAAACAGCCCTAAAACCAGCAGGCCTGCTACCCTATGTCAGTTCCACATTTCCTACACAAGGGGCCTTCAGCCAACTTTGAGCTCGCTCTCTGATTCCATCCCTTCAGATAGTGCAAACTATTTTTTCATTCATGCACATAAACACCCTGGCTGGAGGGTGGCAAGCAACAAAGCAGAGATGGGCAAGCTGCAGTTCTCCAGATATTGTTGGACTCTAGTCAGCATGGTGAATGGTCGGAGATGATGGGTGCTATAGTCCAATAATATCTGGAGGGCAACATGTTGTTCACTCCTGGTTGACTGATATCTCATTCAGATACAGAGATCCCCAATGATCTCCAAAACATTAGCTCTCTCTTGAGGAAATGCCAAACTATAATTCTGGGCTATACTCAAGCAATATGAGCAAGAAGGTTGGCCTCAGGTTGGCATGTTCTGACAACAGTCAGAGGCTGGATAGGATACCACCAGGGAACCACGTGTATGTTGCTTTGGGCTCCATGATGAGAGAAAGGCAGGATATAAATGGGAATGGATAAGTAAAACAACAGCAGGGGGTTGGACTCGATGGCCCTTGTGGTCTCTTCCAACTCTAAGATTCTATGATTCTATGATTCTATGATCCATCAGAAGCCACAGTGGGATTTTAGTGTGTGTTCATTGATTATCCATTAGTTTAATACAGGGTTTCCTTAAAACTACGGTATTTGCAATATTTCCATAAAAACTTTATAGCAAGCCACCGAACATTTGCAAGCCAGCTAGGCTAGCCATGTGATAGGTGAAGTAAATGTTCAGAATGTTGCTGAATTTTCAAGACAATTCCTGTTATTTACAGCTTTGTGAGTTCGAGGGCCTACCCAGTGACCGCTATTGAAGAAGCATTTCAGAGGCATTTTGTTGCTGCAGATCATTGGTTGTCAGCCGATCAGCTGACATCTCCACAGAACACCACGTCCTTGCGGTATGTCTCAGATGCTAAATTACAGAAAGATACGTACATGAATTTTAAAATATAAACTCTTCCAACCCAGTCCTGCTGGTAGGGCTGGACTGCAGTACACACTATCTTATACCCTTAGACCCATGGCAGAACCTTTTCAGTGGTGATTCCCCAGTGGTGAAATGCCCTCCCTTTTGAGGTGCACCTGTCTCCGTAATTATTCAGGAAGTATTGGAAAACATCTGTGTTTACCCAGGCATTTGGTGGCTGAAGAATACTGTTCCAATCTTACCACCTCGCCAATATGAGGGGAAATGGTTCCCTTTTTCTTTCTTTTGTTTGGGGGTGGGGGAAAGGAAAAGGGGGTCTGTTTGTTCCTCCCCACCCCAGCTTACCAGGCAGGCACACTGACTTAGGAAAGTGATGCCCCCCCCTGACATCATGTCTAGGTGTCACGCAGCAGCCTGGCTTCCATGGCCAGGGGCTTCTTGGCTTCCTGCCACCCCCATAGGCCAGGGGCTGCTTTCCCTCTGCAGCAGGAGAAGGAGGAGCTCCCATGTTGTCGGCTTGTGTGACAGCGCTGTGTCTGAGCATTGTGTATGATGTTGTGATGTCACATGTGATGCCCGAACGAACACTCAGTTCTCCACTAACAAATATTGGGGGGGGGGGCCAAAGGGGTTCAGCCCCTAGGAGTTGGCACCCTTGTTCCCAGGTGGCAGGTAGTAAATAGACAGGTCCTTTTCTTTCTTTCTCTCCCTCCCCAAAGCAAAAGAAAGAAATGGGGACAGATTTTACCCCTTCCCACCACCATCTGGGGTGTGTGTGTGTGTGTGTGTGTGTGTGTGTGTGTGTGTAAGAGTTAACAACCAGTGCAGCAATGGGGGAGGGTGGGAAGGGAAAGAAAAGTGCACAGGACCCCTGGAGCCCCCCCCCCAAAAAACCATTGCCTCATAATAATACAAAGGAAGGGTGCTTTAATTTATTTATTTAATTCTGTTTACAAATCGCTTCTTATAAAATAAATCAAAGCAATTTCATATCTTTAAAAAGCAGCAAAAAATACCACCAATGATACTATGTCATAAATGAAAACAATTAGAACAGTTTAAATAAAAATGAAAATGAAAAGGCAACAGAAGCTGGAAGACTACTTTTAAGAAGGGGCTCCTTTTTTCTTTCTTTTAGACGTAACACATTGAACCTCAATTTAATTTGATGGATGAAGTGGAAAGAGGTAGCAAGCATTCAGGTCTATCACTTTGTCTTCTTTTCATTTCAGAGAAGAGTGTGCCTCAGGCTATGTGATCATCCTAAAATGTTTGGGTAAGCGCTTTGAAAAACAGCAGAATGTAACATCAGTTTCACAACAAGAATTGTGGGAGAATGTGCAAGCTAAAAGTTTGTTTGTGCAAATTGAAATATGCAAGTTGAGAGCATGGTAGCTGCTCCAATTCATTTCCAGGGGTCAAATCATGTACAGGAGACCTTCCAGTGGGTGAAATTTGACAGCAATTCTCAGAAATATCTCCTTTCTGTAAATAAAAATTTAGCAACTAGGAGAGAAAACTTATACAAGCGAGAACTGGCAGATGAGTTAGAGAAAAAGAGAGTGATTTGGGAACACCCCCAAAGTAAGACAATATATTTCTCAGGAATATTCTTATGTGTCTCTTTGAGTTAAGCATGACTTAGATTCAAGAACTGGGTCTTTAAAATATATGTGCACAGAGACATAACTAGGAGTTAGCGAGAACAGCCCCTGCTAGGGGTTCAGGCGTGGGTTTGTTTGTTTTTTATCACACAAAAAACACCTACTGGACTATAGAGTGTATGAAGCATTTGTGTGTAGTGATGCACCAACACTGTCACGGTGAGATCAAACACAGGAGAAGTTTCCCATCCTCCTCACACTGCAGCACAAAGGTGTGTGATTTTTTTGCCCTTCCTCTTCACCTCATCCTCACTCCAGACACTTCAAGTACTTGTGTAAAATGTAGTACTTTCTAGTGTGGCTGTTGTTCTAAAGGGCCTTTTCCCCAGGAGGGGCACTAATACAGCTCCTTGCACAAGGGACCCTAGGTACATCTCTGTATGTACAGCTTGTCCAGATAAGGATTCCTCACTAGTGATTCCAGTGATGCTACTTTCCCTTTTCTACAGCGTGTGGCGCTCGGTCCAGGTATGCCCCCCGTATAGTGGGAGGAAATGCGTCGATGCCCCAGCAATGGCCATGGCAAGCCAGCCTTCAGTTTCAAGGATATCATTTGTGTGGTGGATCTATCATCACCCCTTGGTGGATTGTAACAGCAGCCCACTGTGTTTATGAGTAAGTGCCATGTCTCGTTCACCATGTTTTTGCACTGCAGACAGCTATTGCGTGGGTTGTTCCCAACCAATTGTTGACCCCAATCCTAGCTGGGCCACAACTGTGAAGTAAGTGTCCTGCCCACATACTGGCCAGGTTTTTAAATGAGGCAGCAGTGCCAGGGAGTGAAGCAATAGTAACGTTTCTCACATGTGGCAGCTAGACTGGTGACTGGGAATGGCCACTGAGACCATATAACACTGGTCCTGAAAGACCTACATTGGCTCCCAGTATGTTTCTGAGCACAATTCAAAGTGTTGGTGCTGACCTTTAAAGCCCTAAACGGCCTTGGTCCAGTATACCTGAAGGAGCGTCTCCACCCCCATTGTTCAGCCCGGACACTGAGGCCGAGCGCCAAGGGCTTTCTGGCGGTTCCCTCACTGTGAGATGTGAGGTTACAGGGAACTAGGCAGAGGGCCTTCTTGGTGATGGTGCCTGCCCTGTAGAACGCCCTCCTGTCAGATGTCAAGGAAATAAACAACTATCTGGCTTTTAGAAGACATCTGAAGGCAGTTCTGTTTCGGGAAGTGTTTAATGTTTGATGTTTTATTGTGCTTTTAATGTTCTGTTGGGAGCTGCCCAGAGTGTCTGGGGAAACCCAAACGGATGGGTGGGGTATAAATAATTTATTATTATTATTATTATTATTATTATTATTATTATTATTATTAGTCACTACTGAGATGTGTAAAGGGCACAATACTATGCTAGGAAAAAGAAGGGCAATTTCTTTACACAGGAAGGTCATGAAAAATCAGTTTTAGCTTCTGCAATAAGAGATGCGGTTAAATATGAACAGGTACAGATGTTAGGGCCTGGGGAGAAATCAATTTCAGTTCACATTTTCATGAGGTCTTTTACAGCAAGGTTCACAAATTGCTGCAGAAATGTGGAGAACTGAATTCAAGATTGGAAAAATGAGAAACTGAGAGAACTGAAATGGTCAGATCCTTCCATCCTAGTAATGGTACACACTGAGGAACAACTAAAATAAAATAAAAAGCACTATCAGTGAAGGATTGCAACAACAAATTCCTCAGGAAGCAGACTGCAGAGGACTACAGATGCAGCACTGACCAAATTAATGTCAATAGGTGGATTGGATGCATCATTAGAAGGAAAAAAATGAAATCAGCAGGGTACTACTACTATTACTATTACTACTACTACTACTTTATACCCTGCCTTTTTCCCTGACATGGACTCAAGGCATTTTACAGATAAAAATAAGAATAAATGTTTTACTGGCAAGCTGGGCATTAGAAACTGATTTATTAAATATTTGATACTAATAAGCATTGTTTCCAGATCTGAAATTAATCATGGCTGAGCACTGATGAGTATATAAAAAAATCCTAACAAGCTGCTATAATTATACACAATTTCTAGAATGTGAATCTTAGTGTAATTCTGTCATTGCTGGAAATGACTTCTTGTGCCAGAATGGATTTAACACTGAGGCCAAAAATGTGTCACACAGGTCTGGCAAATGATTTTAAATGTTGGAAGCCACTAACCCTTTCTTTTTCTAATGTCTTTGTTTCAGTTTGTACTTCCCAAGAGCTTGGAGTGTGTATGCGGGCTTTGTCATACTGGAAGAAGGCTCTGCTAATCCATATTTAGTGGACAAAATTATATACCATAAAAATTATAAACCCAAAACAATGAAGAATGATATAGCATTGATTAGGCTGGCCAAACCACTTGCGCTAAATGGTAATTTTGAATCTGTTGCTATTTCTTTCTCTTTCCCCTCTTGTTCCGCATTTAAACTTAGAATTGATTACTACTGTCACTAAAAATATAATATTAATCTGTGGTAATCTGAATCAAGAACCAGCAGTCCCACAATGATGCCTAATGGAGATAACAATAATTTCTGATTTTAATTTTATGTATCTTTTATTATGTTTGTATAGTTGTAAACTGCATCATTTTCTTAAAAATTGCTGTGTACGTCTTTTTTAAATGAATAAGTAAATGATCCCACAATATGAGCAATCCCACATAGCAACCTGATTTACTCATTTTCTTGGCATGTCAGCAACACTCTAAAATACACACCCAGGTTTTTTGGAGTGTGAATCCTCTTGCTCTCAGAATAACAAAGACTTCAGGATCTGTGCTGATCCTGAAGTCATCCTTCCATTCATATGAAGGAATGTGGAACCCTTGCAAGTTAAAAAAAAGCACTCTGCATGTGGATAGTGAGGACTGTAAGCATAAAGAATGCATCTGGTTACCTCAATGAAGAGTGACCAGTTGGTGGTCCATGGACCACAGCAGTTTTATCATACCCACGGGTGTTCTCAAAAGGTTGCCCATAATTTTGTTTATAAGGGAAATAAATTGTGTGAACAATGTCATGTCTAGTTTGGTCCTAAGTACCAACAGAGTTAAGCGAGAGGCCCTGTAAGAACAACCCAGCTGGACCAGACTAAAGGTCCACCAAGGCTAATATTCTGCTACCCACAGCAGCCTTAGGGAAGCCCGTAAATACAGCATGAAGGCCATAACCCTCCTCTGCTGGTGTTTCTCCACAACTGGTATTCAGAAATATGTTGCAGCTTAATTTTCCACATGCAAAGTATGTGCTCTGCATTGAGCTACAGCTCTTTTCCCCAAATTTGTATTTGCAATCACTGGTAGTTCATCCATGTACTTGGAGTCCTTGTCATGAGGATGGGCTGAACTTCCCAAAGAATACTGGAATGGAGAGCACTTATTTTGACCCATGGGTTTGCTTCCACAAACAGAAAAACCCACAGTATATTTGTTTAAAATGCTGAGGAATATATCCCTTGATCTAGCATAAGCTAATGCACCACAAACAGACCCATTATTTATATGATGAGGTAGAGTGAATAACCCAAAATAGTGGGGGGGGGGGAGCAAGCTTGAATGCACACATCTCCAGTATTGTGTTTTTATTTGAGGTGCATTTTCATGGAAATGGAGAACTACAATGCTAGTCTATATGCTCTGTCAAGTTATACAGTAGCAAATTAACTGGATGGTTAGTTCAGATCAATACATGAAACTTCCTCTCTCCCACTCCTTGTTGCCTCTTTAGAGTTGCTTGTTGGCCACAATGAATCTTCTGAACAGTCATCAGTTCAGGCTTTGGCTGAATGTCAAAGGCTTGACCTCCATAAGTGCAATACAATACAGATGATGGGAGTCAAGGCACATTACGCAATTCTACTGCTGAAGGCATGTCAGGCTGAGTATACACTATATCTTTAAAGCACATACAAAGCATATTTCCCCCCTCAATGAATTCTGGGTACTGTAATTCATTAAGAATTGCTGGGAATTGTTACCCTGTGTAGGCTAAACTACGAGGTACAAAATCCTTTGAGGAAGAGAATGTGCTTTAGATGTGCTTTAAAGGTGTAGTGTGTATTCAGACTTTGTCTGGACCTGACACTACCTATATTGGAGGCATAGCTGTCAACTTTTCCCTTTTCTTGCGAGGAATCTTATTTGGAATAAGGGAATTTCCCTTAAAAAAAGGGAAACGTTGACAGCTATGATTGGAGGCCACTTGGAGACCATATTGAAGTTGCTCACATGACTATCAAAAATATGTATTATGAAACTGCTAGTTTGGAGAGCAGGTATTTCTTTTTACACAGGTAATATAGAGCCAATTTGTCTTCCTAATTTTGGAGAACATTTTCCAGAGGGGAAAATGTGTTGGATATCAGGATGGGGAGCTGCAGAAGAAGGAGGTGAGTATTTTAGCATTTAAATCTAACAATGTATTTTTTGATAACTGAAAATTTGCTATGTGTGAACAATGAATTCAAGAGATACACTTAATAAATACTTTCCCATAAGCAGAAAAATTCCAGTCTGACCAAAAGTGTCATGTACAGAGACTTCTCCTCTTCACATCCATCAGCTAGGGGTGAGAAGGAGCCCCAAGTCTCCATGAGACACTGGTTGATATCCGATAATAGTCAAAATAATGGGTCTACTCTGAATTGGACTAAAGTTGGATATTACCCAATAATATTGGCTTGATGGCTTTCAGTGAGACTTAAGCTCAGCTAAGATCTCCACAAAGTCTTAAAGAATTTCTGGGTAGATTTGGGAATTCCTTCTTAATATTAAAAAAAATGTATAGGACTGAACAAATGTTTCAACTACAGTGGATCCTTGGTTTTCGAATGGAAACCGTTCTCGGAGACCATTCGACTTCCGAAATTTTCAAAAACCGAAAACAACATGGAAGCCTCAATGCAAAAGGGAAACTAAAAATGGAAGCCTTGTGGCACGTTCGGCTTCTGAAAAGCATTTGTAAACTGATGCAGTTACTTCTGGACTTTTGGTGTTCGAAAGCCGAAAAGTTCAACTTCCGAGACGCTTGAAAACCGAGGTTCCACTGTATTTCTAAAGAAAACTAAATGCAGCATTGGTTGGCTGGCATTAATAAAATATATGAAATTATAGGAAAGTTTTTTGTTTTAAATGAATTTAAAAAGTAAGAGCTAATCACTTTTTAAAATGCCATATCTTCACTATCCCTGAAATGGAGAATTTAACTTCTGTCTTGGAACAGGTGATACGTCAGAGATTCTGAATTATGCTGGTGTCCCTTTGATTTCTAACAAAGTGTGCAACCACAGAGAGGTCTATGGGGGAATTGTGGCTTCGTCAATGCTCTGTGCGGGTTATTTACAAGGAGGCATAGACACATGTCAGGTAGGGGCATTTCTTAAAGGTGACTGTCTTAACTGAGCAATCTGGTGGTGGTGAAGATACTACCAATATCCCAAGATGTAAAGGGCCTTAGAGGCAAAAGCAGCACTTTAAATCGGGCCCAGGAACAGTCTGGGAGCCAATGAAGATAACAAAGTACTGCCACAATATGTTTATAATGCCCAATTCCAGTTATTAGACAAACTGGAATGAGGAAGTGAGTAGCTTGCTTGTGGGTGGCATACAATGAAGGGCAGGTTAAAAATCTAATCCATTTGAAGGAGTCAATGAGAAGGAGAGATGGGCATTCATTTGTACTTGCTGAGTGGTTTAAATAAAATCCTAAACATAAATCCAGGTACATTGGATTGCCGAATGACAACCCTCAAAGCATGATGAAGTCAAGACATTTGCAGCCTTTCTCCATGGTTCCATCAATTGGTTTTTGAATGACTAACTTCTGCTAGCTTAAGCGTTATTAGCAGCTCTCCCTCCTGTTTCTTTTTGAGATCCAGACAAAAGCTTGTTTTCCTGTCTCTTTCAGGGAGACAGTGGAGGACCATTGGTATGTGAAGATCGGAATACTTGGAAGCTGGTAGGAACAACCAGCTTTGGGGTGGGCTGTGCGGAAGAAAATAAACCAGGGGTCTACAGTCGCATCACCTCATTTCTGGATTGGATACATGAACAAATGGAGGTTTACTTTCCAATAGTTTCTTCTCCCCAGCCTAACCTTAATAGTGGGGTCAAGGGGCTGTTATGCTTCCACCCTATCAATGGTTTCCTTATTTGCAACTTCTTTCCCCTGTTCCATACAAGTGAATGGAGCAAGGGGAGGCGATTTTCACTCCTTTCATGTATTATGTTGGTTGTAGGAGCAATTGTTAAAATTCACTGTTTATTAAGGGAGGGTGGGATCCTGGACCCTCAGTCCTAAACTGGGGGTGGGGTGGGGCGGGGCAGGGTGGTTAAGTATGGGAAATATACAGAGATTTGGGCCAGCCCAGGAGACTTGAGCACCAACCCTGATAGGAGTGATAGCTTGGTCACACCCTAAGTTTCTTCTGTTTGCCCATAGATAAGATAGAAAACTGGGTAAGAGTTGCAGGGCTGTGTTTAAGCAATTCCTGCTGGGTTTTGCATAGCAACCCTTTCTGAAGCAGGAACACAGATTGCACAGAGAACAGCAGGTATTACTTAATGCTCTTTTAACTGTGACATTTCACATGGTGAGTGCAAAGTAGTATATTTTGAAGTGCTTGGGGGCTATGAAGCAGACTGGTATTGCAGTGAAGGAAGCAGAAGAATAGTCTGTCCAATTAAAAAGCAGCATTCCTTTATGGTAAAATAAAATAAAACCATATCGGAATCACATGTCTAGGACATTATTAACATTTGTCAGTCACCATCTGTGAATGAGAATACAAGTTCGATTAGTAAGAACTATTTGCCCATTTCCAGCTCCCATCCTATCCTAAATACTGACTTTAAAAAACTACCATAACATAGTAAGTATATGGCTAAAAGGGCACAGAATAGGCGTTAATTATTATATGTCTTATTTTTCTGCTGTGATTTGTGTGGATTTGGAAGTAAATTTCATAGCTAAATGCTTTTTTTCTTCCTGAGAAGCAATACTATTGATGTCTCAAATGGTGCCTGCTCATTTGTATTTGTAGAGAGAAGAATGGAAGAGAGGAGGTTAGATCATTACCACATAAACTCTTCAAACTGTTTGTTTGGGACAGAGAGGACAATCAACTTTCATCCTGCACAGTTTTTGCACTTCCTAACAGAAGAACTGCTACAACTATCTTTTGTACTCATCCCTTTAAAACGCACTATGTCACAATGAAGAATATTCATGTATTTTGATGCTGTCACCCGGTTTTCAGGTGTAAGCATGCCTGCCAAGAATCCTTCTCTCCTAACCCACCTATTCCTGGTGAACTGAGATGGAAAAGGAAGATTCCAGATCATTAGGCCACCGAAGTGAAAAGTATGGACAGCTTTACTGGGTTTGCTGCCTGCCCGAAAAAGAAGATACAACCAGGGCAGGAAGGAGCTGCCCATCTCTCACTTGATGGTAGAAATAGTGTACGATGTTGGTTGGGTGCATTGGCACTAAAATACTGATGGATTTTCTTTTGACATTTTTAAATAATAATAATAATAATAATAATCACAAACTGATGTGGAAATGTGAAGAACTGAATTTAAGAAAGAAAGAAGAGGAGAAACATAGAAAAAAAAAACTGGCTGTTTTACCCATCCTTTTTTGAGCAGGTAAAGAGTTCTGATTTTTGGCACCTAAGCAATAGCTGAATGCAACTAGAGTGGGGCCGTGTTTGCCACCAACAAGAACACAAACAAAATCACATTGTCAGCTAGTGCTTGCTCCTTAAATTTTGTTGCGTTTCCTGTCTCAAAAATCACAAATGCACTGCTATTTCCCTCCTACATATGTTTAAGAACGCCAGGCTCAAGTATTTCCTTTCCTCATACTGTTCAGCAGATTGGTTCACTGTAAAACTAGGTGGGCGGAAAGGAACAAGGAACGTGATTTACTTTGAAAAGCCCTCCCCGCTTTTCTTTGAATCCAGCCTAAGAAATTCTGTGAATCAATGCTCTTGATCTTTAACACAGTTATTCTGAGATTTCTAAATTACATATGGTGCCTTGTCGATGCAAAGGCACATTGTAAATAAGCAGATGTGTAATCATCTGATGGTGCTTGATTTATAGCCTTAGATGGCAAAATACTAGACTTAAGGAATGTTGTAAATGAATGAATGAATGAATAAATAAATAAATGCAAACATATCAGTCTGATGGAGCTTGATTTATAATCTTGGAGGTAAATTTTAAAAAAACAACTACAGGAGCTCTGTCATTTGTTTCTGGGCATTCCATTATGAATGAACATCTTCATTTTAACTGGGCATTCTGTGCAACCCAAAAATTATCGAATAAGTAGTGATCTAGGTTCACAGAGTATACCGAGGAGAGGAGCCACATTACACAGTTACCACAGAAAGTTTTAGGCAATAAGCAAGCAAGCAAGCAAGCAAGCAAGCAAGCAAGCAAGCAAGCAAAATAAATAAATAAATAAATAAATAAATAAATAAATAAATAAATAAATAAATAAATACATACATACCCATTCTGAAGCATCAAGGCAGGCTGTGATACGTTTAAGGCTGGAATATGAAAATTCATTCTAAAAATATAGCTTACAGATGGCACATTTTTTAATAGTGGGAGAATTGCACATTTATGGGAGAATCCTTACAGAAGCAGCACATGAGAGAAATGAGTGTGACATGCCCCAGAATGTATGCACTATTCCTTAACTTATGTATAGTTAGATTGTAAAGCGAATCTACACTGGTTGGTTGTAAATGTGTTATAGAAATGTGACACCAGAGGGCGCTGTAGAGCAGGGAGCTTTCGACAATGGAAAACTGCACTGAGAGTTATATAACATTAGTTAATAACATGTTTACGATCAATGTTGATCCAGCCCCAACGTATCGTCTCAGTATTTATAACAAATTATAAATAAACTAGCATATTGCTCTTTGTTAAGTGGTGTGCAAAATGGTGGAGTGATTTCCACACCTATATCCCAAGTGAATAATACCGGTGTCCTTCTTTATGATAACTTGCTTGTTGCAGGGAGACTAGACAGCATTGTCACAGAGGTACAATTTTCAATGTGGTTTAAGAATCCCTCTTCCCAGTTTTGTGGGAATTGTAGTTCTGTGAAGGAAATAGGGGTCTCCCAACAATTCTCGGCACCCTTAATGAACTACACTTCCCATCATTCTTTGGAGAAGCCATGGCTATTCAAAGTCATATGATGTTGCTTTAAATATATGATTGGGCCACTGTGTCTCAGGCTAACTTACCGTACAGGAGAGAACCATGTTACCTTGAGCTTCTTGGAGGAAATATACATGTAGATTAACAGCTTCAAAGCCTAAAACCACCATGTAAAGCACATATATTGCCACGTGATTGCATTATAGCCACAGGACGGTTAAGTCCAGTCAAAGGTGACTATGGGGTTGCGGCATTCCTCTCACTTTCGGGCCAAGGGAGCCAGCGTTTGTCCACAGACAGCTTTCCAAGTCATGCAGCCAGCATGACTAAACCACTTCTGGCGCAATGGAACACTGTGACAGCGGCCACAGGAAGCATTTAGAAAGGGAAGAAACCACTTAAGCTAGGCATAAATTTCACAAGCAGTAACACATTAAAGGCTTCTGGTACAAGCCGTTGGGCTTGTTAACTATTTCACACCCTAGAAAATCTCATGCAACAGTGGATGCAGAAAAGTAGATGAAAACATAGCACACAAATGCCTGCAAATTCTTGCCCTTACTCCTGGGACAACAAGTGAAGGAGAGTGTTTCTCATTGTTAGTGAGTTGCCGTACAGTTCATGAAAACTGCTGTTTAAAATAAAAGCAGGGCAAGCCAATGGGAAACGCATTAACGATAGTACTGGAAGGGGGAACCAGCAGCCATCCAAATATTGTTGAACTCCTGCTCTCCCCAGCCCCAGACAGCATGGCTATTAGTGAGCAATGGTGGGAGTTGCAGTCCATCAGGAAAAGAAGAGAAAGAAATTGGGAGGCTCCCTCTCTGTTTGACTGTGTTTCCCATTGATTAGTTGTACTTTGATCTGAGAAAGAAATTGCAAGAACTGTACAGTAATACATAAAACATAAGAAATGCAATTGCTCACTCTTTGTCCCAGAAGTATATGCAGGAGTCTTGAACACTTTAACAATCCACAGGGAACTAAAACTGATCTTATACATTCAATATTGTACAACTATGGTGAAGTTGGAGTGCACATCCCCACAAATGTTTAAAATAAGACTTTATAATGCTGGTCTGATCCTGCTCCCCCACCCCCTCCATCACACATTCAGGTACAGTTCTGGTACTAATAGCTTTTTTTTGCTAAACTAGGATGGTCAGTTCTGCTGGTAAATCTTTGCAGTGTTTCCCCCCCTAAGAAACAATGAGCAAACAGCACCTAACTACTTGTCTCTCTATTCTAGAATTAAATCTTAGAGATTTATTTCACTGTATGCAAGTCAACCCTAGAGTCGGACACAACTGGCCCGTACGGGCAGGGGTACCTTTACCTATGCAAGTCAAATATGCTGTTTAACTTTAGGGAAGGTTATAAAGGTAACGGTACCCCTGCTCGTACGGGCCAGTCTTGACAGACTCTAGGGTTGTGCGCTCATCTCACTCTAGAGGCCGGGAGCCAGCGCTGTCTGCAGACACTTCCGGGTCACATGGCCAGTGTGACATCGCTGCTCTGGCGAGCCTGCACCAGCGTAGCACACAGAACGCTGTTTACCTTCCCGCTTTTAAAGTGGTACCTATTCATCTATTAGCACTTTTAAGGGTGCTTTTGAACTGCTAGGTGGGCAGGAGCTGGGACCGAAAGACGGGAGCTCACCCCGCCACGGGGTTTTGAACCGCCGACCATACGATCGGCAAGTCCTAGGCACTGTGGATTTACCCACAGCGCCACCCGCGTCCCTAGGGAAGGTTATAGGCGGTAGCTATAGCCAGACCCACTGCGAGTACACAGCTTTGACTTTGGACTGAAAAAATGCAACCAGAATTTGAGTTTAAGAATTGGCAATATTACACATTGCAGTCCTGTGATGAGCATCTCTTGGCTTTATGGGGGGAAGGGGAGAAGTGTATGTAATTCTTCCTTAATGTAGTCTAGTAGTTACATTATGTTAATATTAGTAGTTACATTATGTTAATATTTTTTAGACTGCTTTTCTGTCCCAATGGCTTCAAAATGGCTTAAAAATTAAAAACAAATGGCTAAAAATGACAAATGCAAGTATCAGCATGACCACCTCTGACCAGAGAAATACAATAGAGAACCAAGGAATACACACACACACACACAGAGAGAGAGAGAGAGAGAGAGAGAGAGAGAGAGAGAGAGAGAGCGAGAGAGAGAGAGAGAGAGTGTCAGTGCCAAAGACCTGGTGAAATATTTCTCTCAGAACTACTCCTCTCTGCTATAGCATGTCTCCACATGTTGCCTAAAGCCTTTAGGGTCGGAACTCCCTAGTGTGTACCCTGTTTCAATTTCACTGGAAGTGGGTGGGGTTTTTTTGCGATATGTGATTTTTATTGCCATGTATGGTTTTATTTACACATATATACTGACCAAAGGGGCAGCTTAATTTCAATAGATGCCCCAAATTCACTGCTCTGCATCCAATTTCTAGGGCAGCCACCAGAACTACCACATTTCTTATGGAGAGCAACTTAGTCATCATCCCCACAGGTAGGGAAAAGGTGGGAGGAAAAAAGACGCACGCTGCTTCCAGATAGAGTCTGGCTACTTCCTTAGCTATGCAAAGACCTGCCATTCAGGGCCATCTATCTTAATCCTGCCAACCAAAGGGAATCTGTCAGGTGACACTTGTCTGAACTACCTGACCCAGTCTAGCAGCCTCTTTTCATACCACCAATGTTCACAGAGTTAGGGGGAAATCAAAATGGCAAAAGCAATTCATATGGCAGACATGGGTTTGTATAATACTGGGGATCTCTTTTCAACTGCATGTGTTCTACCTACCCTGGCTCATCAATGAATGGTGTATAAACAGGGTGTATGTCTGATCCCAGTAAACAGGGTGTATATCTAATCCCAAAGCTTACTCCCATGACACACTGGATTTAAAGAGTAAATGCTGGAGCATTGGGTGGAACCTGCCTATGTGTAAACAGCCTTTAGCAAAGTTTAATATCTGAACCAGTTTTCTTTTCTTTTAGAACAGCTATCAGGGAAAACCCGTCACAGTGAATGCTGGTAAATGTGTTAATGGTCTAATTTTAATCAAAAAGAGATATCAGGAACAGGATTCCAAAAAGCACCACCTTAGGCAAATATTCTATGAAACCAAGCCAACAAACACAGCCAATATATAAAACAAAACTCTCTCTGGTGTGGTTCTCATTTACAGATTCTCCATCTTCCTTTCCTTGAGGCCGATCACAGACGCTGCAATGGGAAACAAAATGATCTGGGTTCTGGCCATTTTGACCATTGTAGGGCTCAGCAATGCCTTGCTGCGTAAGTGCACGCATTTTCATTATTTATTTTATCATTTCTATAATATGAAAAATCATGTGGCATACAACGAAGCTACACTAGCGGTGCAAGCCTCTGCAGTTCTGCTTGTAGCATTGCAGCCAAAATATCAGTTCTAAAAGGCGGGTGAACTTTCTATTATATATTGCTAGATCTGGCTGTCTTGATGGGGCAGTATTGGAGAGCTATCTAGGAATGCATTTCTGTGCAATTCTAATAAAGAAGGCTTCATTCCTGTTTATGTTCTAAGCCCCAAACCCTGTATTTTGAAACCAAGAAAACCTGAAGTAGGAGTGTTTAATATTATGAAGTTGGTTTTATTTTATTATATGAATATAAAAAATAGCTCACCCACATTTACTCTCTGGTTATTTCTAAAGGGGGAAAGAGGTGGGGGGAGATTTGTCATAGAGGCATTTAGGATGTTGGTAAGTTTGCTCAGACAGGCGGAAATCAGGGACATGCAAAAGAACTGGAATTGGTGCCAAGACAATTCATGAGGCAGTGGATGGATGCTGTGTCTTCTAACCATAGACAGTATCTTCTGGCTTCTAAATGTCCATATATTCTAAAGCTCCTTTAACAGATACACAGCCCACAGTAACCAAATTAGCTCATTAAAAATAGAATTAAAAAGAATGAAAGCTGGGAATTTGTGGCAGCTACTGAATCTTTTGTTATATGGCATATTATGGCATTTTTTCCAGGTTTACAAACAAATATACCCATGTCCAATGTTGGATATGTAATATCTCAAATAAAACCATGTGGTAAGCTGAATATGTGTCTGAAAATAATAATTTTGGTTTATCTATATATCAGGCTTTTGAACTGGTTTTGACCTTATTAGTGCGCTCATAATAATCTAGCAACAAGGTTCTGATCATTAAACTTACGTTGCTGCCATAACAGGCCATTGTGTTATTCTCATGAATGAAGAGAAGTTTTCTTCTTTTCTAGAGCAATGCTAGGGCAGGTGCTTCTTTAAGAAGTTGTGCTTTCATTCTCCATTCTGAGGTGGGGGCTGTGTGTGTGGCAAACAGGGAACTCTCCCTTCTTCTGGTTTAATATGCTGGCTGTTTGCCATAATAAACGTTGACTGACATTAAAGCAATGAATGATGAAAATACCAGGGTTACTTTTGCACTAAAACTATCAGCTTTAATGTGACTAGAATTGTAATTAGTGTGATGATTACAAGAAGATCAAATAGATGTAATTGTTTTATTTAAAAAGCGAAGGAGTACATGAATTTATGAGGGTGCTTGGTGCCTATATAAAGAGCATTCGTGATCATCTTCCTCACAGAAAACAACTTGCTGATATCAAACTTTGCTTTAAATAGCTTCAGGACAATGCAATGTTCCAGCAAGATCAAGAGAAAATTGTGGCTACCCAGGCATTGGTGAAATTGAATGCAGTGCAAGGCAATGTTGCTTTGATTCAAACGTGATTGATGCCCCCTGGTGCTTCAAACCCATTTCAATAGAAGGTTAGTATTCACAACTCTAATTCGTTTTTGGATTCCAGTGTCAAATACATTTAATGTGTGTGATTTTTGGTACATAAAAGTACAATATAAATGTCTTGTTATAAGAGCTTAAATTATTCTAAACGTTTTCATTAACGTAACCTTGGCACAAGGCAGGACTGAATCCCAAAATCAGTTGTGCTAGTCTCCTTCTGAAATTACAAGTATTGGTGTTGTGCAGTGGCCTTGTGATGCCAAATACGTTTCTAATTTTTCTAATTTGTTATTTTCTAATTTGTACGGTGGTTCTCTAATAAAGCAGAAATCGCACCTGAGGGCTTGATCCACTAACAGATGCATAGAATCTAGGGTTGCCAAGTCACAACCTGGGGAAGAGAGCTGCATCTGAAAAGCTCAGCTCTGTAAACTGATGCAGCCTCAGAGATGCATATGTCACATTCCCCATCTCTCCAGCCACTCTCTCACACACATGTGCTAAACCAGCCCTTTCCCAAACAGGTGCCCTTCAGATATGTTCATCAACATCCCAGCCAGCACAGCAATGCTGACTGGGGCTGCTGAGGATTGTGGTCCAAAACATCTGGATAGCACTGCTCTGGGGAAAGGCTGCACTAGATCAGGCTGAAAGGGAAGGATGGAGAAAACAGGTAGCTGGGGATTTGTGTAATTGGGGCAGAGATGGACAGGGCACAGGGTTGGGCTAGGCTAGCCAGATGCAGAGGCCCCCAAACCTTTCAAACTAGAGTAGAAGAAGGAATTTCAGGAGGTGAAGTTGGTACGACAGCTGCTCAAGGTGTGGGAGCTCTGTCTTCTTTTGTAACTGGCCATCCCGTCCCCAATAAAGGTATCTGAGTAATATGTAAATCAAATGAATAACATGACATCAATCATGTTGCAAAATTCCCCACACACTTAAAAGCAGGAGACTGGGAGGTGGACATTGCAATGGCATCACACATCACAATGCAGATTTTGTATTAGCAGATATTAGTACAGGGAAGAGGTTAAAAAAGATGAATGGACTGCTCTATTGAATGGCAGCTAAGTGAGCTGTTCTCATCACTACAAATTATATTTATTTTATGTTGATCATTTGGGAAATGTTTGGAACGTGCATCAATATGTTTAAATGAGAATTTTTTTAAAATGCTTGAGGTGAGAAATGCTCTGATGAAGTGGATTGTGTGGCTGATGCTATTCTTTCACTTTCTCCATCCAGAGTGTGTGTTATAAGGAACGGATTCAGTGAGAGTAGGAACCACTTCTCTACACGAAGAAGCTGTGCACAAGGCACTTCATCATCACGGACCCGTTTCTTGACAATGTTGGCAACTGAGATCCTGCAGAATTCTGAGACTAATTGAACCACTTAAACCATGCTGTAGATTACTTCTTCTGATTCTTCCCCCCTACTGTTCAGCCCTTTGCTCCTTCCTGAAGCAATAAATCAAAGCAAAAGTGTGTTGCGTCCTTAATTTCTGCTTTCCTTCTCTTTCTTTCAAATTCAGAGATTTAGTAAGATGCACCCACCCTCATCTCTATACATGCCTGCCAAGTACTTCTCTATATTGAAGAAATAAGCCTTTCCAATGCACAGTTGTGGAGAATTTAGATCAAATGTGCTAGAAGAGCTGTTTTTCTAGGGTAGGGAAATCATTTCCGGCTGTGGCCCTTGCTCTGTTCTGCCAGAGGATAGGCTGCTGTTTGATAGCACTGGCTCAGAAAACTGGCTACTCAGTGTTTACCAAAATAATCAGGTGCACAGCATGAACAACTTTGGGTGCGAGTCTGGAGGGCAGAATGCCATCATAATATACCACATGGGGAAACAGAGAAACTACCAAAGCTTTCTCAGAAAAAGAAAACAAATCAGTAAATTACTCTTTAACCATGAAGGCTATCCCAGAGATGGGAGGGAAGGAGGGGAGGGGTGTGTGAAGTGATGTTGTTAAGGACACGAGACGACGATTGCCTCAACTTTCAAAAAGAATGCAGTCAAAATGGGGCAGTGGGCCAGAGAAAAAGAAAGGCACAGCAATTACTTTGACGTTTTCCCTGAGTTTACGATCATTCCATGTGACAATGGCTGGAGAGTGAGGTTTATTCCAGGGAGTCTTGGCTGTATAAGGGATGAACTGTATCTCTGTTGTGCATTCATCCCCATCTTTGCACATTTTATTGAGCTCAGCCACCATTTATAGCACAGATGGGCAATTTGTGGCTTTCCCCAATGTTGCTGGACTCTAATTCCCAACAATCAGGGATTATGTGAGTTGTAGACCATCAATATATGAAAGACCACAGATTTCTCATCTCTGGTTTGTAGGCTATACTAGTGTAAGGGAGCATTAGCCCAAAGGTAATGCTATATGTTGTTTTGTTGCATCTGGTCTGGTATCTCCATACAAAATTATCACCTACAGAAAAATGCATCCTAATCTTGTGATGGAAGTGTAGAGTGGCTTGTGCTGCCATACCATAATAGACCATGCAGAAGCAGCAGGACAAGTCAATCTTGCTGCAATGGATGTCAGCTGCAGTTCCATTTTCAAAGGTTCCCAACAGAAACAATGAGGGCTGGATTTAGATGAAGAGAGGCAATAACTGAACTTTGTAAACCTTATGTGGAATAAGCATTATTTTTTTTAGGAAAATGAATTTGTAACGTTATTCTTAAAAAACTCCAAAGGGCCTGAGTTGCTCTGCCCATGCCAGAAGTCTTGGGTTTGCAATTTTGGGAGCGGAGAGACTGTGGAGCGGGCAAACCCCCTAGATTTAGAGGCCAAGTTGTCCTGCCCTTGCATGAAGTCTTCAGTTTGCAATTTTGGGAGAGGAGAGACTGCCCACTGTGGAGCGGGCTGGCTGGCGAGCCCCCCTAGATATAGAGGCCCTAGGCTTCAGCCTACTTAACCTATACATGAATGTGGCACTGAAAACAATTAAGTTGCCTGTAACACTGCATGAAGTATCTTCTGGGAAGCAGTGAATTTGATATGTGCCTTGCCTTATGTTCTCTGCCCAAATGATTATCTGCCTGGCAACAACTGTTTATTGCCTCCCAAACAGAGCCCTTCCTCCTGGGCGGACTCTGGATGCCAGTACAGCTCCAGAGGTCATGACATATCTGGGTACTGACTGTTCCTCTGGATCGGATTCCTCATAGGATCTGGTCGTAGGACAGTAAACTAGCTGAACAGCAGATAAATATTTGGGAAGCTTGGCCTTTTGCCCAAAGCTATCACATATAAAAAAGCCCTTTGTCCTTTGTCCTTTTAAAAAATGAAGCTTGTATGCTCAGTTCAGACATGGTGTGACATCACGGCTATTAGATGCTGATCTGCAAACTAAAAGCCATTATTCAAAGAATAATCCTTGGGACTGAAGAAGACAGGAAATTTTCTGTTATCTAACATCTAGGTCTAGCAGCACCAGAATCAAGCCACTTATGTCTAGCTTCTCACCATTTCAAGTAAGCCAAAATTTCTACGTATTTCTTTTACTTTGTACATTACTTTATGTAAATGTCAGGGAACTGCCATCGGCTCAGGGGGGAGAGGGGAAAAACCGGATGGATTACAGAGAGCCCCCAAAGATTGTGGGAAGCAGCTCCTCTTCAGCGGAGGAGAGTAACCACGCCTCCAGTGGAGAGGAGCTTCAGGGCTCGGTGGAGGAGAGGCGGTGCCAGGACACCTTGCCTGGGCAAAGCGGGGAGGAGAGAGGTCCTCCGTTACCCATGCCCTCCTTACGCAGTAAGCTTTCTCGCCGAGAGGGGAGGAGCAGACTGGGCGTCAAGAAACTGCTTTGCTGGGGAAGGTTTAAGGACCGCCCACTCACGGATTCTGCCAGTGAATGAGCCAGCCACGGGAGAGTGGCGCTCTGGACAGATAAAGTTAATTTTGGCATCAAAAGCAAGGCTTCACAGCCGAGCAGGGAGGCATTTGCCTGCTTGCTCTTAAGCAACTCCTTGGAACCCTAACAGTAAATCATTGCCATATTTTTTCAAAGGATGCTTAAAATGTATGCCTCAAAAAACTTTTTATACTATTTTGGAAATAATATCTTTAGGTTAATTTTTTTTGACTCTCAAGAGCAAGATCTGGAGTGTTATCATTGTTCATAGTCCCATTCCACAGATCTGTGCACTTAGATGTGAGGCATGTACACATATATTCACCAAATAGATGGCAACACTACAGCAAACTCATCCTCCAAGTGGTGATCCATAGGTAGCCAATATGACATTATTCCACACACAAGGAGGAGGCATCAGCAGAAGTACAAAAAAGCAAGAAAGTACAAAAAGTCTTGGACCAATGTGGACTCAACATGTTCAGTGGCCACAGAATGCAAAGTGTCTGTTGGCAGGGACATAGAAGATGGGGGGATGGAAGGGAAAAGGCCATGACTGGCTTTTTGAAGCACTTTATACAGCAACTTTTTTTCTTCTCAACTTCCACATGTGATTCTATGATTCAAAGGGATGTCACAGGGACCCAATCCAGCATGAATTACTCAGAATACTCTGGATCAAGAAATTTTTCTTTTATCATGTTGGCTGTGTTTAAAAAAACACTGCACTATATTGTTGTAGTCAATACTGTTCTAATTTCTGGCAGAAACATTTGTGGCAAGTGTTAAACAATTATTGACTGCAACTATATAACTCAGCAGTCTTATAATTTTATATGGTTTACTTAAAGCATGAGGAGCTTATCCCCTAAAATAGATATTTTAGAAGATTGTTGTCCAATCAGTGCCGGATTTATGTATATACTAAACAAGCTATAGCTTTGGGCCCCACTCTCTTGGGGGCCCCAAAAAAAACTAAAGAAAAAAACCCTGGATGTACATTTCCAAAATATAAGATAAAAAACAAATAAAATAAAACCTACATACAGCAACAGTGTTGTGTGTTGTGTAGGCTCCTGTGATGTAAGTAATGGGCCCGGCCTGCTAGCCTGCTCCCTAAAATATCACTGGTTTGCTCATTTCTATATCAATTGCTTTTATAAAATACATATTTTGTTATGTGCAAATGGCTTTAGATACCTATTAGGTCCATAAATTACCATCTAGCATATATTCAACACAAAAAACAGTGACAATTTGTTGTTGACAAAGGACAGATGGACATATAAAGGGCCCCATTACCTTCAGTAGCTTAGAGTCTCATCAAATCTAAATCTGTCCCTGATCCTAGAGTAACAGAAAAGAGAAGAAAAAGGATTAGCATTAGCATTTAGACTAAGTGCACCATAGTATGAGGCCTGGCCAGCAATGGATGCTGTGTGGCTTGTAATCTTTTTGTACAACCTGGACTGGAATTGCTCTAAGCTCTGGTGAAGTGGAACACGCAGAGCACGGACTTGATTCCCTTTATGTCACAGTGGGAGGAATTCAATGTAGCACTGAGCAGATCAGTCCAACAACACAATCATTTGCCTTCTCCTGCCTGCTGTTCCAAGGTTTCTCTTGACCCCCCAGAGCCAATTCGTGATGTGTGGAGGACGCCCATGGAGTGGAGAGAGGAGGAAAACCTTAAGGCACTGGCAGAAATCCCTATGCAAGCTTCCATTGGTGTGACTCATTGATCGAATCCTGCCCGATCCTTACTATCTTTTGGTGCCGGGGCTACTTGCTTCTTGTTTTTCTTGCCACTTTGGTAAAGGAGAAGCAATGATTCCATGTATCATGTGGCTGACTGGTAATGAAGGGATGTAATCAAATGCCAGTTCTTCTCCGAGTAAACCCATTAAAATTAATGGACCTAAGTTAGTCATGCTCACTAATTTCAACAGGTCTATTCAGAGTAGGATTAGCACTGAATACAACCCAAAGAGTTTTTATTTCAGGCCGTTGTTAGTGTTGAATCATCACATTAAATGCAAACAGAGATTCCTCATTGGCTAGACAGGTGCACTCTGTGTATGCTCATACCATTTATTTCTGAGGCTCATAATTCTAAATCACATCTGCCCCTGCTTTGTTTGAGCTCTGTAGGCTGTGTCATGCTTTGATCGGGTAGAATATGACCTAATCCACACTTTTCAAGAAACTAATCCTGTTTTGTTTTATAAATAAAAATAAAAGATAAATTAAATTGCAATTCTTCCTGCATTTTGTCACAGTGAGGACTTCATATCATCAGAGTCTCCCACTGCACTTTACAAGCCTGTTGTTGGTTTGAGTACCACATTCCCAAATGTAGAGACGATTAATATTTTTAAACCTTACCCATATCAAGTGTGACTGGTGAAAGATTGTTCAACACCCTTAAAAGAGTCCATTACTAACGTTCGACTATAACTCAAGATCACTGAATGAGCTCAACCATTTTAGCGATCGAAAGGTCTGCATTACAAAATGTAGGTTATGACAGATTAATTGACAATTATTATGCATTTAGCTCCATCATAACTTTGGACATAGACTTGTTTATTTAGGTGAACAAACAGGATCCTCCCAAAAGGACTGAGCACAGGACCCTGTGGACCGTGAATCTGCCATTGAACAGCATTTTTTCACCGATAAATTTTGGGAAGAAATGAACCAGCTTAAGTATTTGTATTATTTTAATTTGGGGATATAAATGTAATGTAAACATATGTTATTTCAGATCAGTTTTCTTGGAAAGTATTAAAGTGAACAAGGTGGATATAGCAATGGAATGCAAGCAATGGTTATTATTGGTTGCTGCCCTGTGCTTAGGATCTGTCTGTTCCCAAAATAGAAGACATCCACCATGTAAGTATATATTGCATATAATATTTGTTTCTTAATAAACAAAAGAACAAACAATAATAAACAATGATGAACAGCAAATCTATTCAGAAACAACAGGCAAACACAGTCATCTATAAATTGTTACTAAAAATAATCCCCATAGAAGAAATTATTATTTTCTCTATGTGAGGTCAACTGAGGATAACCTTGAGTGCCGCTGTTGTAGCCCATAAATTGCTTTAGGCATTCTTATTATAGCTTCATAAACCCATGCTACAGTGCCATGTCCTATAGGCACCCACCCAACCACTGTCGCCATCACTGTTGACAAAGAGAACAGAAAGACAACCCACACTTGCTGACCAAACATTGGTTTGTATAAAATGATAATGTTGGCACCGAAGACAAGGAGACTGTACAAGCCCCTGTGAGGCAGGTATCTGATGGATGTGCAGCAGACTTCTTGCTTGTTGTAATGTTAAGCTCCTGTTACTTATAGGCTGCGTTTGCTTATCCCAAACTCTCACATTAAAGCTCATCCATTTACAGCCAGATGGACTCTTCACAATAGGAGATAGGAGCCTTGTGAATTGGTTGAGATATTTTGAATCCATGAAGAAATGCAAAGTATTAAGGGACCACGTGATTTATTTTCTGTAAACCCAGCTCACAACGTGACACACCAACTGTCCAACCCACATTTGGTTACTTTACAATGGAGTGGTGAATATGGTTGCTCCAAATATAGCAATTCCTTCCAAACAGATGCATGCCAATGTCTGATGGATGCCCAGGCTAGAAAGAGGTGTGATTCCACTTCTGCAGGCATCACTGCAGAGCAATGCACAGAAAAGGACTGCTGCTTTGATGCAACTGTGCCTGATGTCCCATGGTGCTTCAAACCTTCTGGAGAAAGAGGTAAATGATACACAAAAGGTTTGGGGGAGGAATGGGAAGAAGCTAGGGACAGGGTAGAAATTAGATTCATTTCACATGACCTAATCCACACTTTCTGAAATGATATGAGAACCAAAACGTAGCTGTCCAAATTTTGCAAACAATTCCTCCAGTTGTTCACTCTGGATTCATGAATTTAGTGAAGGGCAGGCAAGAAATGGAATAGCTAAATAACTAAAGATGTGCTCATCATGCTTCCTGGGGGAGGCATTTCAGAGCCTGGTTGCCAACACAGAGCAGCTGGTCTCCTGTGCCATTTTACAGCACACTTCAAATAAAGAATGCACTTGGAGCAGGGCTTTGCATCTTAACACATGGGGCAGGCTGCAGTGGGAAGAGGCAGTCCTTCGGCTGTTTGGGCTCTGTGCCAGGGGGTGGGGTCTAAGCTCCAGGACCTTGATTTAGGTCCTTGGATTTTGGTTTTGATGAGCTTCATTTAAGCCAACAAGGAGTTATTTCTCAACCTAGGCTGAAAGCAACATTACAAGCTGCCTAAAACCTGGCATATGGTTTCCAATAGCTTCACTCCGATATGCAAAGAGAATGACTGAACCGCAAGCAAGAGTGGACTGTGGCTATCAAGGGATCACGCGCAAGAGGTGCAAAAGGATTGGGTGCTGTTTTGACCGAAAGGCTTCTGACACATCAATGTGCTTCTATCCTCCAGTGAATGAGGGTAATGACTTTGTGTTAATGTTCTCCAAATTCAAGAGGGGAAATATAAGCCCATTCACAATCATGTTCCTTTAGGTTCTTATGTAACCTGATGTCATGTAAACAATCAATAGTTTTGTTACAAATTTATTATTATTATTATTATTATTATTATTATTATTATTATTATTATTATTATTATACCCTGCCCATCTGGCTGGGTTTCCCCAGTCACTCTGGGTGGCTTACAGCACATGTAAAACATAGTAAAATATCAAACATAAAAAAACCCTTCCTGATACAGGGCTGTCTTCAGATGTCTTCTAAAAGTTATGTAGTTCTTTATTTCCTTGACATATGAAGGGAGGGCGTTCCACAGGGAGGACACCACTACTATAAAGGCCTTCTGCCTGGTTCCCTGTAATTTCACTTCTCACAGTGAGGGAACCACCAGAAGACCCTTGATGGAGGACCTCAGTGTCTGGGCTGAATAATGGGGATGGAGAGGCTCCTTCAGGTATACTGGGCCAAGGCCGTTTTGGGTTTTAAAGATCAGCACCAACATTTTGAATTGTGCTTGGAAACGTACTGGAAGCCAGTGAAGATCCTTTAGGACCAGTGTTATATGGTCCTGGTGGCCACTCACAGTCACCAGTCTAGCTGTCACATTCTGGATTAGTTGTAGTTTCCAAGTCACCTTCAAAAGTAGTCACATGTATCCAAGCAAGAGATAACCAGGGCATGCACCTATTGAGGACTGGTTAATGGAAAAGGAGAGTTCCTGTTCCACAGCCTGTTTCTTCCCCAAAGAGCACAAGGCAGGCAACAGTAAGCCTCACTGGCTGAGGATAGCTCCGTCAGTAGAGCATGAGACTCTTAATCTCAGGATCATCAGTTCAAGCCCCATGTTGGGGAAAGGATTCCTGCATTGCAAGGGTTTGGACTAGATGACCTTTGTGGTCTTTTCCAACTCTACAGTTTTATGATCTCTGTTCCGAACACTGGTGGACAGAAGTGATTTCTGCCTCCTCCAAATTCCAGCCCAATGTAGAAGAGGACTCCTATCCACATGATAGTGAGAAAATAGGATTGGGCACAACCCTTTGACCAGTTGTTAATTGTTTCTGCCTAAGTCATGGTCCATAACAAGTCTTTTAATGGTTTGTGTATTCTATGGTTAAAATAACCAAACAGATAAATACATGAAAGGCACATCTATAGAAGTAACAGAAGCCTGGTACCGTAGTAACATGATTCATTTTTCTAAACAGTTTCCCAGCATTGTGTAATGGACATGAGCGCAAGGGAAGACTGTGGATACCCAGGCATCACTGCCGAGGAATGCCAGGGAAGAGGATGCTGTTTCAATTCATATGTTGTTAGTACTCGGTGGTGTTTTTACCCAACATCCGTAACAGGTAACAGAGCAGCAACTTGCTTGTGACAACAGATGTGTCTGAAATAGAGAGGGATGAAGTATGCCTACAGAGAGCAGTGTAGGGATAGCATCTTGATCCATGTCCCTAGAGATTCTGTCCTGGAATGAGAATACCAAAATATTGGACGGACTATAATATTGCATTTACTTATTGTTGAGATTTTTATTGCAAAATCCATATTTCCCAGAAATAAAAGTAATGGAATTATGAGGATTTTGCCCTCTGTATTTTGAATATTCTGGTTGTATTTGGCAAGTCAGTGTTAGCACAGGCATTGTCTGGTTGCTACTGGAACTGTTTCCAAGGACACTGGGCTGCAACTACAGTCTTGTGCCATTTTAAATTTTTTTAGTTGCCCATTTTTCTCCCCACCACTTCAATCCTGTGTGTATAGGATATGACAGCATGTCTCCAGCCCCAGTGTCAGCTGACTCCAGCTTCAATTATTTTATTTGTAAAAAAAATTAAAAATCTTTTTGGACAAGCACTGTGAAGAGATGTGCTGGTCAGGTGCCATCTTCATTCTCCTTAATGTGTCTGGGTCCCACCCCATCGTAGACACAGTGAGGTGAGTCCCAGAGGCATTGGGAATGATTAAGATGGCAGCAGCTGCCACTCTCTCATCTAGTACTTGTCTTAACAACTCTGGTCTGAGGAGGAGCCAGAAAGGTAGAGCTGCCCTGCTTTCAGCATCATGGCCCACCGCTATTGCCAACCACCCACACCCACTGTCATCGGTTTCCTGGTAAGCTTGGGAGAGTATCAGAGTGATGCTAAGAGGAGCTAACTGAAGGGCACCCGGACAAAGCTCTGTCCCCCCTCCAAAAAAAAATCCTAGTGCTGGCCCTGATAGCACATCTTGTAAAAACAACAACTTATGATTGTAGAAATAAATTGAAGTAAATTAAAGATCCAATAGGTTTGCAGAGTATTTTATATCAAAAGCCTTTCCCATTTATTTTTCATTTGAATGTATCTTCTTCCTTTACTTCAAAACATATCAGGATCTTATGCATTCTAGAACTCAGACATATCCAATAATACTGGGAGGAAATAGGCAGAAGAACAAATTTACATTGCAGGGTGCAGAAGCTTTCCTGGCTACTAAAGTAGATCAGCATCTACTTTAATAGTCAGGAAAGCTTCTCTCCTCCATGTATAGAGGGATCCTTCCTTCCTTCCTTCCTTCCTTCCTTCCTTCCTTCCTTCCTTCCTTCCTTCCTTCCTTCCTTCCCTTTGGAGTCTTCAGCCTTTCACAGTATAAAGTAAATTCCCCCTGCAGTGTAAAGCTGTATGGTCCAGAACCTCATCAGCTTGTGTGAGAGTACTATAATATAATATAGACAAAAACTGATTCACATTCATAGAGGAATTATGGGGCAGCTTTACTTTTTTAAAAAAACAAAACAAAAACAAAAAACCCTGAGTCAAAAGTTCTTCTTTCTCATTCTGTTTCATTTTAAGGACCTCCCAAGATGTGTGGAATGGCACCAAACAAAAGGGTGGGTTGTGGATTCCCTGGCATCTCTGCCGATGAATGCTTGAAGAAAGGATGCTGCTTTGAACATTACCAGTATGCCCAAAATGTTCCCTGGTGCTTTGAACCTTTGGCGAGGCAAGGGAATTTTTCACTATGAAGAACTGGAAGTTGTTTGGGGTGGCTGAAGAGGATGCTCTGCAGAATAAGGGACCACAGCATTTCCCTTGCACTACATTTTTGTCTCACCTTTTCCATTCCCATACGTATAAATAGCAAGAAGGAGTCCTCATATGCTATGCTAAAATATATTAAACTATCAAAATATCCAGTGTTCATCTTTGTTGGGTTGTCTGACACTAGTTCTAATTTCTCCAGTAGGAAGAATGTGAGCATATGTACTAGAAATAATAATAAATAACAGATCGGTGGGAGGCTCGAGAGACTAAGATTAGCCCAGCATCAGCCAGTTCATGCAACTAAATTAATACATTTGGAATGAGGATCAAATAGACATATATGGAGTTTGTTGTGCAATCGCTTCCCCAGACACCCTGTTTCCACAACTGCTGAAAAATAGATGAAACGATGGAATTGTCAAAAATATAAGCTGGGGGTGGTGGTGGAGTGGTGGAAGGATACAAATATGCAAATATCTGCGGGCTGAGTCCTCAACAACCTATGGTGGGCTACAAAGGTTAGGCATCATCTTCCAGCAAACTCTCATGGGGTTATATGACCAGGAGCCAATTTTTAGTCAGATAGCAGATCCCACACCCATCTCCCAGTGTTGCTAATAGCCAAGGATAAGGTGGTTCAGAGGCACAAAAGTATTCTTAGAGAAAGTGGGATTCTAACTCTCAGAAAACTGACATTCTGTCTAGCACAAGCATTGGATTAATATATCAATCCACACAACCTCACATGTAGCAGTGAGCTGTACACATGCGACTGAGCATGTAAATTCCTACACGCTCATCTTCCGAACACATGTTTGGTGCTGGGTGTGGTGGTGGTTGGAATGGCAGCTTGAATTTACCCTCATTAGATATGCAAATAGCAACAGAACCCTCTGACATTTGGCTGGTTGGAATGTAGCCTACAAAGGTAAGAGACATTCACATCTGTTACTCCACCCATTGTTCTCTCAGACACTGTCTGCCACTGGAATCTGCTTGCTTGAAAGCTGAGAGTGTGGTGTAGTGGTTAAGAGTGGTAGACTCGTAATCTGGTGAACCAGGTTCGCGTCTCCGCTCCTCCACATGCAGCTGCTGGGTGACCTTGGGCTAGTCACCCTTCTCTGAAGTCTCTCAGCCCCACTCACCTCACAGAGTGTTTGTTGTGGGGGAGGAAGGGAAAGGAGAATATTAGCCGCTTTGAGACTCCTTCGGGTAGTAGTAAAGAGGGATATCAAATCCAAACTCCTCCTCTCCTCCTCCTTCTCCATGAGGACTGAAAAAGATTCCTTGCCATCTGAAATAGCTTCAGAAGTTCCACCAATGAAGACATTTCTACATCCGACTCTCAGTGATCCTCGGTAACATCTGAAGGAGAAGTTGTCCAGGGGAAATGTCATGGGCTGTAGATAGATGAAGCTAATTCTTGCACAACTTCACCTGTGCAAGTTCCCCTTCAACTGTTTCAAGAAGTGCTGCATTCTTTCAGCTGAAAGGCACATCTAGCTAACAACACTTCTTTTCCAATGTCCAAAGCCACTCAGATAGCAAGATATTGGTCATAGATATCATTACTACATTGAAAGGAAGCCTGAAAGTTAGGGGACAGAGCACCTTCTACATATGCCCCCATAAAAAAAGAAAGGAGAGGGAATCATAAAGGGAAAGAGATGGCACACTGAGCTTTCTCGTTATGCCTGAAAACCAGCTCTAAGGAGGACATCCTCCCCAAACTCTTGTTTTCTAACTGAAACAGTGTTGGAAAAAAAGGCAATGGAGCTGTTGTAACAAAGATAATCACTTTTGTAAGGAGTTACCAACTCTATGTTGCTGCTGTTTCAAACAACGTATCAAAGCCCATATCAGATTAAACTGTTTGTTGGAGGTACCAGACTTGTATTTACATATACAGTTACAAAATCCAGTGACCTCCGTTGTGCAGTCCTCACATGCTAAGGGGTGTGTAGGCATACAAAGTGCCAACTCAAAGATAAGAGGAATAGTTAACAATTGACTACAGCAGTGACCTCCACTGATAGTGTATCAGAGCTATGACACAAATCACAGATATTTTCTGCCCTGTTGCCAGTCGAGGAGCAAAGATCTTCATTTTTTCCATTGAAATATATTTTATACTGCAGTGTTTCTCAAACTACGGGCTGCAGTCCCAGAAGTCACATGGGGGTTTCAGTCTGACTGGGGGGGCATTGGTGGTACAGCCTATCCCCAGCTGCAGTCATATAGCTTTTTGGATGGACTGAGCCTGGAAAATCCCAACGTATGCAGAACATGGGAGCAGAGGTTGGTTAGAGAGTGAGGCAATAGCCAGGGTCAGAGGGGGAGAAAGGAAATGGAAAGAGATGAAATACAGTTGTACCCTGGTTTTCGAACAGCTTAGTTCTCAAACATTTGGCTCCCAAGCACTGCAAACCCGGAAGTGAGTGTTCTGGTTTGTGAATGTTCTTTTGGAACCCGAATGTCCAACGTGGGTCCCATATCTTCCGATTGGCTGCAGGAGCTTCCTGCAGCCAATAGGAAGCCGTGCCTTGGGTTCCAAATATTTTGGAAGTTGAACGGATTTCTGGAATGGATTCCATTCAACTCCCGAGGTATGACTGTAGATGGCAGACAGACAGACAGACAGACAGACAGACAGACAGAGTGGTTGTGCCAGTATGAGAGAAGGAAGCGAAAGAATGGGAAGGAGAAAGGACAGACAGACTGGGAGAAGAGACAAGGGAAGTGCCTGGGGCTTCTGCTGTGCCCTTTAGTCCCTTTGATTCATCCCCCACAACCACAACCTTCCTTCCTTCTTTCTGTTTCTACCTTTAATGTGTAGGAGACAGAGTGCATTTGGGCATCTGCAAAAAAACCCCCACAATTGGTATAAAAAGAATTCTTGTGCAGTTCTGCGCATGATCACATCCAGACTGCAGTTTTTTTGCAGCACATAACCAAAGCATACATGTGCATCAGTAAGAATGTAAACAAATTGAAGGAATAGATAGCCGCAGCAAACTGTTTGTGTTCCAGTTCTAGAACCAATTTCAGAAATTCTCTAATTAAACTGGAATTCAGGAGCAATGGAACTACACAGCAGAGTGAACATTCAGGAGCAAACAAAGAAGCGAATAAAGAGAAATGTTTAGCAAGTTGGCACTTTACCCTATTGCCTTAAAACGAATCAGCAAAAGATAGAACTTGAGTAAAGAAAGAAAAAAGTTTGACGAGGGTCAAAATTCTGAAACTTAAAATCATATTCTGATTTTTTCATAATGTTAAACATTATTCTAGCATCTTTATTATTTTTAAAAGAATAATAATATGAAAACCTGGATAATTTCATGGGCAAGTCCCAAAGAATTGCCTTGATCACAAACATTTCATATGAATTTTGATTTAGGGCTGAATATTGCTATTTGTACTGGTCTAAATCTGATGCAGAAATACAAACTACAGGTATGGCTAAAAAGCAACACTTCCTTTTATGCATGTCTATTTAGCTTTCTAAAATGGTTGCCATGTGAAGCTGCTCAGATGTTTGGAATGCTGACTAATGTCTCCTCTGAGGTAATCAACAGTGCCTGACCAATATCGTTTATCTACGTTCATTTGATTCTTACCACCCAGGTAGCACCACCTCATATGTTGCCAAACACACACACACACACACACACACACACACACACGTATGCAAAACCCCTTAGATACATTTTCTAATCAAATGAAGAGAGATACTTGAGGTGGAGCATGGCTAGAAACTTGTTATCTGACTGTTGAACACAAACATTAATTGCGGTATAAAATAAGGCCCATAGGGACTGTGAGGTACTTTCCTTGATTTTAAAGCTTGCTTACCAAGAGCTGGAAGCTATGATGGAGCAGAAGGGGGTCTGGATACTTTCACTCATTTTAATTTTAGGACTTGGTGCATTGGCCGATGATAAGAAAGCTCCACGTAAGTACCTTAAGAGCTGTTTAGATTATCCTTCCTTTTGGTGCATTAATGGAATGAAGGCATATGTTGCCAATATTCAGAATTGGATGAACTTGCCCCTGCTGTTGAGAAACTTTAAGGCCAACTTCTTACCAACATTAAGAGAAGCACAACAAAGTCCCTTAATCAATTAGATATATTTTGTAAGAGTGCACATCAAACTGGGTAACAGCTATAAAATATGGAAGGTTTCTCCCCCTGTCCCATAAGGAAGTAAAGGGTTACATTCCGCTGCGTGGACAATAGAAAAAATTCAATTCATTTCAGTGATATCAGCGATGACCTTTACAATTGAAGCTAAGCCAAGTCACTTGGAAAGTCGAACCAGCCACATCCGAGAGCTCAAATTGCAGGAGGGAAAGGTTGCAGACCATTAGTGAAATCCACAAGCCTTAGCTCCCCTAAGGGTAACAAAATAATGCCCACTTACAACAGTGTTCCAAAAACAGGGGTTAAGGGCAGTGGTGTTCTTAGGGGTGGCCCAGGGGGAACTAGGCCCTGAGCTGTTTTCACTGTCTTAGATCTCCTGCGCCTTTTCTTTTCTTTTCTTTTCTTTTCTTTTTAAAAAAACTTTTAAAAAACTTTATTTACAGGGCTGCTGGGAATGCAGTAAAAGCATATTGCCAGTGAGACCTGAGTCATCTAGCACCTTCATTTTCTCATAGATCTAAAATTGCATCTCTACATATACATTAGGATATGTACATAATGCAAATGTGCATCATGAACCTGCATTCAGAATCTTTTAAATACCTAGCAATTTGCCTCCTTAGAGGGGTATTGCCAAAGGTACAAGAGCTGTCCCGTACAGGTGCTGCTAATGATTTGGTACCTAAGGGAGAGGGATAAAATATAACCCCAAATCCCACAGGAATTACCTGCAGGGAAATTACCTATCACACACAAGTTCACAAAGGTGCCCTTTTAAAATGTGTTGGGGAGGGGGTGATTATTGGGTTGTTTTTGATTTTAAAAACTTTACTTACAGGGCTGCTGGGAATGCAGCAAAAAAATGTATTTTGCTGTTTCAGATTGTGATTTTATGTTGTGAACCACCCTGAGACCTGTGTGTATATAGCAATATAGAAATATAATAAATAATAAAAATAAAAATAATAACGTGTTCTAATATTACTGGAAACATGTTGTATGATTTCAACAGGCTTAACCCCTGGCATGTCTACTATCAGAGGGATCTAAACAAAGGATTTGCATTTTTATTAGATAGGAAATTCATGAGCCCTCTTAGCCACTGAGCCTGAACCTGCATGGACTGAAAATTGGGGCGGGGAAGTCTTGTCCTCACAAAGGCCAGCTCAGCTCCAGAGACTTTCCTGCTCAATCCAGCGCTCAGAGGGCTGGGGTTTGCATGCATACCTGTCCCCCTCCCCTCTTTTAGCCATTGGGTGTTCAACTGAGGGCTACATTTAGGCAAATATCTGAACAGAAGGAAGTTCCCTTTGAAAGGTCAATGAGACCTGCCAGAGGCTACCATGTTCTTACAAGAAAAGAGCTAACCACGATTTCTGTTCTCAACAGCGGAATGCCGATGTCACGTTGATCCCAAAGCAAGAGTTAACTGTGGACCTCCTGGAATCACTCCCCAGCAATGCCGGGATGCCGGGTGCTGCTTCAGTTCCGAAGTTGCAGGAGTGCCCTGGTGCTTTGCTCCAAGCCCCCCAAAATGTAATGTATTTTTCTGAAGCATACCTGGCTTTTCTGAGATACTAAAAATGATACACAGGTCAGAGGGATGGAATTCTGCTATCAGGCATTCAGTTAGTCTTGTCTTAGAGGCAAACATAGAAACTGTCCAAGGAAATATGAAAAACCACTGTTTCTCAGTCACTGGAACCCTGCCTGATGTTAGACTTCATGCCAGAACCTGAGAGAAAGTAGATAGATAGATGGATAGATAGATAGATAGATGATAGATAGGTAGGTAGGTAGCTAGATAGCAAGCACACCATTTTTGTTTATGATGAACCTTTAGGTATGAAGGATTAATAAAATACCTAAGCTGTGTACAGTACACCAGATAGCCTATTCCCACAGCTGCTTAAGGATAATGTGGTTATATAAGTACAAGCAGATGATGGGCTGTTCCCAACCAAGTCATACTAAGAGAAGACCTTTTTGGAATCAGTGGTTTTACTCTGAGTATGATTTAATCAGATACAATCCAGTGCTATTCAATTTGTCCACAGGGATTATATTTCTTTCCTCAGCCTTTGTTATGCTTTGCTAGAAATGTGAGTTGATTAGTATCTAAGCTCATCCCAGTTTGTGCACGAATTGGTTCAGGCATGTAAGATGAAACTAATGACAGCCCACATAGAGGAAATAATCACAAAATACAGGTAGGTAGCCATGTTGGTCTGATGCAGTTGAAATATATAAAAAAATAAAATAAATTGTCTAGTAGCACCTTAGAGACCAACTAAGTTTGTTCTTGGTATAAGCTTTCATGTGCATGTACACGAAAGCTTATACCAAGAACAAACTTAGTTGGTCTCTAAGGTGCTACTGGACTATATATATATATATATATATATATATATATATATATATATAATATCACAAAATAGTTCATGTATCTTGAGCTCAAATAAAACAGAAAAGCAAGGGCAAAAGCAGCACCAGCTAGACAAAGACTACGAGCAACACTGTGACTTTGATCCACTAATCTTCAGGTAACTATTCAAAACAGATAAAAAGGTATGTCCTTCAGAGGTGAAAGTCAGGAAGAATTGTGGATACCCAGGAATCTCTGCTGCTGCATGTGAAGAGAGAGGATGCTGTTTTGAGTCCCGTCCTCCCGCAGTTCCATGGTGTTTCTTCCATGTTGAGGTAGCAGAAGGTAAAGTAACAAACATATTTTCCCCCTTTGCACAAATGGAACAAAATTTTGTACTGAGGCACATGCTACTCCTTGTATTTTGTTGCACATTATATCTTCAAGAGACTATACTACCAGTCAATAGTAAATGCCTTTCAGCGTGAGCATGCAAGCAATCTGTAGCACAGGTCAAGTGCAAATGGAAAGAAATCTGATGCGAAAAGCTTTAGAATAACTGCATACACCCTTCCCCAAATTTGGTTACTATCCCTCATGCAAGTCCATTAGTATGAGCAGGGAGGGCAGTAATTCTAATCCTGGGGTGAGGAGAGGGACAGTCTTGTTGGTCCCACCCATTGTTGCTTACGGATGGCTTATCCCTGCAGCCTTCCATGCATTTGAGCTGGACGTCTACAGCAGGGAGGCTTTGTACTTGTACAGCAGTTTTAAATGATCTAGAACCCTGATCCTCTAAGATTCTACACCACACAGGAAGCCCACACAAGTCAAGCAGGCTGTCTGCTGCAAAGGGTCAGCCCAAACACATGGAGGGGTGCAGCAATAGACCAGCAGGAATGTGACGGGTGTGGTCAGGCAGAGTGCCCCTGCTTCCTCTCTTGCATGAGGGGAGCAAATGATTAGGCCCATGGTCCGTATAAGCATGCGTAACTGAGTACAACATGTTTTTTGGCGGGGCAGAATATTAAAGACAGCTACTAGGGACATTACTCCTGCTGTCACTTGATTTGATGGAGGTGGACAAGGGAGAGCTAAATTACCCCAGTTCTTATACTTTTTGTTTTTATTGCCTTTTCAGAATGTTAAAACAAAGCTTCAGAAATGGACATTTGCACAAGGAGCATCTCTGCCAATGGAACAATTCAAAAAGGAAAACATGTCATCATGCACATTGTGCTCTTGTAATTCTGACTTCCACGACACTTTGCTTTGCCTTTGCATTCCCACAATAACACAATTAATCACATATTTTGTCTCCCACTGCTCACAATATTAGTGCTTGGCATCTTTTCAAAGCAATAAAAGGTTATAATAAACTTTAATTATTGATTTTGTGGGACTTTTTTCTGTATATATTAATGCAGCCAACATCTGCCTCTTTTTAAAGCATTAGGCTGCTTGAAGCATCACTTTATTTCTGGAATCATAGCATTGCAGAGTTGAAGGGGACTCTGACAGTCATCTAGCCCACCCCCCCTCTGTAGCTGGAATACAAAGGTTCTGCCTACAACAGGGAAGTTTGCTACTTACTGGTCTTTATCATTTTCAATGCACTCGGCATATGTGTGAGTCAGTTGCTCCATGTTGGGTATTAATTGGTTAAGTACTCCCCTTGCGATAGAAGCTGCTTTTTCTCATTTGGGAGGGGGAAAAATTAAATAAGAAACACTTAGTTATAATCAGACAAGAGGACATGTTCATATTCCCATTGTCCTGAGGCCCAGAAGGAGCACATCTCCATTACAGAGTTTCAAACTTGTCTGAAATAGAATCCACTGATATTGCTTCCTCAACCCCCTCCTTACTTTACATGAACCATACCTTCTATGAAACCAAACCATTACCACAAAAACAGAGTGAACCACGAAACAGTAACAGGGGGGAAAAATTCAGTGACATATCAAAGTAGATGGATGAATTATAGACTGTCAAGTACCATATTGGGAGGGTAATTAATTATGTCTGTGGCCCTTTTTCTAAGTGAGGTGGGTAGGATTTGTTCCATATGGATGAGGTCTTGAGGTTTGTATTATGGCTGTTTCTATATTTGGGTTTAATGTTCTCTGTTATTTCTTATTTATGTTATGTAGATCACCCTGAGGCACTTTGACATGCAAAGCAACTAATAAATATAATAAATACATACATGCATTCTGTTACTTGTAGTAACTAGAGAAAATATTCTAGACTTCAAAAAAATGCCCAGTCTAAAATATAAACCTTAGCCCAACAGCATCAAAAGCCTTCTCAAGTAGGTATTAAAACACTGATGTTGTAGAGCTACTTCCTTTTAAAACTAGCTCAAATGTGGAGAATAGCTAGGCCAATGCATCTGCTAAAGTCGTGTTCTTCCTTGCATGAGGAAGTTGCAGGTAAAGAAAGCAGTGGTCAGTTAAAATGTCCTAAGTCTCATTTAGGTAAGAAATGTCCTTGTAACCACAGAACAGGTGGATTTTTGACACAGAAGGTTACGAAATCAATGGAAAGGTTGCCACAGAAGTCTTTTTACTTGCATTGCTTCCCCAGTTCAACATCCGGTTCTTGCCTTTTGGGACTGGAAGCAGTTGGGATTGGTCCAACTATTTATAGCTGGTTCAACTGCTGTTTGTCAGTGAGCTGTTCAACAACTCATTCAGGTAGGGTAAGTCAAGTGGATCTAGGGATTGCGGGGGCAAGGGATTTGGTTTGATTTTCATTTTAATGCAAGTTTTATCAATTTACCACCCCTCATACAGAAACTGAAATGTGCCTTTCCTTTTAAATTCCTATGAATATTGTGGAATGGTTCCTCTACCAAAAGAAGGTGTACAGAATATACACAAAAGGGGCATAAAGATGCAAATATTGGTAAAAATAGCAAACTAAAATGCAGTGTTAGGGAATATTGTCTGCAAAAATGTGCATGCAAGGCATACCAAAAAAAAAAGTCTGTTAGGAGAAATGCTAATGAATTATCACACAAACTGAAATAAAATATTCAAAGCTGATACTGCAGTACAGCAAACTGAATCTGAGATTGTAAACATGAGAAATTGAGAGACACTGAAATTGACACATTCATCCATCTTTAACTGGTGTGTGTGTGTGTGTGTGTGTGTGTGTATACATATGCACATGAATGTTGTTGCAATATTTTGATTTCCATGAGCCAGTTTTGCAGTGAACTTTGGTCTGCAGAAAGAGCCTCCTAGAGCCAGGTTATTCAGATCTCAACTGTCTTGAATCAAGCAGGGAGCTTTCTAAATATGTCACACTTGCTTTGATATCTGTGCAGATAAGATTCAGCCACTTACATTTTTGTGCCTGTTGATAAATTTTAATATCACAGTTGATCTTCCCTTTCAGAAACATTTATCTTGGATTTCTACCTGTTTCCTTCTCCTTCTACCTGTTTTCCCTGCAATGTCAGAGATAATAGTTTGTTTTAGAGGATTGATGCCATGATAACAGCTACAGAATGCATGCGAAGTGCTTTGGACGCTAGAAAGTGTTATAATATAAATGTTAAGTGTCATCTATTCTGAACTCATGATTTACCATCGCAGCCTGAAAGCCTCCATTTGTTATACCTTTCTTCATTGAAAAGGAAGTATATTAAAACTCTACTGGGTCACAACTTTCATCTGGAATCTTTCAACAGGTTTGAAGATTTGGTGAACATTTCAGATAAAAATGAACTTCAAGTGGTTCTGGCTCCTGGCCATTGTTCTGGTCTTAGGATTCGCCAGTTTCGCAGATGCCAGGGGTGGCCGTGGTGGAGGTGGCCGTGGTGGTAGAGGTGGCCGAGGAGGCCGTGGGGGCAAAGGACAAAAACGTAAGTCACCAATTTAAATTACTTTCACTTTTTATAAAACTATTTAATAGCTGATACTAGTTTATTCTACAGCTGTGACCCTGTTCCTAGAAGGGGTGAAGGGGGAACCATGCCATAAATTTGGAAAAACACGATTGGATGGCATATTTTTTTACAGTGCACAAAAAGCAGGGTAGCAGCAGTGGGAAGGGACCAGTGTTTGGCTCCCTGGACAACCTAGTTACTGACCACTGATTTCAACTGCTTCCAAAGGCAGGTGGCCAAAAGGCAGGTGGCCTGAATTGTGTTGGTGGATGATTCCTAGGGGATCCATTCTATTATCGTTCCTTTGGGCTACAAACCCTTCTAGATCAGCAAGTCAGATTGTTATCTCCCCCCTCCTCATCAGGTGATGTGATAATGATATCATCTGACACCATTAAGAATTCAGATGACCTTTTTTTGCCCAATTTTTCTCAACCCATTGAACGGGGCTTCTGAAGATCTGACAATCAGCCGATGACATCAGGAGGAGTGCAGGTGGGTGTAGCTTCACCCACATGGGCTCAAGGCTCAAATGGGAACACCTGGTGGGACTCATTGGCCCATGGACCAGGGGTTCCCCACCTCTGTATGGCTACTCATTTGCCCCTGTACAAAAGGTTACAAGAGTCATGGCTGATAAGCCAAATGACCAGAGGGGGACTTTCAAACAGTCAGGGTTGGCTTTGCTTTACAGAAAGATGGAGTGACTGGCTTCATGTAGGAAATAGATGAAGGCATGAACTGATATATAAATGTTCAACAACAACAACAACAACAACAACAACAACAACAACAACAAACAACTTGCTGACCCTAGCCAGGTTCATGGTGGGGCACCTGAGGTCTGCTTCAGGAAGCAAAATGTAATGGCGTGCTGTGGGAATAAGTTAAGACCATGCCTGAGCATCTTGTTGTCACCAAGCCAAATACCAACCACATATGGTGAGCCATCAGAGATGTGGTAAACTTCCTGTTTGTGCTATATACTTGCAGATGTTGAACACCTAGCAGGCCACAATACAATGCCTGGTGTGCTCCATTCATCTTGATGGGTCACAACTTTCAGAGAGAGAAATAAGCCTTTGTATTTTCTGCCCATTTATTTGCTTAGCTCAGTGAGACCTTTTAGATATGTGACAACTTCCTAACATAACAACAGTGACCAAAAAACTAGAGACAAGGCCAGAGAAAGCTTCCAGAACATATATAAAGAGGCTCATTTGGTTCAGGGAGGTTCTCTGTCTCTACTCAGAGGCACCACACAACTCCAAGTTCTTAAGATCTGAAGACATCCAGCTTCCTGCAGTCTTGAAAAATCACCCTTGGGAGTTCCTCTCCCATAGCTCTTGGGCAACCAGTAAAGCTAATGGCACAGCTGAGGTTTCACTGTGTGTGTAATTGACTTCACTCTTTGAAGGTAAAGGTTACCATTGAGCATATATTTATTTTCCATGTGTACCTACAAACAGCTTTTAGTAAAACAGAATACTGAGTTACATTTGGAATTTTGAAGGACTTTGGTGATCAGGCTGTATCCTATTTCTGTTTTGCTTGGAAATCTTCATGGCTAATGTTGACCTGAATATAAATTAAACAATTCCTCAATGAATTTTGATTTCTCAACTTTTCTTATTGAATAGGCAACTGTAACGTACCTCCTAGTCGGAGAAGAGACTGTGGATACCCTGGAATACCTAGAAGTACATGTTTAAAAAGAAACTGCTGTTTCAGCAATGCTATCAAGAATTCAAAATGGTGTTTCTACCGTGAGTAGCACATTTGAGTAAAATATTCTCATGTGTGGCCCCTCCCCCACTATGAAACATCAAACTTTTACCCCCTCCCATTCAGTTGCAACCCGGGGGGGGGGGGGATGCCAGGAGGAGACCAGTGTGTGTGAATAATGTAAAGCTAATCAGAAATTTCACAGTAGATACTTTTCTGAGGTTTTCCCTTTCTCATCCCATCCACTATAAAAAGGCCATCTTGCATAGTTTTCTTAGAATATTCTCCTCCATTTTTTGTGGAAACCACTACTATGTAAACACACCAGTATCCTTCTCACTCCTCCCCTCAATTCTGTGGAATGATGATGTTCACCCTCCATGCCCAACCCCTGGTCCTCCCTGGTGCACACGCAGATGCGCCCCAGGTGACAAAAAAGGATGCAATGTCATTGTTTGTGTCTACATCCCTTAGTTGACAACCCAAGTAGGAAGCCATCCAGACAAGACCAAGGATAATCCCCAACTTGTCCATAACCAATGAAATTCCTCCCAAGCCCTATTCAGCTTCCAGACAGTTGAAACAGGAATGTTCACCCTCTAAGCAGCTTTCTCTTCTTTTCATTTCAGCAAATTAGAACGAAATGAAGTCACAGACCAGGAACATCCAACAACGGCATCCCTCCAAGACAAAAACAGAAAACAAAATACTGGCATAGCTGTAGCTTTCAACATTTCCTCCTCTCTACCCCAATTTCCTGCTTCTTTCCTTGCCAGGGAGGTCAGTTCATATCTGTCTGCGCACAACAACTGCAAATCCTCTCCCCCAAAATCTATAAACGTAGTTAATTAGTCTCAGCTCCATTTTGCCAACTTTGGTTATTACTCTTGAGAATGTAGAAATGCATTTTATTTCCCCGTTTGCATTATCTTTATGAAACCATTTTGTGCATATTAAAGCATTGTTAAAATGATGTGTTTCTCTTTTTAATGCTCTTGACATATTTTCACCTTTAAGCTCTTATCTCACAGCCATTCAAAGTGATACAAGTCTATTTTCCAAACAGGCTAGATATCTAGCTATTTTTTTACAACAAGAATACAGTCTAGCGCTTGAGATTATTTATGGCCACACACATGGTGTTTAATAGCTCTCTATCTAACAGTGGACATCCATCCATCAACCTTTAACTCAAAGGAGAGGTGCACTGCAGAAAGGTGCCTGTGGGACAAATGGCTTCAGGTGACTTAAAGCTGTTGGGCCACATCACATGATGTGGAGAGGCAAAGGGGGCAGGGGGAGCAGTGGTGGACCTATGGGAAATCGGTCCATTCCAAGTTATGACAATCATTCAGACTCAGAGCATCATCCAATCCATTCACTGTGAAATCCAAAGAGATCATCATATGGGACACAATTCCATCATGCTTTCTCGCATGTGAGGATGTCATCCCTTTGTCAGTGTGAGATTGAAATGTTACAGATAGGTAGCCATGTTGGTCTGCCATAGTCAAAATAAAAAAATCCCTTCCAATAGCACCTTAAAGACCAACTAAGTTAGTTCTTGGTATGAGCTTTCGTGTGCATGCACACTTCTTCAGATTGAAACGGTTTGCATCAGCTACAGATCCAGTCCTTTATCCAGTAGGGTACCTGCTCATCTCTCCCTGTGGCTAATGCAGCTTTGTGGGGATGATTTAACTTAAGAGCCCATTCCCCAAGATAGGACCATAGGATCTACAACAAAAAGTTGCAGGATATCCTCACCTTCTAACAGAAGCACTGTTGTTCAGGGTTCTAGCCAGCTATCCTCTCAAACCAGGACGTACCACTGCCACCCTCCCCACCCCCTCAGTTTTCTGTTTTTCTTTCCTGACTGACATCAAACTGTTGACTGACACTGAACTGTCTGCACTATGGCTATAGAGAACATTCTGGGGCTGTTAGGGCTATCTTTCTTAAAAGAAATGTACATTGAGTGGTTACTGTGCATAACAACTGACTGCTGTGCACATTAAGCAGGCCTCATGGAAAACATGCACATAATCCTTTCAGGAAGAGGTCAATATACCTAATCTCCCACAAGGTAATGTGCATATATCAACTTAATTTTCCCCATTCTACTGTTATGAATAATCCGCAACAGGCTTTTAAAAACAATCTTTGTAATTCTAGTGATCTCTGAACATGCTAATGACTCCTTCATTGTTTCCCAGTGGACCCTGTTTTAGTAACCATTTGCTGGGATTCTCACCTTGCATTTCCTATTACATTGGGGGGGGGGAATTAAGATGAGGAAATAGCCATTTGTAGCTCTGAATATTATCACAAAAATATACAACAAAAGAGTTGTGTTACATGTTAAAGAATACTACATCAAAGGCAGATTTGGAGTGGTGCAACTGGTTCCCTCGCACTAGGCGGCTAGCTGAGGGAGAGACTTCCTGCCTCCTTCCCAAAACATAGTAAGACCTGGGCTTTGAGAAGGAGTCATGATGGCTCTGACAGGCCCTAGAGCATGGGTAGGCAAACTAAGGTGATCTACTCAGATCAACAAGCAAGAATAATTATTAACAGTAACATCACAGAGGATTTTATAATAAGAAAAGGATTAAGACAAGGGTGTCCATTATCCCCATTGATATTCATTTTGGTCATGGAAGTGCTGAACAATCAAATAAGAGAAGACCAAGAGATAAAAGGAATTACATTAGGTGAGAAAGCGTACAAACTGAAAGCCTTCACAGATGACCTTATTATAATGACTGAAAACCCTGAAGAAAGTCTATTAATGTCAGATGGCTGTTGCGGTTGCTCGAGAGTAACCAGGCAGGACTCCAACCTGTGTTTTACAGGCTTTATTTTGGTGCAAACTATTTACAGTGAAGAGCCCCAAAGCTCATGTCTGGCTCAATCACTAGCAGGATCTGGGAGTGGTCTTTCTTTGGACCTTCCCCAACATAAGAGTTTCGTTACCCCCAACCTTCTCCTTCCCTCTTTGCGCCTTAGACTACTGCACAGGATGGGCAATGGCAAGGGTGTGTTTCCCTCCTGTCCGGCTTGCCCAGGAGCGGTGTTAAGGCTCCCACCAGCATCCTCTGGTCCTTGCACCTCTTCCCCACTGGAGGTGGGGCTTTCCTCCTCCCCGGAAGAGGAACTGCTTCGCAAGATTTTCGGAGGCTCCCCGTAACACAACTGCCCTTCTATTTCTCACCTCTGAGCCGATAGCAGTTCCCTGACAATTAAGGACACTAGAAATAATCAATAACTTCGGACAAGTAGTGGAATTTAGGCTTAACAGTTCCAAAACAAAGCTTCTAGTTAAAAACCTCACAATACAAGACAGAGAAGATCTGGAAAAAACCCCTCAAACCTGAAGATCTGCCAAAAAGTAAAATACCTTGGTATATGGATCACCCCCACCCCCCAAATATTAATCTTTTTCAAGACAATTACGTCAAAATTTGGAGTGAAATTAAGAGGAATTTGGATATATGGAGTAGTTTAAACTTACCTTTTTTGGGAAGGATTTCAACCATAAAAATGAATGTGTTACTGAAAATGCTCTTTTTATTCCAAACAATACCTGTGATGGGAGGGAAAGACAGCCTCAAAAAATGGTAAAGAGATATTTCCAGGTTCATCTGGCAGGGGAAAAGACCCTGAATCAAACACCAGTTTTTAATTGACATAAAAGAAAGAGGGAAGTTCTCATTGCCGGATCTAACATTATATTACGAGGCTGCCTGCCTAACCTGGATTAAGGAGTGGTGTATTTTACAGGACTCAAACCTACTAGATCTGGAAGGCTATGACAACCAGTATGGTTGGCATGTGTACCTAGGGTACGACAAAGTAAAGGTCCATACAAACTTCCTAACCCACATCATAAGAAGGCCCCTTTACATGGTCTGGGCAAACTATAAAGAGCTCTTGGAACCCAAAGCACTGTGGTGGATTTCCTCCTGGAAGCACTTTTCTTAAAAAAGAAAAATATGAAAGAAAACTGGATGGCATACAAAATATTAGTTAAGGAGGAAGATAATCAATTGAAACTTAAAAATTTCGAGGAAATAAGAAAACACTTGTCAGATTGGCTCCTATACCATCAGTTGAATGAGACATTTAAAGTAGACATAAGAAAAGGATTTGCAACAGAACCATCTAGATTAGAGAATGATCTGATTAATTCAAAAACTAAAATGCTTTCCAAAATGTACTGACTCCTCCTTGACAGGGAAGTCAGGTAAACCTGGAAAGGAGGTAAAATCCATCATGATAAAATGGGCACAGGACTTTGGCTATAATATCTTAATGAAGGATTGGGAAAACCTCTGGAGGAAAAAATATGAAATTTACTGCTTGTTACACATTGAGAGAAACCTTTCTGAAAATGCAGTACTGTTGGTACATTACTCCCTTAAAACTATTCAAAATGTATAAGAATGTATCAAACAAATGTTGGAGATGCAAAGAAGCAGTGGGGTTGATGCTGCACATGTGGTGAAGTTGCAGAAAAATTAAGGAATTTGGGGATGAAATATATATGGAACTTTAAAAAAATGCTTAAGATTGTGTTTACAAAAAAACCACAAGAGGCCTTCCTTCTTGGGATACTGGGTTCCGATATTCCAAAAAGTGTAAGGGAATTATTCTTATATGCGACACTGGCCGTGAGAATTTTAATAGCATCAAATTGGAAAGGAGAAAAAGTACCATCAAAATTGGAGTGGCAACAAAAATTAATGGAGTACACAGAACTAGCTAAGCTAACAGGAAGAATAAGAGACCATGCAGATTAAGCATTTTTCAATAAATGGGGTTTATTTAAAAGTTACATAAAAGATTGGAACAATATAAAATCTGTGGCAGCCTTTGAATAGCTTCTGTTATACACCGAACAGGTTTAAGAAAGTACAATATTTTGGCTAAGCAATTATCTAAAATAGACACAAACAGAGCACTAGATAAAGATACATTTAAAGCAGGATGGAGTTGGTGGGAAGTCAATGAAACTGGAAGAAGACTGTGATGAACTGTAATAATATCGACAACTCTTTGATGTTTATTTGTTATGGACAATTTTGATTTTGTGTTATTTGTTTTAAGTTCAATAAAGTAATTTAAAAGCAAAATAAAAAATAAAAAATATTGAATTTGTGAAATTATTGCCTTCAAAAATTAGCATATATGAGACCAGTAAATCTGCTAAAGTTGTGTTCCTCCTTGCAAGAGAAAGTTGCAGGCTAAAAAAAAAGCAAGATTGTCAGATAAAAGAGGTTGCCAATTAAAATGTCCTAAGTCTCATTTACCTGTTGCTCAAGATAGGAAAATGCAACACATGGAAACATCAGCTTCTTGTGACCACAAAACGGTTGGATTTTTTGACATAAAAGATATAAGAAATCAACTGAAATGTTGCTACAAAAGTCCGTTGACTTGCATTGTTTCCTGAACCCGACGTCCAGTTCTTGGCTTTTGGGTTTACTAATGGTTATTTCATTGGCCCAATTATTGATAGCATTTTCACCTCAAGGGGCTGCAACAGGAAGGGGGAGGTCTTCTTGAACCATATAAATTAGCCTTGCCCTTCTGAGTTTTGATATCCTGCTGTTTCTCATTGAGCTGTTCATCATCTCATTCAGGTGGGGGGTAAGTCAAGTGGTTCTAGCGACTGGGAGGCAAGGGATTTGGTTTGATTTTCATTTTAATGCAACTCTACCCACTTCGCAATACACAAACTGAAATGAGGCTTTTGTTCTAAATTCAGACTTCTGCGAATTTTGTGCTACCCTCTCCAACCAAAAGAAGATTTACGGAAAGTGCACATAAGGGGCTTAGAAAGGCAGATAAAGGTGAAAATAGCAGACCAAAATGCATTCTTAGGGAATATTGCCTGCAAAAATGTGTATGTGAGGCAAAGTTGCATACAAAAAGGGGAGATGTTAGGAAAAATTCTGATGAATCTTCATGCAAACTTATAAGAAAATTCAAAGCTGATGCCAAAATACAGCAAACTGAATCTGAGATTGTAAACATGAGAAACTGAGAGACACTGAAATTGACACATTCATCCATCTCTAAGTGGTGTATGTGTGTACACATATGCACATGAATGTTGTTGAAATATTTTGATTTCCATGAGCCAATTTTAAGTTGAACTTTGGTCTGCAGAAAGAGCCTGGTACAACCAGGTTTCCTCAGATCTCAACTGTCTTGAATCAAGCAAGGAGCTTCCTAAATATGTCACACTTATCTGTGCAGATAAGATACAACCACTTAATTTTTGTGCCTATTGATAAATTTTAATATTGCAGTTGATCTTCCCTTTCAGAAACATTTATCTTGGATTTCTACCTGTTTCCTTCTCCTTCTACCTGTTTCCCCTGCAATGTCAGAGATAATAGTTTGCTTTAGAGGATTGATGCCATGATAACAGCTACAGAATGCATGCAAAGCACTTTGGACACTAAAAAGTGTTATACAGATGTTAAGTGTCACCTATTCTGAACTCATGATTTGCCAACCCAATCTGAAAGCCTCCATTTGTTATGTATTTTTTCATTGAAAAGGAAGTAGATTAAATCTCTACTAGGTCACAATTTTGATCTGGAATCTTTCAACAGGTTTGAAGATTTGGAGAACATTTCAGAAAAAAATGAACTTCAAGTTGCTCTGGCTCCTGGCCATTGTCCTGGTTTTAGGATTCGCCAGTTTCGCAAATGGCCAGGGAGGTGATGAAGGTGGCAAAGGACAAAGACGTAAGCCAGCAATTTAAATTACTTTCAATTTTTTTGAAAACTATTTAATAGCTAATACTAGTCTATTCTACAGCTGTGACCCTGTTCCTAGAAGTGGGGGAGGGAGAACAATGCCATAAATTTGGAAAAACATGATTGGATGGCATATTTTTTTACAGTGCATAAAAAGCAGGGTAGCAGCAGTGGGAAGTTACCAGTGTTTGGCTCCCTGGACAACCTAGTTACTGACCACTGATTTCAACTGCTTCCAAAGGCAGGTGGCCAAAAGGGAGGTGGCCTGAATTGTGTTGGTGGATGATTCCTAGGGGATCCATTCTATTACCGTCTTTCAGCGCAATCCAATGCATAACTTAAAAGTACAATTAGCTGATGTCAATGGGTCATACTCTGCAAGTTCCTTTGGGCTACAGAGCCTTCTAGATCAGCAAGTCAGATTGTTATCCCCCCTCCTCATCAGGTGATGTGATAATGATAAGGAGAAGTGCAGGTGGGTGTAGCTTCACCCACATAGGCTCATGGGTCAAATGGGAACACCTGGTGGGACTCATTGGCCCATGGACCGGGGGTTCCCCACCTCTGTATGGCTACTCATTTGCCCCCGTACAAAAGGCTATAAGAGTCATGGCTGATAAGCCAAGTGATCAGAAGAGAACTTTGCCCCTGAAGGTATTTATTGTAACATCAGCTTTTGTAATTCAGAAAAGCTGATGCTGCAGTAAATGTATTAGTCTTTACATGTCACAGATCTATTTGTTGCTTTTCTGGTGACAAACTAAGCATTGGCTCCTCTTTTGGAAGTTGTCAGTCATAGAATACAATCACATCCCTATAAGTGGGCTCTTCTTTCCCTATATGACCCCATGTAGATTGTTCTGCATTCTGGAGATTTCGTTGTGCCAGAAACAATGCATAAGACCTCAGAAATTGAAAGTCTCAGGTGAATAGGAAGGCCTGAAAGAATATGAGAGGTTCTCTGTCTCTGCTCAGAACAGTTCAGGAATCACACAGCTCCAAGTTCTTAAGATCTGAGGACCTCCACCTTCCTGCTGTCTTAAAAAATCACCCTTGGGAGTATCTCCCCTATGGCTCTTGGGCAACCAATAGACTAAAGCTAATGGCAGAGCTGAGGTTTCTCTCTGTGTGTCATTGACTTCACTCTTTGAATCTAAAGGTTACCACTGAGCATACTTATTTTCCATGTGTACCTACAAACAGAACATTGTTTTACATTTGGAATTTTGAAGGACTTTGGTGATCAGGCTGCATCCTATTTCTCTTTTGCTTGGAAATCTTCATGGCTAATGTTGACTTGAAGCTAAATCAAACTATTCTTCAGTGAATAAAGAACTCTCAACTTTACTTATTGAATAGGCAACTGCAATGTACCTCCTAACCGGAGAAGAGAATGTGGATACTCTGGAATACCTAGATTTACATGTTTAAGAAGAGGGTGCTGTTTCAACAATTCTATCAGGAACACGATATGGTGTTTCCACGGTGAGTAGCACATTTGAGTAAAATATTCTCATGTGTGGCCCCTCCCCCACTATGAAACATAATTTTTTTACTCCCTTCCATTCAGTGATGTTGCAGTAGAAAAAGAAAATGCCAGGAGGTACCAGTGTGTGTGAATAATGTAAAGCTAAGCAGAAATTTCACAGTAAATATTTTTCTGAGGTTCTTCCTTTTTCATCCCCTCCACTATAAAAAGTCAGTCTTGCATAGTTTTCTTAGAATATTCTTAACCATTCTTTGTGGAAACCACTACTATGTAAACACACCAGTATCTTTCTCACTCCTCCCCTCAATGCTGTGGAATGATGATGTTCACCCTCCATGCCCAACCCCTGGTCCTCCCTGGTGCACACGCAGATGCGCCCCAGGTGACAAAAAAGGATGCAATGTCATTGTTTGTGTCTACATCCCTTAGTTGACAACCCAAGTAGGAAGCCATCCAGACAAGACCAAGGATAATCCCCAACTTGTCCATAACCAATGAAATTCCTCCCAAGCCCTATTCAGCTTCCAGACAGTTGAAACAGGAATGTTCACCCTATAAAGCAGCTTTCTCTTCTTTTCATTTCAGCAAATTAGAACGAAATGAAGGCACAGACCAGGAACATCCAACAACGGCATCCCTCCAAGACAAACACAGAAGAAGAAAAATGCTAGCTTAGCTGTAGCTTTCCACATTTCCTGCTCTCTACCCCGATTTCCTGCTTCTTTCCTTGCCAGGGAGGTCAGTCTGCAAACAACAACTGCAAATCATCTCCTCCCAAAGCTATAAATGTAGCTAATTAGTCTCAGATCCATAGTATTTTTTTGCCAACCTTGGCTATTACTCTTGAGAATGTTGAAATGCATTTTATTTCCCCATTTGCATTATCGTTATGAAAAATTCTTGCGCATTCAGCATATTAAAGCATTGCAAAAAAAATGATGTGTTTCTCTTTTTTTAAGCTTTAAGCTCTTATCTCACAGCCGTGCAAAGTGGCACAAGTCTATTTTCCAAGCAGGCTAGTTATCTAGCGCTATATTTTACAAGAATACAGTCTAGAGCTTGAGATTATTTATGGCCACACTCATAGAATCAGCTGGTGTTTAATAGCTCTCTATTCAACAGTGGAAATGCATCCATCAACCTTTAACTCAAAGGAGAGGTGCACTGCAGAAAGGTGCCTGTGGGACAAATGGCTTCAGGTGACTTAAAGCTGTTGGGCCACACCACATGATGTGGAGAGGCAAAGGAGGCAGGGGGAGCTGTGGTGGAACTATGGGAAATCAGTCCATTCCAAGTTATGACAATCATTCAGACTCAGAGCATCATCTAATCCATTCACTGTGAAATCCAAACAGACACAATTACACCATTCTTTCTCGAGTGTGAGAGTGTCCATCAAGACGTGTCAGTGTGAGATTGAAATGGTTTGCATCAGCTACAGAACCAGTCCTTTATCCAGTATGGTACCTGCTCATCTCTCCCTGTGGCTAATGCAGCTTTGCAGGGATGATTTCAGACACAAAGCATCATCCATTCACTACCCTATTCTCATACCAGGGGGCAGGGGGCTGGCTGCTTAAATGGGCAATCTGAGGAAAACCCACCATCGGCTCCATTGGCTTCGCCCTCCACACAGCCCAAGTCCCAGTTTGCATCCCCAATTGCTGGAGCAGGGAGCAGGCTTATGCCCTCTCTGCCCACCAGGAAGGGCCCAGACAGTTTGAATTCCCCCATTGGGGCCCCACTGAAGCATCCCGCAATGCCGCCACATGCAAACGTTTGAATGGACTTCTCATACCATTGGGCAGGGCTGTCAAACAATTTCAGAAATATTTTAACTTAAGAGCCCACTCCCCAAGATAGGACAATAGGACCTACAACAAGATGCTACAGCATATCCTCACCTTCTAACAGAAGCACTGTTGTTCAGGGTTCCAGCCAGCTATCCTCTCCAACCAGAACATACCACTGCCACCCCCCACCCCCCTCAGTTTTCTGTTTTTATTTCCCGACTGAAACCGAACTGTATATACCATGGCTATAGGGAACATTCTGGGGCTGTTTGGGCTATCTATCATACGAAAAATGGACGTTGAGAGGTTACTGTGCATCACGACTCACAGCTGTGCACATTAAGCAGGCCTCGTGGAAAACATGCACATAATCCTTTCAGGAAGAGGTCAATATACCTAATCTCCCACAAGACTTGGGTAATGTGTATATATCAACTAAATTTTTCACATTCTCCTACTGTTATGAATAATCCCCAACAGGTTTTTAGAAAACAATCTGTAATTCTAGTGATCTCTGAACATGCTAATGACTCCTTCACATTTCCCTATTACCCTGTTTTAGTAACCATTTGCTGGTATTCTCAACTTGCATTTGCTATTAGAGTTTAGCAAAGGATCGCTCACAAATATACAGTGAGCACACCCTAGTGGGGGAAAAATATACTTTAAGTGATCACACCATTAATCCCTCCCCACAACACCCTAAACTAATTCACAGACAACTGATATCTATATTACAGCAGAAGGAGAGAAACCAGAAATGCATATTAGTATATTTTTACTTTCTTTGCTTCTACTGCATGTGCATCTTGGGAACCTGTCCATCTCATCTCCTGGCCTGCACTCTCTTTGGTAATACACCCTGAGCATGCCACTCCCCCAACTTCATATTTCTAACTTTGATTAGGTATCTGTATAAATCTAAGTATTATAATTATTTTGCACCCCCTTGGTTCAGTGCCCCTGTGGACAACATAGGTGGCCGGTTGTCCAGCAGTTTATAATGAATTGTGATATCCAACAAAGTAATGTCTTCAGTGGCTTCAATATGCTTTTCTGAATGTCAACACAGAACAAAATGCTTCTTCCTCCAAAAGCCTTTTTCTTAGAATGGGCATAGCTCCTTTTTTTTACAGCAGGCAGCGCTCTAATTGATGGGTTGTTGGAGAACAGTCCTATATCTGAAGAACTGGCCTTGTCGCAGTACAGCTTAAAGATGAAAAACGACAAGAAGGAAGAGCAGTCTGGGGCCTTGTAGATGCCCATCAACTGTTGCCACCAGGACAGCAGCCTGAGCAGGCACACAAGTCACCTGGTCATAGTCCTCCCTAATATGGTGACATGCAGTGTATTCCTATTTACATTCAAGTGGTTATTTATAAATGTGCAAATGTTATGCACTTTGTCTCCCTTTTCGAGATGCATTTCCTCATTCTTGTCCCTGGATAAGGACTGCAGGAAATTCAGGAAAAGCATAGTGAGAATTAGCTACCACCTTTGTTTTCCCATAGACCTAAATTTGCATCTATACATATAAATTAGGATATGCATATTTTACGCAAATGTGTGTGATGGGCCTGTGCTTGAATCTTTTAAGTACCTCCTTAGGCAGGCATTACAAATGGGGCAAATGTTACTCCTCCACTGGTAATTCAAGTCCTGCTTATGTCCTAGTGCCTTAGAAAGAGAAATCCTTCAGGATGCAGTGCAGAAGAGTCACTTCCACACACATCCTCACCAAGGTGGCAGATTGCTAGGGATGACCAAATCTCTCAAGTTCAGATTATCGTTCCACATCACTGTGCATTTATTTTGAAAAGTCCTTTTGAATCAGCATTTTAGTGTGACTGATTAGTGCTGCCAATATACACATTTTAATGTAATTTTGCCTGATGTACACATTTTTGCAAGACCATTTCACCCAATTTTCATCAATATAAGCACTCTTTATTATGTACACTATACACTAGTATATGTACTTTTGTATGCATTACTTATCTGAAGAACTGCACTGCAAAATTCAGGGAAGTGTGAATTCCAAAGGACTGTTGTTTTTCAGCTTGCATATTGCAGTGTAAGAGAACTGATAGACCTATCTGGCTTAACTGTGAGGTCCTTCCTCAATATGATCCCATCTAGATGGTTCTGCACAGTGGAGATTTCAGTGGGCCAGAAAGAGAGAACAGCGGGCCAGATGCCGGCAGAATGCATAGCTCTTGGCGAGTGGTTCACATATTATTCCACAGGGAACATATTCCACAGCATGTTCCAGCACAGCATGTTCCAGCACATGGATATGTTTCTATATTTCAGGAGCTACACATATTCACACACAGGTTAAAAAGGCTTAAACTTGCAGGATCCCAGGAGATATGATAGCCATCTTCAAATATCTCAAGGGCTGTCACATGGAAGATGGAGCAAGTTTGTTTCTCCTGCTCCAGAGGGTAGAAACCGAACCAATGGATCCAAGTTGCAAGAAAGGAGATTCCAACTAAACATCTGGAATAACTTTCTGATGGTAAGAGTTGTTGACAGTGAAGAAGACTTCTTGGAAGATTGTGAACTCTCCTTCCTTGGAGGTTTTTAAGCAGAGATTGAATGGCCATCTGTCGTGGATGCTTTAGATTCCAGCATTGCCGGGGATTGGACTAGATGAACCTCAGGGTCCCTTCCAACTCTATGATTCTATAATTCCAGAACTAGCTCCCTGTACGGTCATTTCAATGCAATAAGCTAAACAGGTAGAAAGGGAGAGAAACCATACTTGGTATCCCCCAGTTTAAATTGACTAGTGATCTAAGAGTGTAGCACAGAAATATGAGGAGGAAAGTGTAAGAAGTTGGAGGATTCCATGAGGAGAGCAAAGAACACAGGAAGAAGAATGCTTCAGCCAAGACCATATAACACCGGTCCTGAAAGACCTACATTGGCTCCCAGCATGCTTCTGAGCGCAATTCAAAGGGCTGGTGCTGCTCTTTAAAGTCCTAAATGGCCTGGGCCCAGTATAACTGAAGGAGCATCTCCACCCCCATGGTTTAGCCTGGACACTGAGGTCCAGTGCCTTCTGGCGGTTCCCTCACTATGAAATGTGAGGTTACAGGGAACCAGGCGGAAAGCATTCTCAGTGGTGGCGCCCGCCCTGTGGAATCCCATCAGATGTCAAGGAAATAAACAACTACCTGACTTTTAGAAGACATCTGAAGGCAGCCCTGTTTAGGGAAGTTTGATATTTTATTCTGTTCTAATATTCTGTTGGGAGCTGCCCAGATTGGCAGGGGAAACTCAGCCAGATGGGCGGGATATGTATATATGTATGTATGTATGTATGTATGTATGTATGTATGTAGTAGTAATAGTAGTAGTAGTAGTAGTAGTAGTAGTAGTAGTAGTAATATAAAAACAGAAAACCAGTATTTAACAAAAGTGTTCCAGCATTTGCAGAAATCCTTCTCTGAGCCCATGGGATGGTGAATAGGGAGGCCTGGAGATACATCACTCTCAGCATTAGGGGACTCCCCCTGGGGACAGCGTTTGAAAGTTGGGGAGGGCTGGAATATCCAATAAGCAAAATAAGCATGTGCTTATGGAATAAGGGAAGGGGTGCACCACAGAAATTTTCCATTGCCAGATTTACCATGGACAATATGGTGCAGCTGAACAACCCCCCCCAACATTATTTAAACAAGTATAGAAAAATAAACATTGTTTTCCATCTTGCTGTAGATTCTCTTTCGTTTTGAAAAATAAAGTTTTATTTTACGGTTTATTATTGGTTATCTTTGGAATGAGATATATATGGGCAAACCAAAATCTTTTAAGTGCTTCAGGTCTCGAAGGTATTAATCCATCCCTGGATTTGGGGCAGCACAACTGAAAAGACCCTGTGTCATGATCCATGGCATGACCTGCTATGTTTCTGGCCCAGAACTGCTTTGAGACTCCAGGACAAGAGGAGTGGGAGCCGACTGCTGTCACTGGTACTTATGATAATCATGGGAGGCCCTTCTTCATGTGTCCCCTCCACAAGAGGTCCGGAGAGCGGCAATATGACAATAAGCCTTTTCTGCTGTGGCTCCCTGTCTGTGCAATTCTCTCCTCATGAAGGCTCACCTGGTGCCTTCATTATATATCTTTAGGGGCCAAGCAAAAAGTTTTCTCTATAACCAGGCCTTTCCTGAAGAAAATTCTACATCCTTCTACATCCCAGTAAGGGGGGGTTAATGGTTTGTTTTTGTTTCATGCTGTATTTTGTGTTCCCATTTTGTATTTTTATGCAGTGAACCGTCCTGCAAACTTCGGATGATGGGCGGTATACAAATTAATGAAATAGATAAATAAATCATGAGAGTTGATGGAGACTCAATGGATATCAGTTACCCTCCTGACACCATCACAAAAAGGAAAAGAGCAGAAATGGAGCTCAGAAATGAAAACTCCTTCTTGACATATCAGTTGGTTCCATTCTCTCTGACTGAGATGCTCACGCTCAGAATACAACAGGGAAGTTTGTTATGCACTTAGCATACGTGCAACTCAATTGCTCAGAAATTGGATATTAATGCACTAAGTAGGTAGAAGCTGCTATTTCTCATTTGTGAGGAGATAATGAAGTTAGCATACACACTTGGTCATAGTCTGAGAAAAGGACATCTTCCCATTGTCCTGAGGATCAGAAGGAGCACATCTGCATTTCAGATTTTAAGAAGTTTTGAACAGGTCTGAAATAGAATCCACTGATACTGCTTCCTCATCCCTCTCCTTCCTGTATATGGACCATACCTCCTATCAAAACAAGTCATTACCACAAAAGCAATATGAACCGTGAAACAATGACAGGAATAAATATTCAGTGACATATCAATACATCAACTTTGAATGAATCACGAAGGAGGTTTTCCCATCCATTTCACTGTGAGTGTGGAATTTTGTGGAATCATTGCCTTTAAAAATGAGCATATATGAGGGGGATACCTAGGCCAATGAATCTGCTAAAGTTGTGTTCCTCCTTGCATGAGAAAGTTGCAGGTAAAAAAGAAAAGAAACATTGCCAGATAAAGGATGTTGCCAGTTAGAATGTCCTGAGTCTCATTTACCTGTTGCTCAAGATAGGAAAATGCAACACATGGAAGCAGCAGCTTCTTGTGACCACAAAACGGTTGGATTTTTTGACATAAAAGATATAAGAAATCAACTGAAATGTTGCTACAAAAGTCCGTTGACTTGCATTGTTTCCTGAACCCGACGTCCAGTTCTTGGCTTTTGGGTTTACTAACGGTTATTTCATTGCCCCAATTATCAATAGCATTTTCACCTCAAGGGGCTGCAACAGGAAGGAGGAGGTCTTCTTGAACCATATAAATTAGCCTTGCCCTTCTGAGTTTTGATATCCTGCTGTTTCTCATCGAGCTGTTCAGCAACTCATTCAGGTGGGGTAAGTCAAGTGGTTCTAGCGACTGGGAGGCAAGGGATTTGGTTTGATTTTCATTTTAATGCAACTCTACCCACTTCGCAATACACAAACTGAAATGAGGCTTTTGTTCTAAATTCAGACTTCTGCGAATGTTGTGCTACCCTCTCCAACCAAAAGAAGATGTACGGAAAGTGCACATAGGGGACTTAGAAAGGGAGACCAAAATGCTTTCTTAGTTAGGATTGTGTTGCTGGATCAAACCCAAAGTTTATCAAGTCCAGCATCATGGCACATGGCACATTCCTAAACTTCAAAACTTGTTGTGGGATGGGGTTGTTAGTGGTACCCCAGCAGTACATGCACTCCTTCCTATCCCTACTCAGATGTGAATTTTCATTGGTTTGAATCTTGCCACTTGACTAAGCCATTTTCAGTCTCAGCCCTCGCAACGTGAGAGATGATAATACTGATTCGCCTTAGAGGAATGATGTCATCATAACTGCACTTTTGGACACTAGAAATGCTATGCAAATGGCAAACAAAAAACTGCCTTTTTTGACCTTTCTTTATGGAAAAAAGCAGATTGAACCTCTGTTGAGTCACACCTTTGATATGAAATGCTTTTACAGGTCTGAAGATTCTGTGAAGATTTCACATAAAAATGAACTTCAAATGGATCTGGCTGCTGGCACTTATCCTGATCATCGGATTGACTAGTGTGGCGGATGCCAGGCGTGGCCGTCGCCGAGGCGGCAGCCGAGGTGGTCGACGGGATGGCCGACCCGGTTTTCGCTGGGGCCGCCGCTGGGGCCGCCGCTGGGGCCGAGGCTGAAGAGGTAAGCGACAGATTTTATTTCTTTTCATTTTTAAAGAGAAACAACAAATAGATATCAAGAGCTTATCCCATAGCTGTTCCTGGGGAATGGGGGCTATGTCATAATTTGGTAATACATCTGGGTGTTTTTTTAAAAAAAAGTGCTGATGAAGCACTTGTGCTCTGCTTCTGGACAGTGGTGGAGGGGCCTGAGCACAAATTTCTAAGGGGGCGCAACCAGCTGTCCCCACGTCAGGCTCCCTCATTGAGGCCTTCGAGGTTAATGCAGTGGCAGTGCCTCCTTCTTGTGGCAGGCGACAGGATGCCAGTGCGTGCCCTGCCCCTGGGCCAGACGTAGGAAGGCGGGAAAGCACTGCCAGAGTCATGTGTGTTGCACCTCGCTGCAAGAAGAGGAGAGTGAGGCGACACAGCGGCAGTCCTGGCTTTGGGTTTCTCTGCCTTATCTCTGCTACCAGTCAGGGCTAGTTTGCAAGGAGAGACTCCCACGATTAGATGTCGCTTAGCAAAGGGACTGACTGCTGCCCAGTCTACCATCCCCAGGCGCCGGCAACCCACACTATGCCCCTGCTTTAGGAAGCATAATGTAAATGACTGAGAGCTCGGAGGTCTCCCCATCTCAGCCCCCATCAACATTTATCTCATTTTAAGCAGCACTTCGTTGTGGGTTCTCTACAGATATTATCAAACACCTGCAATTTCTGAGAAAATAATAATCCTGACCTACCTTGGTCCAAAGTCTCTTGAACACACACACAAACACACACACACACACACACACACTTTGTAACTGGCAGGCTTACGAACCCTGTCTCTGCCCCTCTTTCTACCATTTTGCATGACAAGTATCGTCCTCCTTCCCCATTTCCTTCATGTTTTGCATCAGAGAGGTTGATCTCTCTCAACCCACAACCTCCCATTTGGAAAAATCTACTATGTTTACAATCGTATGGATGCGTTTAACTTAACCCCTGGGTAAAGGAAGGTTCCCTAAATCATTTTGGCCAACTTTTCTCCCACAACATGGGATACAATCCAGAGAGGGCAAAGGCTATAGGGATAGCAAGGAAAGGGAATGGAAGAGAAAGAAACAGCAGGTGCAATGACACAGGAAATCAATAAAGCTGGACTAAGTCACAACTAACTTCAGTCCATTGATTTCTTTGGGTCTACAACCCTTAGTTGACAACCCAAGTAGGAAGCCATCCAGACAAGACCAAGGATAACCCCCAACTTATCCATAACCAATGAAATTCCTCCCAAGCCCTATTCAGAGTCCAGACAGTTGAAACAGGAATGTTCACCCTCTAAGCAGCTTTCTCATCTTTTCATTTCAGCAAATTAGAACGAAATGAAGGCACAGACCAGGAACGTCTGACAACGGCATCCCTCTAAGACAAAAACAGAAAACAAAACGCTAGCATAGCAGTCGCTTTTCAACATTTCCTGCTGTCTACCCTGATCCCTGCTTCTTTCCTTGCCATGGAGATCAGTCTGCGCACAACAACTGCAAATCATCTCCTCCCAAAATCTATAAACGTAGCTAGTTAGTCTCAGCTCCATAGTATTTTTGCCAACCTTGGCTATTACTCTTGAGAATGTAGAAATGCATTTTATTTCCCCGTTTGCATTATCTCTATGAAACTTTCTTGTGCAGTCAGCATATTAAAGCCTTGCAAAAAAAAAATGATGATGTGCTTCTCTTTTTGATGCTATTAACATTTTTTCACCTTTAAGCTCTTATCTCACAGCAGTGCAAAGTGGCACAAGTCTATTTTCCAAGTAGGCTGGATATCTAGCAATATATTTTACAACAAGAATACAGTCTAGAGCAGGGATAGGCAAACTCGGCCCTCCAGGTGTTTTGGAACTACACTTCCTATCATCCCTGACCACTGGTCCTGCTAGCTAGGGATGATGGGAGTTGTAGGACAAAAACAACTAGAGGGCTGAGTTTGCCTATGCCTGGTATAGATCTTGAGATTATTTTCCTCCTCGATTAGCTGGTGTTACAAGCTCCTCATCCAACAGTGGACATCCATCCATCAACCTTTAACTCAAAGGAGAGGTGCACTGCAGAAAGGTGCCTGTGGGACAAATGGCTTCAGGTGACTTAAAGCCAGGGGTCTGCAACCCGCGGCTCGGGAGCAGCATGAGGCTCTTTTACACCTTTGCCGCGGCTCCGGGGCAGATACTAGCGAGGGGAGGAGGCGCATTGTGCGCCCCGACACTCCCCACTGTGGCGGGCGCTGTACTGGCTGTGACGTCACATGGGGGCGGTGTGTGCATTAGTCATGCACCATCCCGAACGTCACCTTCCCGCCCGCCTGCTACATTGTAAGGGGCATGTACACTGGTCACTGCATTGAAAGGGGGCGTGTACGCTGGTCACTGTTTTGAAGGGGAGTGAAGAACACACACAAAAAAAAGGTAACTTGTTAATTTAACGTTTATTTCTATGAGGAGGAGTAATTCTGAGGGGTCAAAAAAAGAAATAATAAAAAAGTGACAAAAAAGTTATTTTTATAAAGACGAGTTTTGCAGCTCCCAGTTTTTTTTCTTCGGAAACGGGTCCAAGTGGCTCTTTTTGTCTTAAAGGTTGCAGACCCCTGCTTAAAGCTGTTGGGCCACATCACATGATGTGGAGAGGCAAAGGGGGAAGGGGAGCTGTGGTGGACCTATGGGAAATCGTCCAATCCAAGGTATGCCAATCATTCAGACTCAGAGCATCATCCAATCCATTCACTGTGAAATGCAAAGAGACACAATTCCACCATCCCTTTTCAAGTGTGAGAGTGTCCATCCTTTTGTCAGTGTGAGATTGAAATGGTGTGCATCAGCTACAGAACCAGTCCTTTATCCAGTATGGTACCTGCTCTCTCTCCCTGTGGCTAATGCAGGTTTGGGGGATGATTTCAGACTCAAAGCATCATCCATTCACTACCCTATTCTCATACTTGGGGTCAGGGTGCTGGCTGCTTAAATAGGCAATCTGAGGAAAACCCACCATTGGCTCCATTGGCTTTGCCCTCCACACAGCCCAAGTCCCAGCTAGCATCCCCATTTGCCAAAGCAGGGAGCAGGCTTATGCCCTCTCCGCCCACCAGGAAGGTCCCAGACAGTTTGAATAGCTCTCTCAGGGCCCCAGTGAAGCATCCTCCGTCCTGCAATGCCGCCGCACGCAAAAGGTGAGTGGGCTTCTCATACCATGGGGCAGGGCTGTCAAACAATTTCAGAAATATTTTAACTTAAGAGCCCACTCCCCAAGATAGGACAATAGGACCTACAACAAAATGCTACAGCATATCCTCACCTTCTAACAGAAGCACTGTTGTTCAGGGTTCCAGCCAACTATCCTCTCCAACCAGGACGTACCACTGCCACCCCCACCCCCTTCAGTTTTCTGTTTTTCTTTCCCAACTGAACTGTATGCATCATGGCTATAGGGAACATTCTGGGGCTGTTTGGGCTATCCATCGTATGGAAAATGTACGTTGAGAGGTTACTATGCATAACAACTGACAGCTAGGCACATTAAGCAGGCCTCATGGAAAACATGCACATAATCCTTTCAGGAAGAGATCAATATACCTAATCTCCCACAAGACTTGGGTAATGTGCATATATCAACTAAATATTGCACATTCTCCTACTGTTATGAATATTGAAATTGAAATACTTTATTGTCACTTGTACAACTTGTATACAGTGAGATTACACGAGCACCCCCCCACTCAGCTCTGTTGGTCTTAATTCCCCTCGTTTACTAACGCACGCCCACCAAACCTGAAAGTCAGTTGCCCTGTTCTTATCTTTTCATTCAGCAGCCTAACAGCCCACGGATAGAAGCTGTTCTTTACCCTGTTGGTGCGACTAATAATGCTTCTATATCTTCTGCCTGAGGGCAGGGGATCAAGAAAGTGCCGGCCAGGGTATGAATCATCCCTGAGAATTTTCCTCACTCTCCTGAGGCAACGTTTTTCCGCAATTTCATACTGCAGATTCACAGGACAGCCCATAATATGTTGTGCTGTATTCACCACCCTCTGTAGGCACTTCCTATCAGTTGATGTCAAATCAGCGTACCACACCGTGATGCAGTATGAAAGGACACTTTCTATTGTGAACCGGTAGAAGGAGATCATCAAATGTTGATTGACATCTTTCTTTCGCAATACTCTGAGGAGATGGAGTGTCTGTTGGGCTTTCTTAACCACCTGGGTTGTATTGATTTTCCAAGTAAGGTCTTCACTGAGATAAACTCCTAGGAATAATCCCCAACAGGCTTTTAAAAAACAATCTTTGTAATTCTAGTGATCTCTGAACATGTTAATGACTCCTTCAAGTTTCCCAATACCCTGTTTTAGTAACCATTTGCTGGTATTCTCAACTTGCATTTGCTATTAGAGTTCTGCAAAGGCTCTCTCACAAATATACGGCGTGCACTCCCTAGTGGGGGGAAATATACTTTAAGTGATCACACCATTAATCCCACCCCACAACACCCTAAACTAATCCACAGAGAACTGATATCTATATACAGCAGGAAGGAAACCAGAAATGCATATTAGTATATTTTTACTTTCTTTGCATGTGCATCTTGGGAACTTGTCCATCTCATTTCCTGGCCTGCACTCTCTTAATGAGGGCAAGGTGAACTTTGGTAATACAACACCCTGAGCATGCCACTCCCCCAACTTCATATTTCTAACTTTGATTAGGTATCTGTATAAATCTAAGTATTATAATTATTTTGCACCCCCTTGGTTCGGTGCCCCTGTGGACAACATAGGTGGCTGTTTGTCCACCATTTTATAATGAATTGTGATACCCAGCAAAGTAATGCCTTCAGTGGCTTCAATATGCTTTTCTGAATGCCAACACAGAACAAAATGCTTCTTCCTCTAACAGCCCTTTTCTTAGAATGGGCATAGCTGTGGCTCCCTGTCTGTGCAATGCTCTCCCCATGGAGGCTCACCTGGTGCCTTCCTTATAGATCTTTAGGGACCAGGCAAAAAGTTTTCTCCATAACCAGGCCTTTCCTGATGAAAAGTCTACATCCTTCTACATCCCAGTAAAGGGGGGGTTGATGGTTTGTTTTTGTTTCATGCTGTATTTTGTGTTCCCATTTTGTATTTTTATGCAGTGAACTTCGGATGATGGGCAGTATACATATTAATTAAATAGATAAACAAATCATGAGATCTGATGGAGACTCAATGGATATCAGTTACCCTCCTGGCACCATCACAAAAAGGAAAAGAGCAGAAATGGAGCTCAAAAATGAAACCTCCTTCTTGACATATCAGTTGGTTCCATTCTCTCTGACTGAGATGCTCACGCTCAGAATACAACAGGGAAGTTTGTTATGCACTTGGCATATGTGCAACTCAACTGCTCAGAAATTGGATATTAATGCACTAAGTAGGTAGAAGCTGCTATTTCTCATTTGGGAGGAGATAATGAAGTTAGCATACACACTTGGTCATAGTCTGAGAAAAGGACATGTTCCTATTCCCATTGTCCTGAGGACCAGAAGGAGCACATCTGCATTTCAAATTTTAAGCAGCTTTGGACAAGTCTGAAGTAGAATCCACTGATACTGCTTCCTCATCCCTCTCCTTCCTGTTTATGGACCATACTTCCTATCAAAACAAGTCATTACCACAAAAGCAATATGAACCATGAAACAATGACAGGAATAAATATTTAGTGACATATCAATACATCATCTTTGAACGAATCACAAAGGGGGTTTTCCCATGTTGAGGCTCATCCATTTCACTGTGAGTGTGCTGACCCTTGCGATTTTCCCAAGTTCTGGAAAATCAACTGCATGATTTGTGGTAGCCCTCCATATTGGTTACCCTACTCTACCATATTGGGAGGGTAATTATTCATGTCTAGGACCACTTTTATTGTTCTCATTCTTTTAAGTGAGGTGTTCGTGTGTGTGTGTGTGTGTGTGTGTGTGTGTAGCACTTGAGGTCTTGTTTAATTGATACTTTTATCTTTGGGTCTAATGTTTTGTGTTATTTCTTACTTTTATTATGTCAGTCACATTGAGACACTTGTACATACTGACAAATAAATATAATAAATACATACATTCTGTTCTAAAGGAACAGAAATTACTGAGCTCCTAAAAAAATCTCTTCCTTGCAGTGACTACAGAAAAATTATAGACTTTTTAAAAAAAATGCCCAGTCTGAAATATAAACCTTGCCCAGCACCATCAAAAGCCTTCTCAAGTAGATATTCAAATATTGGTTTTGTGGAAACATTGCCTTAAAAATGAGCATATATGAGGGGGATACCTTTAAAAATGAGCATATATGAGAGGGATACACAATGAATCTGCTAAACTTGTGTTCCTCCTTGCATGAGAAAGTTGCAGGTAAAAAAGAAAAGAAACATTGCCAGATAAACGAGATTGCCAGTTAAAATGTCCTAAGTCTCATTTACCTGTTGCTCAAGATAGGAAAATGCAACACATGGAAGCAGCAGCTTCTTGTGACCACAAAACAGTTGGATTTTTTTGACATAAAAGATATAAGAAATCAACTGAAATGTTGCTACAAAAGTCTGTTGACTTGCATGGTTTCCTGAACCCAACGTCCAGTTCTTGGCTTTTGGGTTTACTAACGGTTATTTCATTGGCCCAATTATTGATAGCTGTTTCACCTCAAGGGGCTGCAACAGGAAGGAGGAGGTCTTCTTGAACCATATAAATTAGCCTTGCCCTTCTGAGTTTTGATATCCTGCTGTTTCTCATTGAGCTGTTCATCATCTCATTCAGGTGGGGTAAGTCAAGTGGTTCTAGCGACTGGGAGGCAAGGGATTTGGTTTGATTTTCATTTTAATGTAACTCTACCCACTTCACAATACACAAACTGAAATAAGGCTTTTGTTCTAAATTCAGCCTTCTGTGAATTTTGTGTTACCCCCTCCAACCAAAAGAAGATATACAGAAAGTGCACATAAGGGGCTTAGAAAGGCAGATAAAGGTGAAAATAGCAGACCAAAATGCATTCTTAGGGAATATTGCTTGGAAAAATGTGTACGTGAGGCAAGCTGCATACAAAAAAGGGGGGATGTTAGGAGAAATTTTGATGAATCTTCATGCAAACTTATAAGAAAATTCAAAGTTGATGGCACAATGCAGCAAACTGAATCTGAGATTGTTGCAATGAGAAATTGAGAGACTCTGAAACTGACAGGTTCATCCATCTCTAACTGGTGTGTGAGAGTGTGAATGCACATAAATGGAGTTGGAGTCTTTTGATTTCCATGAGCCAGTTGAATTGAGTTGTGGCCTGCAGAAAGAGCCTGGGAGAGCCAGGTTTCCTCATGCTTTGTAAATATACCATGCTTGCTATGATATCCGTGCCGATAAGACACAGCTGCTTAAGTGTTTGGGCCTGTTGATGAATTTTTATCTTGTAGTTTATTCCTCCATTCAAGTACATTTATCTTGTATTTCTACCTGTTTCCTTCCCTTTATTTGTGTAACTTTGCTGCTCAAGTTCATTAATATTTACCTCTTTCTCCTCTCTGATGCAGCAGGAAACAGAAAGATTCAGAACTTTATTAGTTAGGATTGCCTTGCTGGATAAAACCCAAACTTTATCAAGTCCAGCATCATAACAAATGACACATTCCTAAACTTTGAAACATTGGGGGGGGGTAGTGATACCCTAGGAGTACATGCACCTACTCAGATGTGAATTTTCATTGGTTTGAATCTTGCCACTTGAGCAAGCCATTTTCAGTCTCAGCCCTCACAATGTGGGAGATAATAATACTGATTTACCTTAGAGGAATGATGTCATCACAACAGCACTTTTGGACACCAGAAATGCTATACAAATGTCAAACCAAACACTGCCATTTTGGGCCTTTCTTTATGGAAAAAAAGCAGATTGAACCTCTGTTGAGTCACACCTTTGATATGAAATGCTTTAACAGGGCTGAAGATTCTGTGAAGATTTCAGATAAAAATGAACTTCAAATGGATCTGGCTGCTGGCAATTCTCCTGATCGTAGGATTGGCTAGTGTGGCGGATGCCAGGCGTGGACGGGGAGGTGGACGAGGCCGCCGAGGTGGCTTTCGACGAGGCTTTCGCCGAGGTTGGCGCTGGGGCCGCCGCGGGGGTCGAGGCTGAGGAGGTAAGCGACAGGTTTTATTTGTTTTCATTAAAAGAACACACCCAAAAACTAATAGATATCAAGAGCTTATTCTCCAGCTGTTCTCGGGGAATGGGGGGATATGCCATACATTTGGTAATACATCTGGTTTTTTTAAAAAAAGTGCTGCCCTAGCCAAGTTTAAGGTGAAGCACTTGTGCTCTGCTTCTGGACAGTGACGGTGGGGCCCTGAGCACAAATTTCTAAGGAGGCGCAACCAGCTGCCACCATGTCAGGCTCCCTCATAGAGGCCTTCGAGGCTAATGCAGTGGCAGTGCCTCCTTCTTGTGGCAGGCGAAGGGATGCCAGTGCGTGCCCTGCCCCTGGGCCAGACGTAGGAAGGCGGGAAAGCACTGCCAGAGCCATGTGTGTTGCGCCTCGCTGCAAGAACAGGAGAGTGAGGCGACACAGCGGCAGTCCTGGCTTTGGGTTTCTCTGCCTTATCCCTGCTACCAGTCGGGGCTAGTTTACAAGGAGAGACTCCCACGATTAGATGTCGCTTAGCAAAGGGACTGACTGCTGCCCAGTCTACCATCCCAGGCGCCGGCAACCCACACTATGCCCCTGCTTTAGGAAGCATAATGTAAAGGACTGAGAGCTTGGAAGTCTCCCCATCTCAGCCCCCATCAACATTTATCTCATTTTAAGCAGCTCTTCGTTGTGGGTTCTCTACAGATATTATCAAACACCTTCAATTTCTGAGAAAAGAATAATCCTGACCTACCTTGGTCCAAAGTCTCTTGAACACACACACACACACACACACACACACTTTGTAACTGCTGGGTGTTACTAGAACTGGCAGACTTAAGAACCCTGTCTCTGCCCCTCTTTCTACCATTTTGCATGACAAGTATCGTCCTCCTTCCCCATTTCCTTCATGTTTTGCATCAGAGAGGTTGATCTCTCTTAACCCACAACCTCCCATTTGGAAAAATCTACTATGTTTACAATCGTATGGATGCGTTTAATTTAACCCCTGGGTAAAGGAAGGTTCCCTAAATCATTTTGGCCAACTTTTCTCCCACAACATGGGATACAATCCAGAGAGGGCAAAGGCTATAGGGATAGCAAGGAAAGGGAATGGAAGAGAAAGAAACAGCAGATGCAGTGACACAGGAAATCAATAAAGCTGGACTAAGTCATAACTAACTTCAGTCCATTGATTTTTTTGGGTCTACAACCCTTAGTTGACAACCCAAGCAGGAAGCCATTCAGACAAGACCAAGGATAACCCCCAACTTATCCATAACCAATGAAATTTCTCCCAAGCACTATTCAGAGACCAGACAGTTGAAATAGGAATGTTCACCCTCTAAGCAGCTTTCTCTTCTTTTCATTTCAGCAAATTAGAACGAAATGAAGGCACAGACCAGGAACGTCTGACAACGGCATCCATCTAAGACAAAAACAGAAAACAAAACGCTAGCATAGCAGTCACTTTCTTCATTTCCTGCTCTCTATCACGAATTTCTGCTTCTTTCCTTGCCAGGGAGGTCAGTCTGCGCACAACAACTGCAAATCATCTCCCCCAAAAGCTATAAACTAGTATAGGCAAGCTCGGCCCTCCAGATGTTTTGGGACTACAACTCCCATCATCCCTAGCTAACAGGACCAGTGGTCAGGGATGCTGACCAAAACATCAGGAGGGCCGAGTTTGCCTATGTCTGCTATAAATGTAGCTAATTAGTCTCAGCTCCATAGTAATTTTTGCCAACCTTTGCTATTACTCTTGAGAATGTGGAAATGCATTTTATTTCCCACTGTTTGCTTTATCTTTATGAAGCTTTCTTGCACATTCAGCATATTAAAACATTGCAAAAAAATAATGATGTGACATGTTTCTCTTTTTGATGCACTTGACACTTTTTCACCTTTAAGCTCTTATCTCACAGCAGTGCAAAGTGACACAAGTCTATTTTCCAAGTAGGCTGGATATCTAGCAATATAGTTTACAACAATAATACAGTCTAGAGCTTGAGATTATTTTTGGCCACACTCACAGAATCATAAACTAGGGATTCAGCTACATTAGTAAAGAAAAAGGCATTTTAAAAGTGCTATAACACTGTGACACCAGATGGCAATGTAGAGTTCTGTCTTTCGCCAATGTGAGATTTACAATGTGTTTTCCTGAAATGTTTTTTAATGTGTCTAGATCCAGCCTAGCTGGCCTATACTACTCCTAGGTACCGTATTTTTCGCTCTATAAGACGCAGCAGACCACAAGACGCACCTAGTTTTTGGAGGAGGAAAGCAAGAAAAAAAAATTCTGAATCTCAGAAGCCAGAACAGCAAGAGGGATCACTGCGCAGTGAAAGCAGCAATCCCTCTTGATGTTCTGGCTTCTGGGATTGCTGCACAGCCTGCATTCGCTCCATAAGACGCACACACATTCCCCCTTACTTTTTAGGAGGGAAAAAGTGAGTCTTATAGAGCAAAAAATACGGTATATCTCCCATCCAACAGTGGACATTCATCCATCAACCTTTAACTCAAAGGTGCACTGCAGAAAGGTGCCTGTGCAACAAATGGGTTCAGGTGACTTAAGGCTGTTGGGCCACACCACATGATGTGGAGAGGCAAAGGGGGCGGGGGAGCGGTGGTGGACCTATGGGAAATCGTCCAATCCAAGTTATGACAATCATTCAGACTCAGAGCATCATCCAATCCATTCACTGTGAAATCCAAAGAGACACAATTCCACCATTCTTTCTCGAGTGTGAGAGTGTCCATCAAGACGTGTCAGTGTGAAATTGAAATGGTTTGCATCAGCTACAGAACCAGTCCTTTATCCAGCATGGTACCTGCTCATCTCTCCCTGTGGCTAATGCAGCTTTGGGGTGGGTGTGATTTAAATGCGTATAATAGCACCAAGAGATAGCTAGTGCTCTCTCTCAGCACCACACGGGGTGTCCATGGGTCTGCGTGGCTGCTTTTAAGGAAAGTAAAAGACACCCAGAATCCCAAATACGGTTCTTGTGTACCACTAAGTGTGAAAAGGGGGGAAAGGATACTGCCACACCAATCTCATTCTGCTCCCAGCCAGCCTTCATCTGTGTGCCTTCCTACTTACAACCAGTCCAAGGGGCGGTACAGCCTTGGGGAATGTACATATATTGACTGTATTTTGTACATTCTTCCACCATTATGCATTATGCATAATTCCAAGAGGCTTAAAAAAAAATAATCTACAAGCCTCTGATCATGCTAATAAAGCATTCCTGCTTCCCAGCGACCTAGTTTTGGCAACTACAGTGGTACTTAATTCGTTCCGGAGGTCTGTTCTTAACCTGAAACTGTTCTTAACCTGAAGCAACACTTTAGCTAATGGGGCCTCCTGCTGCTGCTGCCGCGCTGCCGCTGCGCGATTTGTTCTCATCCTGAAGCAAAGTTCTTAACGTGAGGTACTCTTTCTGGGTTAGTGGAGTCTGTAACCTGATGCGTCTGTAACCTGAAGCGTATGTAACCCGAGGTACCACTGTATTAGCTAGTACTGTCCACCTGTGTGTGCTATCAGAGTTTGGTAAAGGATATCTCATGCATATACTGTGTGTATTCCCCAGTGGGAGGAAATACACTTTAAGTGATCACACCATTGATCCTTCCCCATCCATAACAAACCTAAACTCAGTGCTTTTTTCTGGGGGGATGCAGGGGGACGCATACCCCTAAACAGTTTGTGAATCTAAGTTTGGCCTTATTGAGAGGCATTATTTCAATATGGGTGGTAAAATGAAAGTACCCCTAAACATTTTTTTAGAAAAGAAGCACTGCCTAAACTAATTCATGGAAAACTGATATGTATTTTACAGTAGAAGCAGCAAAACCAGAAATGCATGTCCGTATATTTTTGCTTTCTCTTTCTACTGCATGTGCAAATTGAAAGCTTCACACTCCAAAAGCCATTTTCTTAGAATGGCCATAAGTCCTATCTTGCCATGGGCAGCCATCTAACTGAAGGGCTGTGAGAGGAGAGTCCTATATTTGAAGAAGTGGCCTTTTCAAAGTACAATTTAAAGATGAAGAAGCACAAGAATGGAGAGAAGCAGGGGCCTTGAAGATGCCAAGCAATAGTTATCACCAGGACTGTTGACTGAGCAGGCCTACGGGTCATGTGGTCTTCCATATTATAATGAGATGCAATGTATTTCCTTTTAAATTCCAGAGGTTATTTATAAATGTGTACCTTTACATATCTATTGGCATCTACAAACATTATGCATAGAACAATTAGTCCCCTTTTTGGTGATACATTTTCTCATTTTTGGTCATTGTTGTAAGTAGCCATTTTACCTGCTCTCAGGGCAGGATTGGTAAACCAGGTAGTTCTACTTTTGACATTGTTGGAGAGTTTCAAATACAATCTCAAATTAGGGAGGATCACAGATGAAGCAATACTGGTCTTGCTTATCTGTGGGGAGACTTATCAGTTGATTAGCACATTTGTGCCGTGCTGGGTGACTTTGGTGCTATTAATCACAGTAACCCTTCCCCATCAGTTACACCTTTGGTCAATGCATTACTCAGCTTTCAAATTTTATTTTCATGTACAGTTATAAAAAAGAGAGAGAGAGAGAGAGAGAGATTTTTTTTTTTTTACATAGGCATGACTCTAACAGCTAAGACTGCAATAATGGAGCTAATATTGGCAAATTAAGATAACATAGATTCTTACCAAGCAAGAAACTGTTTATGTGAAAATATACATTTGCCCTACATCAGTACTGGAACAGAGAGCAATCTTAGGAACAGCTGCTTCTTGCTGACTTTGGTAACAAAGTTAGGGCTGCCATACGTCTTGCAACCCTAAACAGAGTAAACCATAAAATCATCCTTCTATGTCCACTAGTGCACGTATTCAATTAGAAACAGCATTTTGCTTTTTATATAAATGCAAATGATGGAAGTGGGATTGTCTTCTTCTGTCTTCTTCTGAATCTTTTTCCAGACGCCTGTATAAGACAGAAGTTTCCCAAAAACTCAACATTTTTTCCCATTTAGTCCTCAACAGACTATTGCACATTCACATACGTCTGTGAACTGACACAATTTGGCATGTCCTCTTTTTTTCCCAGTCAAGTGATGGGTACTGTAGTTGCCTGAAGTGCTGCACTAACATGATGTGGATCGATTTAAGGGTGGCTGGGGGTGATTCATGAGGAAAGAATCTGAGGTCGATCTTTGCCACAGATCCCTCCCACTAAGTTTACCAATCGAATCATCATTTCTGCCACTTGATAATGTATCTGGAACATATATAGAAATCTTTAATCAAAATCAAAACACAGGTGGAGTCGTGATGACAAAGACATTTGCCTCCCAAGATAAAAATTATCTGAAAATGTTGAGCAAACTGGCCGCTATAAAAATTGTTTTCTGCAAATCTTTTGCCTAGACCTTAACATTGTTGTTTGTTTTCTGGAGGAGACCTGAAGGTTCAGGACAGAGGACGGTGAGCTGCCATGGTGCACAAGAGCTTCTTGTTATTCGCTATTGTCCTGATTCTAGGACTCAGCAGCCTGACTAATGGATTTACTCTCCAAAGACGTGAGTGGAACTGTTTCATTTCTTTCTTGGGGAATACTAAACCAGCTCCTTGAAACATTAAATAAGAGCTACCCACTTCACACTTTATGCCAGTGGCCTTCTTGCCGTGGGTACCACTAGTGTCACACCAATGTTTGCTGTGAAAGGAAGACGCAAGTCTATTTGAAGGCACAAGACTCCAAAGCCTCTAGGCTCAGAGGCTCTATGGCTCAGGACACCAGTTGCTGGAGAACACAAGCTGGAGAGCACTGTGGCTCCTATGTCTTGTTTGTGGGCTTCCCTTAAGCATCTGGTTGCCTGCTGTGGAAAATGGGATGCTGGACTTGATGGAACCTTGGTGTGATCCCACAGGGCTCTTCTTAGGTTCAAATATGCAGGGGACATCTGGCAGGGAGCCACAGTCAGTTGAGGGTCACCCAGTGTATACTCCTCATCCTTAAGTGTCTGGGGATGCAGCTGGATATTGTATGGCCTCTTCTGGTATTTTGCACATGCTCACCTGGGACAGAGACCCTTGAATAGTACTGAGTAGCTGTTTAGCAGAGAGGGAACAATTGAGAAAAGTTCAGCCCTCTCTGCTGCTTTCAGTCCAAAGCTATGGACAGAGCCTAGTTAGACTGTCTAACCGAGGCTAAGGCCAGGATAGTAGATGAGACAGAGGAATTGCAAATAGAGCAGCTGCTTGCACATGCAGAGGACTTTCTCAGCAAAGGTGCATGCATGGAAGCCTGAAGCTGTGGTGGAAATGGTTGTGCTTTGGGATAGGGTTGATATTCCGTTCTGTTCACATTTAAAGGCAAACCTGCATAATTCAAGCTTTTCAAAATGCTATGAAGAGCCATCTTTCGAAAGCCATCATTTTCCGAATTGTGTAATGCAGTTCTCCAACCAAGTAATGTGTGCAAAAACGTATATATAGTGGGATTAAGTGTGCAAAAATAATTGCACTTATTAGTGAAAATAAAAGAGGTAGTTCTTTACATTAGAGGAAACCACTTTGCAAAATTGTGTATATTAGGCAAAATTACATACAAACATGTATATTAGGAGAAATTCACACTGAAATACTGTTGAGGACATACAAAAAAGAAATTGCAAACTGATGCGGAAATATGGAGAACTGAATTTTATGATTAGGAAAGGGAAAAACTGAAAGGAACTGAACTTGGCAGATCAGCCATCCCTAGTGGTGTAAAGTGGATTACTGGAATTTATAGGCTTGCTGCAATAGGGAATTTGGTCAAGATCAGATTTGGTCAAGAAGAGAAAGCATGTACAGAGTAGGTGCCTTAGCTGTTGCTTACTTTCATTACTGATACACACAACTTCCACTGATCTGTTAACTGTAACTGTAATGGGATTTACTCTTTTCCTTTGGCCTGATGTTGGCTGAGATGTGCTGGTGAGATGTGTTTGTTTTTATAAGGTTTTTTCCTCATCTAGAAAGAAATAGGCTTGTTCAGGAATCAAGTCATACAACAGAAATATATTCTCTGTGTTGATTAACAGTGCTTAGTGTAGCGTAGTATTGTGTCTGGCAAACTGAAAGCAGAAAGAAACATCCAAAACAAATTATGCCATAAAACAGGGGTAGCCAATGTGGTGCTCTTCTGGGGTTAGACTACAACTTCAGTCATCACTGCAATGAGTTTATGGGAGCTACAATCCAATAATATCTGGGCAACACCACATTGGCTACCCCTGTCATAGAACCTTTCCCTGAGGACACAATGGGTGGCTGTTTCTAGAGAGTAATTATCCGTTGTTATGAGACAACATCAGAATCAGAGGGAATCAATGAATTCAGAATTTTTGAAATCAGACTGCAGCATGATGGGCCTATCCTTCATAAAGAAAGTGCCATATGACAGATTCAATTGAACTTTGTCTCTAACAGCCACACAACAATGTGCAGTGCAGCCCAAAGCAAGAGTGAACTGTGGCTACCCATACATCAGTGCTCAGACATGCCACAGCAGAGGGTGCTGTTTTGATTCAAGTATTCCTGGAGTCATCTGGTGCTTCTTTCCTGGAAGTGATTCAGGTATGTATATAGTTATTTAGACTACCTTCCAGGGCAAGTCACCTTTGATAGACATAAAAATATATAGCAAAACAACAACAACACAAGCAACAAATACCACCTCCCCCAGACACAATCTCCCATTAATACAACAGTATAATACAAACAAGAACAGCAATGGTAGTAAAATAACAATATAAGATCTACTTGCTCAATTTTCTCAATGGCACCAATTACACTAGTTTCAATTTCTTATCCCATGTGCAGATTAGTTCAACAGAAGAAAAACTTGTACAGCAGCAATGGTCAATGTGGCAGCCTCTAGATATTGTTGAACTACAACTCCCACAACCCCGATATTTGCCCATGCTGTATGGGACTTTTGGGAGTTGGGACATATCGAGGGCACCACATTGGACACCATACTCTGTGTCAAACCCCCCAACTGTCCTAATTAAATAGGGATATCCCATTGGGTGGGGCTGGTCTTGTGTGAGTCACCTGACTCCCATAAAATCGCGGTCCAAAAGACTGTGCTTTGGGGTGCAGTGCTCTTCAATGGGTCAGGTGACTTGCATGGGAGCACAGCCTCAAAAGACGTACATCCTGGTTTTCCTCTGGGACGTGCTGGAGGGTATGTCCTGTCTTGAGATATTTCTAAAGTTCAGGAATGCATATGTGCATTGCAAATGCAGTTGAGGATGAGGCAAAGCCCTCTACATACATCTCCCTCTCTACTTTATTAGAGTCCTACTTTTCATCATAGTTCTAGTGACTTATTAGCAATGGCTTTTTTGTGATGGAACCCCTCTCTTTTTTACTTTCAATTTTTTTTTTGCTGCCCATGGCAGCTACTACTACAGTAGAATACATTTAAGCCAAAATAATACAAAAGAAAATACAAAAAGAAGGCAACACTCTAAAAATGATACAGAGTGACCAGCAAGCCCTTCCATGTGTGCCTACAGGATGAAGCGAGATCAGACAGTAAGGCCTCATGCTTTTCCAAGACGGTTCATGTGTTACATTAGGTCACTTCTTTTCACTCGCAGGACTCATCCATTCAGGCCCGAAACCTGACGTGAGTCAGTAGCTCACAGATCTCAGCTGCGCAGCAACTTCAATGATCTCTGAGGTACAAGCAGTGAACTAGTTTAGTTATCCATCCCATGGGCTCATAGAAGGATTTCTGGAATGGCCGGAGCACTTTTGTTAAAAGCTGATTTTCTGTTTTTATGTAATAATAATAATAATAATAATAATAATAATAATAATAATAATAATAATTATTTATGCCCCGTCCAACTGGCTGGGTTTCCCCGGCCACTCTGGGCGGCTCCCAACAGAATATTAGAACAGAATAAAACATCAAGCATTAAAAACTTCCCTAAACAGGACTGCCTTCAGAAGTAGTTATTTCATGTGGGCCTCTGACCCACAATGGGGCTTAATGGATCAGGTAAACATGTTTAGGAGTGGTCTGTTGAAATTGCCAAATAATGAAATAAATTGATTTCCAAATGGCAGCCCTGTAGTGTACATATTTCCCACCAAGCCCAGTTAATATCGTTTTCTTTTAAATCCTATTTTGTTTTCAGAATGCATCTCTTAAAATCAAAATAAGCCGCAAATCTGCCTTTCTGCTCTGATGATCTTCTGGAAGAAAAATAAAGCGAAACTACATGCACCTGCATGTGCTCTCCTGTGGATGAAATGGAACTCTGCTGCCAGTGATGCATGTTTTTCAACACTCTACTGCACCCTAAAATAATAATAAAAGGAGCATACAGAAATATTATGGTCGTTTCTCCAATCTATGCCCGCTAGCAGTTGGTGTGGTGTGTGAGGGGGCAGAGGGAAAGGGACACCCATGGCCTTTTAACAGACTTATAAGGACTGGGTGGTGCATTCTCATTTCATCCTTCTGTGACTCTCCCTCCTTTTTCTCTCTCCTCCTCTTTCTTCCTCCTGATCCAATAGGCTATCATGGGTTGTACAGATTGCTCTTGCCTGCGGTCTAGACCGACTGCTTGCAGTCAGCTTCCCCCACTCCTTAATTTCACATCCCCTCCCTTTCCCCCCTCCTTGCCAGAGATCTAAACCAGATGTGGAGAACCTCAGGCCTGGCAGCCTCTCTCTCTGGGCTTTTGGGAATCTCCCCAGGCCATGGGTGCCAGGTGCCCAGGTCCCCAAGCGCTCCAGCCCCCCCCCACAACATTCTCCATGAAGGGTTCGGGCACCCACAAATTTTTGCACACGCCATGGGGCATGCTGACATCAGGCAAGTACATCAGCGGGCATGCTGACGTCGGATGGCCCTGGGGGCAAGCTGGCAGGTCTGCCTCAGGCCCCCCTGCCTTACCAGCCCATACTTCCTAGTGATCTAGTCCCACCTGTTCCCACAATGGCCAAGCCGTTGTCTATGAGAAACCGACAAACTGGACATGAGCACAACAGCAATTACCTCTGCGCTTTGCAGCATCTGGTATTCAGAAGCATCCTGTCCCCATTACTGGAAAACAACAACAACAATAGCAACAACAATAATAATTTATACCCCGCCCATCTGGCTGGGTTTCCCCAGCCACTCTGGGTGACTCCCAACAGAATTAAAAGCACAATAAAACATTGAACATTAAAAACCTCCCTGAAGGGCTGCCTTCAGATGTCTTCTAAAAGTCAGATAGTTGTTTATTTCTTTGACATCTGATGGGAGGGCGTTCCACAGGGCAGGCACCACCACGGAGAAGACCCTCTGCCTGGTTCCATGCAACCTCACTTCTCGCAGTGAGGGAACTGCCAGAAGGCCCTCAGCTCTGGACCTCAGTGTCTGGGCTGAATGATCGGGGTGGAAACACTCCTTCAGGTATAATACACAGCCATCCTTGCTGCTAGCCATTCATAGCCTTGGATTTTTCTATTTTTGACTCCCCACCCATTTTCACCCTCTTTCTCTTCACCCTTTCCTACCCCCACATTAAAGTAGCTTGAGAGCTGTATGTGATCCTTGGAGCACAGGTTCCCAAATAATTTGCAGACCCATTTGAGATGTCAGAAGTATATGGAAGAAATTAATATTAAGTGCTGTAAAGCATAGCTTAGCAGATGTGTCTACACCAAGTATAAACCATGATGTTCTAATGTCTTTTACAGAATTGTATTCAGTAAAAATATTTTTGAGCAAGGACCATTTCTGGTCTCACTCTGCAATGAGGAAGTCTCACAGCACCCTCTAGTGTACAGTCTTTGACTACATGCCAAAAAGTAAATAAAAATCAGCATAAAGAGGAGAAATGTAAGAAAAGCCCATTAGTCCATCTAGCCTAGCATCCTGTTGTCACAATAGCCAAAGAGAAACCCATGACAATCCTCTTTTTAAGCCATCCAAGTTGGTGACCATCACTTGAAAGAATGAATCCCATAGTTTAACTGTTTGGTGAAGTACTTTCTTTTTGATGTCCCTGAATCTTCCATTGTTCAGCTACATTGGATGTCCCTGAGTTTTACTATTAGCATCTCTCTCGTCATTCTCTCCACACCATGCATAATGAGATATACTATGTTCTCCATTTACTTTCTAGACAAGGAAAATAGGAAAGGTTATTTTGGTTACTGGGTCCCACTTATGTAAGTGCAATTGCACAGTATGCCTCATAGAATAAGGTTTCTGTGAATTAGCAGAGAGAGCCAATTTGTTTTAATGCGACTAAAAAGGGACTAAAAAGAGGCAGACTTGGGAGTGAGTAGACAGAAAAAAGAGAAAGGCAGACATATATGGCCTAAAAACAAAAAAGTGGGTCCTGTGTTTAGGGATGCAAGAAGGCAACCAATTTCTGTTCCAACTGTATTTCTTACAATCAGCAGTGTTTCCTTTCTGCTGCCAATCCTCTTTTTCCACTAAATATTGTGTTATTTATCTTGCTGTCTACTATTTAATGTAATTTATGCAATTAGTTACATAAGTTACTTAAATTACAAACTTAACACGATGATGTAATTATTTCCACACCATCCATTTCAACGCAGTTATGTTCATTTGTAGACTGAAAAACAACAATAATGATGAATTCTGATCAGTATTCATTGGATTGATTGCCATTCTGGGCATGGCATGAATAAGCAAACATTGGCAGTTTCTGCTTCTGTTCCCATTTTTGTTGGAATTCTCCAACATGCCCTACTGTCTGCGGTTAAAGACTGATCCTTGAACTGAAAAGCTGAAGGATGGTTGAATCTGGCCATTAAAGAGCAACCAAGCTGATAATCTGAAAATAGCAATACTTTTATTTTTATTCTCTGTTTGTTACATTGTTAAGTGTTCTCCATTTTCAGAAAACAAGAGCTCTAATTTGGAAAATAATGCACATACAAAGATCCTCTAGGAATTTACTATACAGAAATATACAAAGCCTTTTCATGTTAGTATCTTTAAAGTAGAGAGTTAGAATACCAACATCCTAAATCTTTTGATTAGGTACATGAATCAGGTACATGTCGTTCACTAACATTGTCTAAACTTCAAAATATGAAGAAGTCACCTGGAGGAGGAGGAGGAGGAGCAGGGGGTAGAAAGAAGACAATGTTTACATATATCTACAACAGTGCAAATGTATCACAGCGTGCAAGCAGCAATAGTCTCTAAAACAGCAAAACCAACAGGAATCCAAAGTAATGCAGGGGGTGCATTACACATCCAAGAGAGGAGAGCTAGTTGACAGACAGCAACCTTGACTAAACTGGTGTCCTCTAGTTGGTTTGGGGCCACACCTCCCACCAGCCCCAGCCAACACAGCTGTTGATGGGGTAGATGGGTGTTATAGTTCAAAACATCTGGACAGCATCAGCTTAGTGAAGGATATCATACAGTATATGCACACTTCAGCACGCTGAGTTTTTGACATTTTACTTGCATTGACTCTTGCATTTTGTTTTTATTTATTATTTTTCTTTTTTAAAAAAACCCACCCACATACATACACACATTAAGTATCTTAAATAACTAAATAAGGTTTAAGGGCAACAGCTCGCTGCATCCGAGAGCCAGTATTGTACAAATAGTTCAAATCCACCGTCAGCAATACCATACACTACAACTCACATACAGAAAATCATTTTTAAAAAAGATGGATGCCTCGTGATCATTAAAAAAAGAACAATTCAATGTTTCATTTAAAGCTACAAGGACAAATATTGTTGGATTCTTTTTAGACTATCAGGCTAGTAAAATTTCGGCAAAACCTGAGGAAGAGAAGAAGCTCCACAGACTATTTAGTACATCCAGGTTTCTAACAGATCACATAAATAAAAGGAAAGATAATCCTCTGGAAAATACACTCACAGTGCAAGCACAAGCTTAATCCTGTCTACTCAGAAGTAAGTCCTAGTGAATTCAATGGTACTTACTCTTGAGTAACTGGGGTTAGACCATGTCAATGCTGAGATCTAGAGGCCTAAATGAATACATATATAGACCTATAAAATTTCCTACTTTTGATTTAATTTTTTTTGAAAAGCAAACACCTTGAGCCCTTTTCACAAGAAAACTGCAGGTGCGTTGAATGTGTAGAGAGAGAAGGAAGAGGAGGAAGATTGTGGCTACTGTTGCTGACCCCAATGCTTGCATGTTCAGCCAAGCGCCTGAGCCAAGTCGATGCACATACCAGGTGTATGAGTGATATGGGACCCTGTCTTTTGCTGGGTTCCTGACTGTGCATAGTCCATACGCATGCAATCTGCAAGCACATAGGGCCTATTTGCACATAGGAGGGGGAACAGTGGGCACAATCCTGAGTTGTCCCCCCACCCCATGCATTCATGAAATATGTGAAATGAGCTTTTGGGAAAGCAAGAAAGGAGACCCCGATGTTGGAATAAATTGATAGGAACTGTGCAGTTTCCCTTTCTAACTTTTACACAAATGTCATTTCAAATGCAACATTTCCTTTGCCATTTTAAGACCCACTTGAGTGTCCTTTTTAAATGGAAAAACATCATTTGGGCAGGATTCAGTACCTAGTTGGAATACCAGAGGCATTATGAACATTCCACAATTGCTTTGAGGTCAGGTGTCTCAGCCATTGCTATGATAACAGATGGCTCACATGCTGTAGCAAACATGGCGATTGCCAAGCGCTTCCACAAGCAAGAACAATAGCATGCACAATTGTAACTCCTGTGGAATTATCTCCAGCCACAGAAGCAGAAGATAACTGCTGTAGCTATGAATACATAAATGATTGAAAAGAAACAATAGGCCACAGGTGCAATTCTTTCACAGTCCCCCCCCCCCATTCCTTGAAAAAAAAATTAAAAAAATAAATTCCCATATTTTAGTTTTGTAATGGAATGTCCCAATACAAGTGGAATTATTCAAATCTGCTAGATACTAAGCCAGGAACATGTCACAGAGTAAATAACCAGCCTTCATCCACCTGCTATTCTGGCTGGTCCTCATGGGAGTTGTAGTCCAACAACAGCCAGAGGACACAAGGTTGACATGGGCTGTGTTATACAATTCAACACACTGAAAAGGAGCTATAAGAATTATCATAAGCCACCGGTAATAGAATTTGACATTTCTCTATAATTATGGGGCACAGCCTCTCTTAAAAGCAGCTAGTGACAGGTCATACCAATCCCAAAACCAACAGAAAACAAAATTCCCTAAAGCACCCACTAACATTGTAATAATTGAAACTTAAATATATAATGACTAGTGTCGTGCTTGCTGTATTAAGGTAACAAAAATTGTTCAATATATTTCTGGATCGAATCGTTTCCTTGTTAAAATTTCATTTTCCAAGCTGCACCACTTTAGCTGGGTCCCACGGTGGCAGATAGGTTTATTTATTTATGAGAAAGTATGGCATGAAGCAACTGGGTAGGGATAAGAATATTATAAATGATTGTGGCAAAAAAAAACAACCCAATCCAACTTTAAATTCCCAAAACTGAAAATACAAAATGGACATATTGGCAAAGTAATTTGAGGCTATTATGGAAAGCATCAAGAAGCCAGTTCTTCTTGCCCAATCAAGTTCTGTTTCATCTTAAGTAAATCCATGACATCTAATTCATCATTCGCAAACTGTGGAAAGCTGATTGTGGCTATATCCTACAATCAGATGACATTTTGTGACATTCACCTGCTCTAGGCAGTTTTAGCCCTTTGCCTCTTCATGGCAATATATGGAAGATGGATTATTATGGTCAATCATGTCTGATTTGATGCATGGACAAAGTGGACAGCTGGGGGGGGGGGGGGTCTCCTGCCACCAGCAGGAGGTATGTTGTCTCAAGTGCAGAACTGATGTAAAGGAGAACATTCTAACGTCAGCTTGGAACATAAGAACACAAAGAGGTGTCTTGAGTTTTCATTTCGTCTTCCATCAATTTCCTATTGTGCACCTGTTCCGTTTTTAATCAAATTTTGTGCGTGATGGAAAGGTTTACACACTCACCTCAATTTCAATCGAACACAACTGTTGCATCGAAAACCCATCACTGACTTATACTGAAAGCTGTGACAGCTTTCTGATAAAAGAGGCACCAGAATAAAACCCAACACAACAGATTACCACCACATGCAAATTGGAAGGTTCTCTTGCTGCATTCTTTCACTGAAAAGTGAAGCATCTTAAAACTTGGAGGTGGGGGGATGGGACAACATTACATCAGAATGATCTGCTCATTGTATTATGATTTAATGATCTCCAGTTGAAAGAGTTGTGCCTTTAATACGGGTTTTTGTAAGTTCTTAAAAACAGAAACCTGTTTAACCTGAATTACAATAATGAATTTGAGGACACTCAACTAGATAAGAAGTCTGGTTATTTGAACAGCTCCCAGATTACAATGACAGGCATACACTGTCACATCAGATTACTGTTGCTTTTGGGTAAGGTAGACCTTATGGTTACTGGAAGCCTGCCTGCACTTTGGGTCTCTAGTTAGTGGTGCAGATTTGAATCCCGCCATATGTAAAAAGGAAAGAACTTATTATCTCTAGCAATATAAATCTGTTCACAAAGCAATCAAAATTGTATTAAAATTTGCCATTTATCACTCTAAAGCCAATACTTCTCCTTCAATCTTCCAAATTGTGGAGAGGGAGAGACACCCAGAAGCTGTGGCTTATTCTACCAGTTTTGGTTTAACAAAGATCTCTCTGAAGTGCTTAAAATAGTCCGTTGAACAATGGCTCTTCTAGATTACACGCACAAAAGGGAATCTCACTGTGATCCAATTTCTCTGAGTGGGCCATTTTATCTAGTTGCTGAATGAGCTGCTGAAACAAAACCACTTCTGGCCTGAAAACAGCCTTATTTGATTCGCTCATAAAGTCAACATAATGCCATTCATTCAATTTCCCAACCAGAGTGCACATTTGGATCTCTTCCAGATCTAGGGTGCTTTACTGACTTCCTACTCTGTTAATTTTCCATATCGCCCTTTAAACTGCTGGGTAAACCCACAATTACTATACAAAATTCTGCCAATATACAGAAGCACATTGGCTTGGCAGAAATCAGGAATGCAGAGCCAACTCCCTTCCAATTACCCTGCGTACATTTTACGAGGCTGACTTGGTCCGAAAGGAAAGCAAAATGTTAATGGATGGCAAAAATTGGTTAATTATTGTTTAGACCTGGGATAGTCAACGTTGTGCTCTCCAGACTTATTGGGTTCCAACTCCCATCAGTTGCAGCCAGTGGTCAAAGGTGATGGAGTCTAACAGAATTTGGACAGCACCATGTTGGCTGCCTCTGTTTAGACCACTTGGTTGCAATCTAGCAACCAAGCAATCCAGCAAGCTTAAGCCATTTTATTTCAGTGGGGTTAGGACAGTAGAGAATGGTATAGTGGGGCAGTGATGCCCACTTGACCTCCTGACAACTGAGAAGCTGCTGCTTACCAGAAGGAGAACAGCAAGGCAGTGGGGAGGTTGACATGATGCAAATGCAGCAGATGAGCCAATCCAGCACTCCTGCTGATGCGTTTGCACCATGCTGACCTCTCGGTCATATCTCCCTTCACCCGCTCCCTCCTGTAAGTAGCAATGACTCAGCTGTTGGGAGTCCCCATGCTGCCTGCTACTGGGTTAGAGCCACCGAGCCTCTGTGTTGGGTCATAATGGCAGTATGTTTTGCGAGAAATGTATGTTGGAACTCATGAAAAACAGAACTGATGACTTTTGTTATACATGCTGGCCTTGCAAAAACCGGAAGAACTACATATGCACTGGAGAAAACTTTTACTATTCCATAAGGAGTCATGACATTGCACCACTGGCAATTCTCCCTTCTGTCAATATCTGTGTTATTAAAATATTTTAGAACATTCAAACACGTGTTTAGATCTGATTCTATTTTGCTTAGACTGCCTCAGATTCCCAGTGCAGGAACACTCAAGCTTTTGCATCCATGGGAGGTAGTTAAATGTGGACAATGAATATTTCAAATACCATAAGAAACATGGGTTGAAAGAATATCCTGAAAGAAAAATGCTAAAAGGAATCATCTGTGGTCAGCTTATAGGTAAAATGCACTTTTTGCACCCTAGAATTCTTTTTACAGAGTTTGTGGAATTTGACATTTCTTTCTAATATTGTGATTTGGGAGTATGAGACCAGCTCATGAGAATAAAGCTCCAGAAATCTGTATGTAAAGAAGACAACAGATATCAAATTACTTATATATCCTTTCTTTTAAGAAAAAAACCCCATTCATTTGATAAAGGTTTGACGAATCTGCAGACATCTGTTTTCATGGGGGATTTCTTGTGGGGAAAATACGTGCAAAAATTGCAGTGATGCAACAGGATGAGATAATATATTCCTCACATTTTTGCAGGACATAGAAGAAAGATCCCCAGCCATTTTTTTTACCTTGTTGCCACATGAGTACAGCTACCTTACAAGAAAACACAGCTTCCATGAGAAAAAATTCCTGTGATCAGCAGCAATGGCTCCCAGATGTGAAACAAGATTCCCTTCTAGTTTGTCTTCCTAGTTAAAGCTAGAAAGCATAAAAGAAATATGACCAAACCCAGTCAGTTCACAATCATGGTTAACTATGCACCCATTAATCCACCAGGACATGGTTTTCTATGGGCTAGATCACAATCCCACTTGCAGCTCGGCACTGGAGACTTGTCTGCCACAATCAGACAATAACAACAGTCTACAACTGAATGTTGTTTGTTGCATCTGCTTCCTCTCTACCTCTCTGCTCGAATCTTGTATCTGAGGACAAAGTAGGCAATGAGGCGTAAGGAGATGAAGAAAATTCCAAGCACGATGAAGTCTAAATAAAGTTTAGCATTTTCTACATCCAGCTCTTTGAGGATGGCCTCTGATTTTTGAAAATGGCAAGTTTCATCTTTGTCGCAGTGGAGATCTTCCCGATCCAAACCATAGATGGATAGAATGACACCTTCAAATCCGTATCTAGAGAAAATAATAGTTTGCAAGGTCAAAGCGGAATCAAATCTATCAGGCAAAAAATAATAATCAAGTACCTTAAAACAACAGTAATTGAATTAATTATTGCTTAAGGGGTTGGCCATTTTAATCACTATATTTACATCCATGACGATCCACGTACAGTCCCAAAGCTAAGCCATAAAAGCAATAATGACAATATCAGTAGCTTTAGTTTCTGCTTGTGATTGTTATGTGTTGCACAGTGAGAATATGATGCTAGATCTGGATGCAGTTCTGAACCACTGCTCAGTCATGAAATTCGCTATGAAACTCCGGACAAATCATAAGATCTTACTAACCTAATTGACTGAGTTGTTATGAAGGTAAAATGGGGGGCATACATCAGAAAACAAGCCAGCTGAGCAAAGAAAAAAAATCCCTAAACAAATATTATTGGATACCCAGATTAGGTAAGAACAATCCTAACTGCAGAAGCAGTTTCCCATATATGAACTCAAACTAATTCTTGCTAGATTGTAGCCATGTATAAAACCATCAAACAGATGGCACCCCTCACCATATCACTGTTTTGGCTTTATCAGCAGGGGAAAAGGGATGCCCCAGCCTTTGGTAAAGGAGAACCTGGGAGATGAGATTGTCTTCCCTTTTTTTGCTGTTTCACTGACTTGCAATTTTATTGTATAACTTGTTGTGTTGTGTTTTGTTTCCTAGTTTGTTGGCTTAGATTCTTCATTAGATTTTGATGTGTGTATTTCTGTCCTGGGACCTTCAGGTGAAGTGTGGAGCACAAATGCTTTAAATAACTAAATAAATTCCAGTTTCTGCAGACTGGTCACCTGCTGGGAAGCTGGCGAGGGCGATTAATTGAAGAAAACCTGCAAGGATCTGTAAAGTGGGGCACTTCCACAACTCTGTATAATGACATAAGGCTAAAACTTCCATTTCTTCAGTAGAGAAAGGCAGAAAGGTGTATTGCCTAGCTGTGGTCACACAGGGAGTATGTGCTAACACTCTCTGAACTAAGCTTTGAAAACAGGATTCTCTGGCTCAGGTCCTATATGCTACCAAGTTGATCAGACTTAGCCAAACATGGCCCCTTTAAAACTCAAACCACACCCATCCATTTCATGCACATGCTCTCATTTTTAAAAAGTGCTAACTCTATGAAACAAGAGGATGCATTAATCAATGGTGAAACTTTATTAGAATTGCACTTGAAGTGCCAGTCAGCACCCTTCACATTTACCTGACATATGAGATGTAGGACAACCACTGGAGGTAAGCTGGAATGGTATCAAAGCTGACAAAAAATCCTGAGAAGAGGAGAACGGGGATGGCTGTAACAGGGCCTACAAATGTTGCCACCTATAACAAAAAAAGAGGCAGATATCAAGATTAAAAACTAAAGCAAAACGAGGGTTGCATTTTTGCCAGACCCATCACTAACAGAAGGCTTTTCAGTGCCCGTTGCATTTGTTGGAAGGCATGCACCATCCTTAAGCATGCCAATAAACTGAAGCTACAATTGCCGAAAGGAACAGGGATATGTAATACAGCCTTCGCCAAGTCGGTGACCTTCAGAGCTCTTGGACTATATGTCTGATCTTCAGCTCAGTTGGTAGAGCATGTGACTTTTAATCTCAGCGCCAATGGTTTGAGCCCCACATTGGGCAAAAGATTCCTGCATTGCAGGGGGTTGGACTAGATGACCCTCGTGGTCTCTTCCAACTCTATACTTCTATGATCTCATCAGTGCCCACCAGCATAGGCTGATGGGAGTTGTAGTCCAACACAGGTGGAAGGCAGCAGCAGCTTGGCCAAGGCTGGTGTAATATCACAAAAAAGCAAGAGCCAAGACCTGGAGTGAAGTGGATGCTGCCCCAATCAGAAGCCCCAGTGACTGAGCCACGAGAGATGTCATTGTCCCCAGTGCTGCAAACAGGACGAATCGGAGCGCATCAGAGGGTTGTGAGGTCATCCAGTACACAATGCTACAATATGCTACAGGAAACATAATCTGCAAAGAGACAGACATCTTTTAAGGAATATGGCATTATACAACTTCTTTCTTTTTTGATATAAATACCACATTTTTCCATCTATAAGACGCCCACATGTATAAGACGACCCCTATTTTTTCAACCCAAAATTAAGAAAATGCACTATGCACTATCCGTGTATGAGACGACCTCTTATTTTAAACTTCAAAAAGTTAGGAAAAAATATAGTCTTATACATGGAAAAATATGGTAATCGGTACTGTTTTTTGCTTAGGGGAGGGAGGAATGGGAGCTTCCTGCTACATCAGCTCTTTATGGTATCACTGTAGGTTGGCATCTTTCCTCCCCACATCCAGTGATGGAACACATGGGAAGAGGAAGAATACATTTTCTTCATCTCATCATGTAAGCCATATTGGTTTAGCAACTGAACTTCAACCAGTGTCCACCAGCACCTTTCAGAAGAGCGCTAACTATATTTTGAAATTCACTTTTGTTGTTTTTAGAAAATATATCACATAGTGGTGTGCAGAATCTTTGTCTAAACTCTCTGCATACTGCCCCTACCCCCCAAATTGCTCCAAGGGAGGCCATGCCACCAGCTGTCATGGTATGCCTTGTCCCCAGCGGTGGAGCATATGCCCACACTCACCAGGGTGGGCACGCTCCTGAGGGGGGCAGGGCGCACTCCTGAGGGGCAAGGGGCATGGAGGGTGCCCTCCCAGGTGTGGGATAGCGGGTCAGGTGCACGGAGCGGAGCGACCCCTGCAGCCAAGGGCGGAGTGAGCCACCGACGGTAGACATTCGAAATGCCGTGCGCTCGCGACTGCCAACTGTCACCCCCTCAGTGAGAACACCAGGGGTGGTCTGCCCCCACCCCAGCCCCTTTCTCCGCCCCTGTCTGTCCCCACTGCAAAGCTGCCCCACATGCACCTATTCATTTATATGGAAAAGATAACTGAGTGCGTTCAGGATTCCTACTGTTTTGCTGTTCAACAAAATTACAGAGAGAGATGTGAAAAGACAGATCTACCTGAAAAGGGACGTCAGCCATCGTTTTAGCCAAGTAGTAGGCCTTCAGACTGTACCAGTAATTCAGATGTTCTCTAAGAAATACGCCCATCTCTAGAGGAACTATGTTGAACAATTAAAACAACAACAACAGATAAACTGATTGCAATTGTAGATTATAACATTACAATTCAAATGTGATAGCTGGGCTTTACAAGGTGGTGTTCCTTGTATTCAGTCAGCATAAAGGAGCAGGTAAAGTGGAAGAGGTCCTAGGTTTGCAGCTGCGGCTTACCAATTCCACAGCTAACTTCATGCGATATGAGGTGAGTGACGAGTGGGCCTAATTTGGCCCATGGGCTGCAAGTGCCCACATGGACCTCCACTGCCCTGGCCATACCTGCTCATGCTTCACCAGTTGGGGGGTGATTTTACATGCATGAACTGGTCAGCACTGTAAGCATGTATTCCTTTTAGAGGAAAAGCAGGATCCTATATCTACCTATGTATATATTCATATATGAATTTTATAAATCCTGTAGGTGGCCTATCAAGTTACTAGCTGTAGACACAGAAAATACGGAATCACAAAGGGCTGAATGGTGGTTTACTTCTGTGTCACAACAATTTGTGGGCAATGAACAAAGACAACACACCATTTTGGGATTTTAATAATAATAATAATAATAATAATAATAATAATAATAATAATAGTTGTAAAGGCCATTACATTTCCTTGTTTGATTAAAATCAATTAAATAGTCAAGAGGGTGGAAGCCAAGTCACTGGCAAAATTCTCTCAGATTTCAACAGCATCACAGAAATCCTTAAAAAATGCCTCCTGCACAGGTCATGACTCACATGTAAGGACTGTTGGCATGAGAGCAGCAAACATGAGAAACAACATGGAAAAGAAGAGGAAGCCAGAGTTGCTCAGGACTTTTTTGGCTTCGTTTCCGATCCCCAAGTACAGCAATCCTATGAGGAGTCCAATGCCAATGTGCGATGTGATCCGCAGATGCGTCAGGACCTGGTAGGAAGGCAAAGATATGCTTGTGTTAAGAATGTTTTGAGTTGACAAGTGCTGTAACATAGCTTAATTTGGTAGATATGGATCTATCATTTGTATACCGTGCAACAGCCTATCCACATTCCATACCAGCCTCCTCCAAGCTAATACATGTTTGGGACTTCAACTCTCATCATCGTTTGGACATTCCTAAATGGAGTAGTTTTTTTTTTTAAGCATTGAAACCAGCCTTACCGAATCCCTCATTATGGTGAGAAATGTTCTTTTAAACAGAATGCAGAACTGAGTAAGGCAGCTGGCTGAGAAGCTGTGACAGCCTTCTGTGGATGAAGAATCCTGGAGGAATAGACAAACAAAAAGGTAGTTAAATGTACCACTCAGGACAGGTTTTGGATCAATGAATGCGAGAACTCTGTTGAATGAAATGAAGGAGCCATCTAGTCAAACATCCTCTTTGCAACAGCAGCCAAGCATATGCTTCTGAGATGCTCACCAGCAAGGTAGAAAGGGAACACTTCTCCCTTGTTCTTTGGCCGTCTCCCAGCAACCAGTATATGGCTGTACACTAGAGCTGGTTGTTTCCCCCATTCAGCCATTGTCACCACTGTTGGATTTATCATCCATGAATGCATTTAATCCCTGCTGAAAAACCAGTGCCCATTGCCACACAACTTAATGGTGGGTTGCGGGAACAAGTGCTTTCTACCTGAGTTTCCCTTCAGTCTCAGATGAGGAGAAAGAATGTTAAGCACTTGCAAATAACTCTGGATGAAGCGCTTCACGTGAACATGACGTTTCGGGCTTTAATTATTTTTTAACTCAGCTCAGATTTTTTTTCTTTTTCTTTTTTTAAAAAACTCAAATATGAATGTTATTGACCTTTTATTTTTGTTGTTTGTTTCATAAAATTTATATACTGTTTGAGTGTAAATAAATAAATAACCCTCCAAGCAGTTTACAAGAATAAAGGCACAATGATAAGGCAAGAATGATAAGCATCAGCTTGTCAAATTGAGATTTTGTTTTGACTCCCTCCCTCCCCAAAAATCCCATAGCATTGAGAATATTGGAAGAAATCAATTAAGGAGAATGTGAATATGAATGCTTTCAAACAAATTCAAGGGTGGTATAAAACTAAGTTTTGTTTAGAGAGGACCCACTGAAACAAATGGACTTCAGTTAGTCACGCCCATTGAATTTAACAGAACTACCCTGAGTAGAATTAACGTTCGATATAACCCCAAGTTAGGAGAATTTGCTTAACAATCTTGCTTAGAAGTCTTGGCTCAATAAAACATTAATAACAAAGTTCATTTCCATGCAAATGTTTCCTCAAATGTCTGGTTTGTGTAACGTTGGAGCAATGGCACCAACCATGACGTAGAATTGCCATTCTTGAACTGCTTATTTCTGGCTTATGTCAGTAGCATTGCCCCCCAAAGAAGGCATTTGAAGGACTGTAGCAACTAGCTTGATCGCCTTTCCTCAGCCATTTAAGTCACAATTTTCATTTAAATTACCTCTTCAGATGGTCTGTGCCATAGGAAAGGGTTAAGTTCACTTTCTCCCCCAGAGTTTCTCTTGAAATCGGAATCGCACATTCCCTCTCGGACTGCCCTTACTAGACGACTGTTCTGGTCTCCATACTCTCCGGAGGCAACTTCCATCACTAAACAGAACAGAAAATGTGAAATAGTTATGGAAAAGGCAAAAGGACTGGTGCACAAAACAATCTCAGCTGGCAGGTATATTCAGAAGTGGGTGCAGAGATATTTTTGCGCATTTGTGTAAATGGTGGGCCCTAAAGTTCAAAGGGTAGCAGAAGCTATCTCAATACTCCATGCATTTGAGAAAGTGGGCTCTAGATTACAACAGCTACTGAACTCATGATTATTTTAGATGAGGCTTCTATCCTACTGGACCACTGAGGATGGTAAACTGTGTTCCACGGGGGGGGGGGGGGACGGACGAAACTGTACAGCAGAAATAGGGAACCTGTGCTCTTTCAGATGTTGTTGGAACTACAAATCCCATCATTCCTGACCACTGCTGATTGGTGGGAGTTGAAATCCAATATCTGAAGAGCCCCACTGCTGCTATTAAAGCACTATGAAAGACAATTGCAACTGGGACACAGAAACTGCATCCAGAAATTATTTCAAAGAGTACGAAATTTTGGAACAAAATCCAGCCATGGCAATCTAAGAAATTCAACAATCCCATGGTCATAGCAGGTTTCTGGGACAAGGAAATGCTTGTAGCATCTAAACCTGTGATATTTTACTTCTGAAGAAATGCAGGTCACGGGTTGCATGCAGAGATACAATATGAATACAATGCAGCCTGTTCATAAGTTATGATGAACGCATGACAGGGGCAGGGGTTGCAACTCTGTAAGCCACACACCCCGGTATGTTCACTCCATAAGCAACATCATAGCGCAAACTAGAATTATTAGACAGTTCCTGAAGAAGGTCACCTGCTCTTCAGACATGCAGTATACACTATACTGGCACTTTAAATGAAAGCTGGACTATAGAAGTAGCTAAAAGCATGTTGCTGCCTTCCGCAATGTGGTGCCCACCAAATGTTTTGGACTACAGTTGCCATTATCCTGTAGTCCAAAACATCCAGGTGCAACAGGTTGCAGAAGTCAGGACAGTGATTGTAACAGCTTTGAAATATGTTATAGGCTTAATCACAGGACTAAGTAAGTGTAACACCTTGTAAGACCAGACCCATATGATTGTAATATACAGTGGTACCTCTGGTTACGTACTTAATTTGTTCTGGAGGTCCATTCTTAACCTGAAACTGTTCTTAACCTGAAGCACCACTTTAGCTAATGGGGCCTCCTGCTGCCGCCGTGCCGCCGGAGCACAATTTCTATTCTCATCCTGAAGCAAAGTTCTTAACCCGAGGTATTATTTCTTGGTTTGGGGAGTCTGTAACCTGAACTTGAAGCGTATGTAACCCGAAGTACTACTGTATAGGGTTGTCCACTAATTAAATAATTATCATTGAACACTCCCTGACATTTATTTGGTTACCTTTACTTTATATGTTGATGAAATGCAGGGTTGCCATACATCCGGAATACTGCAGTCGCAAACAGGTGAAAATTGGTGAAATGTCTGGGGAAATCTGGACATATGGCCGCCCATGTCGGTAGTGTCATTTTTGATGATTTTGCTCAGAAATAGTTAAAAAATGCCCCCCCCCAAAAAACCCACCTCAACAACTTTGCCAAAAAAAATCTCTGGATTTTCATTTTCTGAAATATGGCAAGCCAGTTTGAAACTTTTAAAATATCAAATTTATTAGCAAGTCCAGCCACTACGGTTTCAAAATTCAAATAAAACTGGACTTCTTGGATTTTTCTATTGAACAGAAGGAAGAAATTCAGGAAATTCAGATTTTTAAAATCATTTCAGTTGTTCTGGGGAAATGATGGTAGGAAACGAGACATGACATTGCCTGTGCCCAAATTTTTCATTTCTAAGAACTTATTCATGTGCTGAGTTCAGCATGCTTGCCTACCACTAGAGGGTGTGATTTAACAAGAAAGAGGTTATCATTTTATGACATATATTAAAAATAAATTTCTGTTTTGCTCTCAAGAGCTTGTTCAAAACAAAAACAAATAAGCACAACCAAGAAATCAATCCATTTGCTCACCAAAATCTGCTGGATTGTGGTACGTTGGACAATTTAAACCCAAATCTCTCAAGTAAGGGACTAGGTTTAACACTTTCCCACGGTAAATGCACTGCCCTTGGCTCAAGACATAGAGCTGAAAGAAAGAAAAAGAACAAATGATAAATAATACTCGAGACTGGCTGCCTTGTAAACCTATTCAGTAAACCACTATCTGATCAGAGGGGAAAGTAGCAAGATTCCTTGCTAAGAGTCTAAATCAAAGGACACTGCGACACAGCAACGTCCGAGGGATTTTAGTATACTTTTCAGGAAGCAATGTGATTTCTCAGAAGTAAGTAGTCTCAACTCTGAGACCTTCACTTCTGGAAAACACATGAAGAGTTTTTATCTACTAAACTCTGTCTTCAGACACATAGTGGAAAACAGGCTGAACATGAAACCATCAAAGAAAGAGGAGTAACCGAGCAAATTGATTCTATAATTGTCATTCTTCACTTGCTTTTCACTGAGGGCCCCTCCGGACTAATACTTCATTGTAGGTTCATTCTGCAGCACAGTCCTGATACAATGGATCCCTCTGCCAGGACTCTGCTGTAAACTGCTCCCTCCCTTGCAAAGGAGTTGCAGTTATGTTGGGGTTTGTTTGCATGCATCAGCAGATAATGTTTAATGAGGCCCTCAGAGCACTTTAAAGTGTCACCCAATCCCAGCTGTGGCTCCTTGGAAGCAATTTTTTCCAACTGGAATGACTGAAAAACGTGCTGCCGTGATCATGAAAATCACCTCCAGGGTGGTGTACGTTAGGTTCTCTGTGTGAATAGATCCCCAGGAACCATCAAGATCCAACCTATCAGTCCATTGACTTCTCTGTGACACACAAGGTTTCCGTATAAAAAGGGGACGTCGACATGCAGGCATTTTCAAACAAGCAGTCTCCCAGAGGAACTTCTGAGGTAGCAAAATTTCCTGAGTATATGTGGAGTGGAACGGCCTTTAAGGCCACCTCAGCACAGAATAGCCATGGTTCTGTG